>NW_020837994.1:1153627-1673945 GCF_003676395.1 Aethalodelphis obliquidens
TTTTTTTTTTTGCGGTACGCGGGCCTCTCACTGTTGTGGCCTTTCCCGTTGTGGAGCACAGGCTCCGGATGCGCAGGCTCAGCGGCCATGGCTCACGGGCCCAGCCGCTCTGCGGCATGTGGGATCTTCCCAAACCGGGGTACGAACCCGTGTCCCCTGAATCGGCAGGCGGACTCTCAACCACTGCACCACCAGGGAAGCCCAGGAAACTGATTTTTAACAGGTGTAACAAGTGGACTTTTATGCACCCTAAGTTTGAGAATCAGTATGCTACTCCATACTTTTTTTGTGTCCTAGTTTGTCAATTAGATCATAAGCTATGCAAGTTACCTTATGTGTATAATGTACCTCCAGGGTCTTATAGGTATTTGATGCTCAGAAATATAGGTATTTTGGTACATCAGAGTTACATCATGGTGCATTGTATTTATGAGAAGTGTGAAATCTCAGCTGCATCTTGGCATACAGGCAGAATTTGAATAGATGGAAAAGGAGGAGAAAAAGGTAAAAGTACTGAAACTTGTATAAATAGTATCATAATAACTACAAAGAACCAGCATAAATATATATCTTAAAGTCTCCTGAATATAATTACCATTAGAATTCTCCCCTGGGGCTAAATAGTGCCAGCATTGAGTGGTAGAATCAGCCTGAAAATTCTCATTATTTTCATCAGTAGAAGCAAGAAGTTTCCATATAGCACTGACCCTAAAATATGTCTTCCTGGCTTCACCTGACATGCCTATTATTGTTTCTGTTGCCTAGATCTGAGACTATCAAGGTTAGTGTGCAAAGGGTCTTTTTCAGAGGAGGTTTGTAAGAACATCTACATTACAGCTGGAGTAAAACACAGACAACAGACATGACAACAGGGTCGACATGTGCTCTTTGTCCACACTCCACTGTAGTCTAATAAGGAAAAAAAACCCACATAGGTTGTTTGCTATGTTATCTGTTTACTAAAATTATTGGTTAAGATTCTTTCAACTAGAAGAAATAGAAAACTCAACTCTAAATAGTTTAAATAGTAGGGCAAGTCACATAATGAAGTCCCAAGTTAGGGAACCTTCAAAGTTGGTTAATTTCCATCCAGCAATGTCAGCAGAGACCACCTTCTTCTGTCTTTCTGTTCTGCTTTCCTCGGTTTATTGACTTTGCCCTTAGATACTAGCATCCCCAGTATTCACAAGATGGCTGTCATAGTTCAACTTGACACTTCTAGACACTATAAAGTCCAAAGAAAGAAGATGCCTCGCTGCAACTCTTTTTTTCTTTTTTGACCCTGCCGTGTGGCTTGTGGGATCTTAGTTCCCTGACCAGGGATTGAACCTGGGCCCTGGGCAGTGAGAGTGCAGAGTCCTAACCACTGGGCCACTAGGGAATTCCCCGATGTATCTCTATTTATAACTGAAAAACTTTCCCCAGAATCTCCCCAGCAGACTCTCCATTACATCTTTCTTTTTTTTTTTTAACATCTTTATTGGAGTATAATTGCTTTACAATGGTGTGTTGGTTTCTACTTTATAACAAAGTGAATCAGCTATACATATACATATATCCCCATATGTCTTCCCTCTTGCATCTCCCTCCCTGACACCCTCCCTATCCCACCCTTCTAGATGGTCACAATGTACTGAGCTGATCTCCCTGTGCTATGCGGCTGCTTCCCACGAGCTATCGGTTTTACATTTGGTAGTGTATATATGTACATGCCACTCTCTCACTTCGTCCCAGCTTACCCTTCCCCCTCCCCATGTCCTCAAGTCCATTCCCTGGTAGGTCTATGTCTTTATTCCTGTCCTGCCCCTAGGTTCTTCACGACCATTTTTTTTGGTTTTTTTAGGTTCCATATATATGTGTTAGCATACGGTATTTGTTTTTCTCTTTCTGACTTACTTCACTCTGTATGACAGGCTCTAGGTCCATCCACCTTACTACAAATAACTCAATTTCATTTCTTTTTATAGCTGAGTAATATTCCATTGTATATATGTGCCACATCTTCTTTATCCATTCATCTGTTGATGGACACTTAGGTTGCCTCCATGTCCTGGCTATTGTAAATAGAGCTGCAATGAACATTGTGGTACATGACTCTTTTTGAATTATGGTTTTCTATGGGTATATGCCCAGTAGTGGGATTGCTGGTTGTATGGTAGTTCTATTTTTAGTTTTTTAAGGAACCTCCATACTGTTCTCCATAGTGGCTGTATCAATTTACATTCCCACCAACAGGGCAAGAGGGCTCCCTTTTCTCCACACCCTCTCCAGCATTTATTGTTTGTAGATTTTTTTTTTTTTCCAGTACGTGGGCCTCTCACTGTTGTGGCCTTTCCCGTTGCGGAGCACAGCCTCCGGACGCGCAGGCCCAGCGGCCATGGCTCATGGGCCCAGCTGCTCCGCGGCATGTGGGATCTTCCCGCACCGGGGCACGAACCCGCGTCCCCTGCATCATCAGGCAGACTCTCAACCACTGCGCCACCAGGGAAGCCCTGTTTGTAGATTTTTTGATGATGGACATTCTGACTGGTGTAAGATGATATCTCATTGTAGTTTTGATTTGCATTTCTCTAATGATTAATGGTGTTGAGCACTCTTTCATGAGTTTGTTGACAATCTGTATATCTTCTTTGCCCATTACATCTTACTGGCAAGAATTTCTTCATATAGCCATCCTATATCTGTCACTGGCATGAGAAATAGGATTTCTATGATAAATACAAAAGTGTATTGCTATGTGGAGGGAGATGGGTTATTACAAAAAAATTACAATTTTGTAATAAGGAAGAAAAGATGGAAAATGACATTTGGTAGTCCACCACCAATGTACACTACACTAACACACCAGTTCAGTTTCAAGTATGTTCTGCCTTGATACATTCATTTATTCATTCTACAATACTTTTACCTACTTTATACCAAGCACTGTGCTTTCTTACTGGAAAGACAAAGCAGAAAAAGATTTGGTTCCTGCTCTTGAGTTTATATCAATCACCTGGTGAGACACATATGTAAAAATTTAAGCTAGAATGAAGTAATAGAGTTGCAGGTACATTAAAATTCTATTTTACTTACAAGATCTGACAAGAAGAGTATATTATTGTCTATAGACTTCAGCGATCATATGTATATTTCATATTTCATCTAGCACTTTGATACTTAATACAATATAGGTGAATCTTAATTTCCTCCTCAAAGAGGAACAGGATTTAACTGCTAATTTGATGAGTGTTCTGTTTGCATTTTATTATAGCGAGAGCCCAAGAGAAGAACCACTGTTGATGATAAGTAGTTTTACTATACTATACTATACCAGACTGGAGCTCAGGGCACGAGTCTGAGCTGGAAATAGAAATTTTGGAGTCATCGGCTTACAGATGGCAGTTGTAGCCATGAAGATGAATGTAATCACTTAAGTAGGTGTAGGCTGAAAGGCCAGGACAGAACTCAATGGAACAGCAATAGTTAAAGTAAGGGACGGGGACTTCCCTGGTGGCGCAGTGGTTAAGAATCCACCTGCCAATGCAGGGGACACGGGTTCGATCCCTGGTTCGGGAAGATCCCACATGCCATGGAGCAGCTAAGCCCGTGTGCCACAGCGACTGAGCCTGCGCTCTAGAGCCCAGGAGCCACAACTACTGAGCCCGCATGCCACAACTACTGAAGCCCGCGTGCCTAGAGCTGGTGCTCCGCAGCAAGAGAAGCCACCGCGATGAGAAGCCCGCACACCGCAGCGAAGAGTAGCCCCCACTCACCGCAACTAGAGAAAGCCCGCACGCAGCAACAAAGACCCAATGCAGATATAAATAAATAAGTAAATAAATTTTAAGTAAGGCAGGGACTTCCCAGGTGGTCCAGTGCCTAAGACTCCACGCTGTCAATGCAGGGGGTTGGGGTTCAATCCCTGGTCGGGGAAACAGATCCCTCATACCGTGACAAAGATCCCGCACGCAGCAAGGAAGATCCCGCGTGCCGCAACTAAGACCCGGTGCAACCAAATACATACATAAATAAATAAATATTTTTAAAAATAATAAAGCCTGGCAGAGAAAGTAATCTGTGAAGAATTATCAAAAAGTTAGGAGAGAAAAAAAAAGTTAGGAGAGAAACCAGGAGAAAGTGATGGCCAGAAAGAAGGGAAGAGAAAGTTTCAAAAGGAAAGGTATGGTCAGTAGGGCCAAATGTATTCAGAGCAGTTAGGTAAGTTGTGGACTGAAAATCATTCATTGAATCTGTTCTCAAAAGGTGAGTGACTGCAAATGAGCACAGGGCTCTTTTCAAGGCAATAGAAATGTTTTCAGATTTGATTGTGGTGATGATTGTACAATGTTGTAAATTTAATAAAAATCACTGAATTATAATTAAGCAACTTAAAATGAGTGACTTTATCATATGTAAATTATATTTCAATAAAGTTTTCCTTTTTTAAAATGTCACTGTCCTGAGTCAAAGAAGTTTCAGGAGAGAGGAGGAGAGAAGCCACACTTGGGTTTAAGAGGAAATGGGAGACTAAGAAATGGAGGAAAAAAAAAGAAATGGAGGCAAGAAGTGAAGACTCTTTCATCTAAGGAATTTTGTTCTGAAGAGAAGGAAAGAAAAAAGAAGGTAGCAAATAAAGAAGTGGGGCATACAAGGTCAAGAAAGGCAGGAAGATAGTGAGTTTAGTTTTCCACATATTTCATTGAAGTAAGAATCCAATAGCTAGAGGTAGATAATTATTATTTATTGTTTTAGAAGTAGCAATTGCCATGCAAGTTTCCACAGTAGGTGGACATAGGATTGAAGCTGGAAAGGGAACAATACACCTCCAATACAAGTCCCCTCTCTGGTCTCCAGACAAAGTCCTTTTCCCATAATTACTGAGCTCAGAGAAGATCTGTAGTGCTTATTCATCTCTATCGGCTTCTACGCATATAAACATTAACTGATCCTTTAGTATACTATATAGGGAAGAAAATCTCTCCACTCTCTCCATTCCAGTTCTTCATTATCAGGAAGTTTTTCCTTGTATTTAACTCGGATCTCTCTTTTAAAAATTGAGTGCTTTAAAACTCTTCATTTAAGAAAAATGTTGCATGCAGTTGTGCTTTCTGTTGTTAGTGTTTACAAGATCACCAGATATCCTAAAAAAATATTGGGTCACATCTCCAACCTCTCTAGCCTTGGTTTCTCCATCAGAATTAAATTAAATGATGTCTGTAAAGCATGTAGCATAGTGCCTGCACAGAGAAAGAACTCAATAAATAGTTATCATTTGGAGGGAAAGATGCAAAAAAAAATGTTTATATAGAGATGTTACTCTTTTCCCCTTGGGATAACATCCCTTTTGTATTATTTGATAGAAAACTTAACATTAGTATCTGAACTATTAACCCATTTTACTTATAAACTCATAAATTAGAGAATGAAATTACTCACATTGCAAAACAATTCATCCATTGCAAAGGGGTCATAGGCTTCCTTTAAGTACCGTCTTCTTAAGTGTTTGTTTAGAGTCATTAAATTCCATTAAATTCTTAAGAGAAGGCAAACCCAGAAGTTCAAAGTATAACAAACTACTACTGATTAAATATCAATCACAAATTAAGATAAAGCAAGCTTGAAATTATAATGAAAAAAGAGCATTCAAGTGTCTAGCTTTCTAATTTTTCACTTTGCTGTATAGACAGTTAAAATATTGAACAGTCCTGTTCAATACCAGGTATTTATGCTTTGGTAGTAATGAACAGGCGAAAGTCATGCTAATTCCAAGACAGAGCTTTACTACAGGGGAAGGACTCTGTTCTTCCAAATACAAATACCTGAAAGGGACCAATACTCAACATTCAAAGAAACAAACTACAGAGAGACTGACAGGCAACTCTATATAGTAACATTATTATACATGTAGTTTTCGTTTGTTTACATGTAATTTCAGTGTCCTGCCTTATACCTTCCAATATTATAAATTCTTCGAGGACACACATTTTACCTTCGGTTTGACCTACAAAGCCTAGCCCAGTGTTTTACTCTAGGGGTGTTCAATAAAAACATATTAAGTTGAAATAATGAATGCATAATATTGGTGTATTAATTAGATTGGGTTGCCAGATAAAATACTGGATACCAAATTAAATTAGAATTTTAAATTCTATATTCAAATTTAACTGGGCATCCTTATTTTTGTTTGCTAAATCTTGCAACTCTAATTATGAGTAACCTCTAGTAAGAAATCAGATCTTGCAGCCCCACAGACTGGCTAAGGGTTTCTTTCTTTAGCAGTGAGACTGCCCTAATCCAAAGTTTAGAACCAAGCAATCTCACATGCTCAACAGAGAGACTGAACTAGAAAACACATACTATAATTTTCTGATTTTTATAGAGGATAGAGTAAAATACTCACTATAATTCCTAGTTGCAGAAAATTTGGGAAGGAGCAAAGGAGATTATTATGCCTTTTATATGTTCTTGAGAAGAGATATGCTCTGCAGGTACAAAAATCATATTTAGATACACTTTTCTTTCAGGTCTGTTTATTTATTTATTTATTTATTTTTTTTTGCGGTACGCGGGCCTCTCACTGTTGTGGCCTCTCCCGTTGCGGAGCGCAGGCTCCGGACGCGCAGGCTCAGCGGCCATGGCTCATGGGCCCAGCCGCTCCGCGGCATGTGGGATCTTCCCGGACCAGGGCACGAACCTGTGTCCCCTGCATTGGCAGGCGGACTCTCAACCATTGCGCCACCAGGGAAGCCCAGGTCTGTTTATTTTTAAAGGCAATTCTGGTAGAAGATTGGCTCAAGGGGTGGGAAGGTTTGTGGAAAGGTTTGAAAGAGAGAACATTATAATTGGCAATTTCTGGGACTTCCCTGGTGGTCAAGTGGGTAAGACTCCATGCTCCCAATACAGCGGACCTGGGTTCGATCCCTTGTCGGGAAACTAGATCCCACATGCATGCCGCAATTAAGTGTCCTCATGCTGCAACCAAAGAAGCCCGCAGGCCAGAACTAATAGCCTGTATGCCACAACTAAAGATCCTGCATGCTGCAAGGAAGATCCCGCGTGTTGCAGCTAAGACATGGTGCAGCCAAAATAAATAAATAAATATTTTTTTTTTGCGGTTCGCGGGCCTCTCACTGTTGTGGCCTCTCCCGTTGCGGAGCACAGGCTCCAGACGCGCAGGCTCAGTGGCCAAGGCCCACGGGCCCAGCCGCTCCGCGGCATGTGGGATCTTCCCGGACCAGGGCACGAACCCATGTCCCTTGCATCGGCAGGCGTACTCTCAACCACTGCGCCACCAGGGAAGCCCAATAAAATGTTTTTAATTGGCAATTTCTTCACTTATAGAATTGACTGCTTAGTGAATGCAGCTTCTGTTTTGGACAGATTCTTTTTTTTTAATTTCCAAAAGTAAAAACTTCCATATTTATTTTAAAGCACAACATAATATGGGCAGACGGAATTGGACCCTCTGGCTTTGGTATGGTCATGTTTCTCCAGTATTATCTCAATGAGCAGGGAGACCGGATCTATTCGCTGAAGAAGCTTGACCCTATGAGACAACAGACCTGCATGGCCCATGCTGCTCAGTTCTCCCAGGCGACAAATACTCTTGACACCATATTACCATCAAGGCATGCTTTAAGGTGCTCATGACCCAGCAATTGCACCCCGTCCTCTGAGGATCTCTTAAAATTTCAGGTCTCTTCTGCTGTCTGCTTGCCCTCAAGAGACTTTCTGAAACCAAGCTCTTCAATCTGTGAGCCTTGAAGCTTTCCTACGACTCTTGCTCTTTGGAATCCAGTCTCATGATTGCCTTGGATCATGCTTGTTGTGAGGCAATCATGGTAGCATCCCCTTTAAAGGGAAGACGTTTGAATCTTCTTATACTTTGAATCACTGCCAGGTTATTACAATGATTTGAAGGAAAAAAAAACATAATATGACCCCACCAACATTACCACCTACTCCAATTAGCACAGGGTCTAAAAATCCCTCCTATCCTTGTGATTTCTAATTGCTCTCTATCCCAAACCTTATAGTCTTGAAGGAAAAAAATATGCTACTTAAAGATATCCAGAAATGAATGTGATGGGGAAGCATTGGCACTACATATACGCCACATTTCATCTTGACTTGGACACATGCTGGAAGGACTAGCCTCATTCAAGCCTCAATAGAGAGCACCATGTAAATCTCAGAGAAAGAGAAATTCATAATATTTACTTTACAAATTAATGAACAAAATAAGAATAAAGATGGTAACAGACCTAAAGTTCTCTGTAGATATTTGTTGAATAAAATGATTTTAAACTTCAGACATATGTGCCCAATTTTTTTTAAAGTCAAATTTTGCAAGGGCATTTCTATTAATGTACACTGGTAGAAAAAAAATTTAAGTGAAATTGACATTTTGGCTCTTAGCCTGAACAGGGAGCCCTTCATGTAACTCAGCCAGTAAAGATTTAGATTTCTAAAATCTTGGTATACCAGGCCATGAATTAAAGACCCGTTCTATAAACTTTATGTCCTGAAGTAAGCCAGGGTCCTGCTTGTTGATCCTGCTTATTTATGTTAAATAAATAAATAAAATAAAAAATGGAAAATAACAAGTTTTTGTGAGGATGTAGAGAAATTGGAACGCTTATCCATTTTTAAAAAAAATTTTTATTTATTTTTTGCCTGCATTAGGTCTTTGTTGCTGTGTGCAGGCTTTCTCTAGTTGCAGCAAGTGGGAGCCATTCTTCGTTGTGGTAAGCGGGCTTCTCGTTGCGGTGGCTTCTCTTGTTGCAGAGCAGGGCTCTAGGTGCTCGGGCTTCAGTAGTTGTGGCACGCAGGCTCAATACTTGTGGTGCAGGGGCTTAGTTGCTCAGAAGCATGTGGGATCTTCCTGGACCAGGGATTGAACTCATGCCCGTGCATTGGCAGGTGGATTCTTAACCACTGCACCACCACGGAAGTCCCCCCTTATCTGTTTTTGATGGGAGTGTAAAATGGTACAGCTGCTGTGGAAAACAGTATGACAGGTTAAAAGTTAAAACAAAAAGTTAAAACATAGAATTACCATATGACCCAACAATCCTACTCCTAAGTATATACTCAAAAGAATTGAAAACAGGGAATCAAACAAAATACTTGTACGGGAGTTTTCATAGCAGCATTATTTGCAATAGCCAAAAGGTAGAAACAACCCAAGTGTCCATCAGCTAGCTAATAAATGCAAAAACAAATTGTGATATAACCATACAATGGAATTTTATTCAGCCATAAAATGGAATGAAGTACTGATACATGCTACAATATGGATGAAACTTGAAAACATTATACTGAGGAAGTAAGTCAGACATAAAAGGACAAATATTGCATGATTCCACTTACGTGAATTATCTAGTAAAGGCAAATTCAAAGAGACTACCAGGGGCTGGTGAAATGGGGTAATGGGGAGTTATTGCCAAATGGTAGATTTTCTATTTTAGGTGATAAAAATTTCTGGAAACAGATAATGGTGACAGTTGCACTACACTCTGAATGTAATTAATGCCACTTAAAAATGATTAAGAAGGATTTGCAACAACATGGCTGGAGCTAGAGGGTATTATGCTTAGTGAAATAAATCAAATACTGTGTTTTCACTTATATGTGGAAACTAAAACATAAGCAAATGAATATAACAAGAAACAGAAACAGACACAGATATAGAGAACAAACTAGTGGTCACCGTTGTGGAGAGGGGTGGGGGAGGGACAAGATAGGTTAAGGGGATTAAGAGACACGAAGTAGAAGATATAAAATGAATAAGATACAAGCATCTAATGTAGAGCCAATGTTATAACTTTAAACGGAGAATAATCTATAAAAATATAGAATTACTTCATTGTAAACCTGAAACCAATATAACCCTGTAAATCAACTACAGTAAAATAAAAAAATTAAAATGATTAAAATGGAAGTGTTCCGTACATACATTTCAGCGTGCGCGCGCACGTGCACACACGCACACACAAACAAAAACCTGGGCCTAAGACTTGATCTGGAGTAGGGTGGCTCTAAATTCCAGAACAGTCCACATATATGACTGTTGGGCCAATGGTAATTAATAGTATCACCTTAGGCTTTCAAATCTGTGCCAGTTTTAACAATAAATTATATGGTCACCCTACCTCTAAGGATCTGATTTTAAGTGGTTCTGAGATCCTAACCACAGGGCATTAGGACCTTGGAAAGGTTTTGTGATGACATCTCCTTTTGAAAACTAAAACCCGCCGCCCTCCTGGGAACTTGAGGCAGTGAAGGAAACCTCTGCACTTCACACGAACGCCCTGCTACCAACTGGCACACAGCCCTGTCCTCTGGGTCCTGATAACCCGAGACTAAAGAGAAACACTGGGAGGATAAAAGCGGAGGCCAAAGAGCGAAGTACTCCCCCAACCCGTCTCGGTCCCGCCACACTCAGTATGGCTGCTCCTGTCGGAAGTGGGGGAGGGATGCACCACCTCTCGTACGCCCCAGAGGGGCGGGCACTAGGAGCCAAATGAGCTTCAGCGGACCAATGGGGAAAGGCAAGGGGCGGGAACTCGCCAGGGGCGTGGGTCAGAGGGCCGCCGGTGCGTCCTGGGTGAGACGGGCCTTGCTCGCATATTGTGGTTGCCACGTTATTCCCAGTTCTTGTGGCTGGATTTTGCCCTGTCGTGAGCTACCGTCAGCGCTTCCGGGTTGAACTCGAACTGAGCTGATCAGCCCTCACCCTATCCAGTGCTTGTCCCTCCCCTTCAAAGCCAGCCCTTGTCAATGCCCAGCTGGCCCCTCCCTCGCCTTTGAGATGACTCATCTCTGTATCCCAACAATAAATTGGCGGCGCCAGGTGTGGCCTAACACGTTTGAACTTAAAACAGTTTTTTTCTGATTATAAAAATATATGCATAATTTAGGAAATTTGGGAAAGCATAATGAAAAGAAAAATGCTGATATCCCACCGGCCAGAAATAATCATGACTGATTTTTGTCATTCTTCCTTTTTTTTTTCTGTGTATCTATTTTAACACAATTGGGGTAATGCTATATAAAGTCATGTATTCTTTGTTACAAAGTAAGTATTTTTCTGCGTCATTTTAATTGAATATATAGTATAAAGTATTCCATGGATGAACGTGCCATAATTTTTGTATTTCTCCAATGGGCAATTAAATACTTGGAGTTTTAAGTGAATAGCAGGTTAGGGGTGGGGCAGGTAGAGAAGGAGAGACAGCTAAGAACTGGCTACTCCACAACTTGAGCTTCCCTTTGTAAAGTTGTTCCACAAGAATTACAAGATTTTAGAGCCTTTAGACACTTTACAGTCTTAGGATTCTAGAGTATTACACTCTTGAGAAACTCAGAATCATAATATCTTGGGGTGGTAAGGATCTCTGAAGAAATAAAACCAAACTTTCACCAAACGTAGGAGTATCTAATAATCAGAGCCTTCTCAAAAGTTGGGTCTTTTCGGACTTCCCTGGTGGCGCAGTGGTTAAGAATCCGCCTGCCAATGCAGGGAACACGGATTCGATCCCTGGTCCGGGAAGATCCCACATGTTGCAGAGCAACCAAACCCCTGTGCCACAACTACTGAGCCTGTGCTCTAGAACCTGCGAGCCACAACTACTGAAGTCCTCATGTCTAGAGCCCGGGCTCCACAACAAGAGAAGCCACTGCGATGAGAAGCCCTTGTACTGCATCGAAGAGTAGCCCCCACTCGCCACAACTAGAGAAAGCCTGCATGCAGCAACGAAGACCCAATGCAGCCAAATAAATAAACACATACATTAAAAAAAAAAAAAGTTGGGTCCTTTACATTTAAGATGTCACCTCTTACTAGATGTACTCAATCTTTCTCCTGTGTTAAAATGGCTGTAACAACTCTTCACAGCCTGGTCAAGAAATATGTTAGGTCTTCCAGCCCCAACTTCTGGTAGGAGCTTTCCTAGTTCTCTAAATGTTGTCTTGCCCTACAGTTTCTAATTAGGCAGATAAGCAGGATAGAGAAGGGGGAGTTTTCCATGATTTTATTCACTTATTTATTTACTTGACAAGAGAGAAATAAGTTTTGATCTCTTTTGTTCCCTCCCATGGGACTTTCCATGGGAGTAAAGGGACTGACTGCTCAGGGGGCCTGTAATAATGATAAATTGGCCTGAATGTGGGTCTCCAAGTAACAATGATCAAATGAGATAATGTTGAGATGTAGAAGCTGGATGAAAAGAGCATTGGGCTAGGAGGCTAAAACCTGAGTCCACTTTCTAGCTGTGTGATGTTGAGCAAGTCACTTCAATCCTCTGAGTCTTAATTTCCTCATCTTGTGATGAGGATGTAAGTCCCTCTTTACTTTCTTTATAAGATTGTGGTGAAGAATATTTGAGAAAATGTCTGTGAAGGTGTTTCAGGAAAAAGAAAGCACTGTGTTGCTGTTATTATTAGATGGCATAAACATTTTTTAAAGAAAGTTTTGAAACTTTTGAAGAATCATAATCCAGAAAAATTGGGGAGAAGATATGGCAAAGGTCAAGTGGCATAGTAACTCCCCTAGGCCTATATGACTGTGCATGTAGGGGAGTCCTTCATGAGGTCAGTGACCACTTCTTACTTCATGACAGCATTATCAACAAAGGGTGACTTCTGTTTTACTCAGAAGAATTTACCTCTTTGGCTTGGAAGGAACAGGGTTACCTCAAGTGATTTAGGGTGGAGATTTGTTGAGCATTTCATGGTAGGGATACACTTGCTGGAGGACCCTGAAATGCTGAGCAGTCCAGTCTCGGGAAGAGTTGGAATTCAGGAAGAGAGGGTGGTTCTAGATTTGAGAAGGGGCTAGGGCCCACAATAGAGTTGGAAGGTCCTCTTAGCCAGACTTGAAGAATAATCTGTTCACTTGGATTGAGTTTTAGTTTCCTCATCTATAAAGTGGAAAGAATAATGAACTGCCTATGTATGGCAGAATAATGGAATCCAAGACCGTTAGAGATGGAGGGCCTTCAGAATTGTATATACATATAATGGATTAAAAGGGAGCTGTTCTAATTAAAGAAGAAGGCAGGAGTTTTGGAGGGTAGCCCTATCTACTTGGCCTTTCCCTTGATCTTAGAGCTTCTAGGGTATCATCCTTATTGTACAGTTTTGGATATTGAAGTCTGGAGAGAAGTGACTTGCTCGGGGTCACATAATGGTAGTGCTGGGACTTGAAAACAGGTTTCTTGAACCCCAGCATGATTTTCTTTCCCTGAATATAAGCTGCTTCCTAAAACATGATAAGAGTATGTATAAAAGGCTGAGATTGACAGGAATAAAAGTATTAAGACTCCAAAGGATAAATGGGTAACCAGCAATTCACAAAGGAAATAAAATTGTATAACAAAGCATGGGAAAGGTTCAATCATACTAACAACAGAAAATGAAAACTATGCAATTTATACTCTATCAAATTTGAAAAGATTTTTGATATGAAATTTTTTACTTAACAAAATTTGGAAAGTTTTCAAATATATTAATATTCAGGGTTTCTGGAGGGTGGTAAAACAGGAAATACAGAGAAATAAAGTGATAGCAATTTGACAAACTATATCAAAAGCCTCAAAATGAATCTATCTGGAAGTAATTCTGCTTCTCATGATCTCATGATAGCTGTCATTAGGAAGTAATTTTAACATGAAAATTTAGTATAATCTATAATATTAAAAGTAGACAATTCAGGATCCAATGATACATTTTTGAAACAGAATATTATTCAGCTACAATATGATATTTGCAATGAGTTCTTTTAGTAAACTAGGGTATAGATTATGTTATAATATACTGGAAACAAAACTACCTTGGATGCAGACCATATTAAAATTATTTTTTAAATACATGGATAAAAGAGAAATATAATGAAATGTTACCATACTGGCTGTCTTTGGGTAGTGTTGATTTTGTTTATTTTTTAAAATAAATTTATTTATTTTATTTGTATTTATTTTTGGCTGTGTTGGGTCTTCGTTGCTGTGCGCGGGCTTTCTCTAGTTGCGGCGAGCGGGAGCTACTCTTCATTGCAGCACGCGGGCTTCTCATTGCAGCAGCTTCTCTTGCTGCGGAGCACAGGCTCTAGGAGTGTGGGCTCCAGTAGCTGTGGCTTGCGGGCTCTAGAGCGTAGGCTCAGTAGTTGTGGCGCACGGGCTTAGTTGGAATCTTCCTGGACCAGGGCTTGCACCCATGTCCCTTGCATTGGCAGGCGGATTCTTAACCACTGCGCCACCAGGGAAGCCCTATTTGTTTATAATTTTCTATCTTCTCCAAATGTTTTGCAGTAAGTATGCCCTCCCCCCCATTTTTAAGAAACAGTCCTCAGAGACTCAAATAGGAGTAGCATATCATGAGAACTATTTATATTTTGATTAGGAAACTTGGGGGCAAAGATGTTAGTATTCATCAGCAAGCCCAGTGTTTGTCCACAGATATTTTCTGGTGCCTCCAATATGTACATGCAATAAAGATGCTGAGAGAAACACAATGCTGAATCACACAGGGATTCTAAAATCAAAGAGCATCATCTGGGGGTCAGACAAACACATCTGTAAAGAACTATAATACAAGTGGTAAAGTCCAAAAGGGAGGTATAGGAAAATAGGCTGAACGGAGTTATCAGTGTAATAGAAGCAATGGGTATATAAATAGGAGTGGTTGGAATGGTAAATTGGAGATAGATTGTGAGAGTTATGAATTCCAAGGAAAGGAGTATGTTGTTAAATTGGAAGGCTATAAGTAGCTATTGAAGGTTTTGGTTTGTTTTTTAATGTTGTTTTTTAAATCATGATCTCCATGATATATACTTCAGGAGGGCAGCTTTTGGAAATAAACTGGAGTGGGGATGAGACTGAAGGCTGTAGATCAATTAGAAGCCAGCACAATAGTTCAGGTGAGAGACAGTGAAAGTGGATCTTGGGAAGTAGATGTGGAGGTAAAGAGGAGGAGGCATTCAAATAAAGTCAGATAACTAGAGGATAGGATAATTGGAGATGAAGGTTAGAAGCGCCTATCTCAGTAGGTCAAGAAAGTATTCCCATCTTCTGAGGAATTTATTTCAAAATCAGCCTCCACATCATGATTTTGTAAAATCTGCACTTGTGTCTCCTATGCCAAGCTGCCAGGGAGGAAAATTACACTAGCAACTCTGAGTAGGTTGCTAGAGTGAAATTACAGCTTTTCTGTTTCTGTTTTTTAGTACACATGTGATATCTGGGGCTTGAGCAGCAGCAGCACAAAGGATTCTTCCTAGTCCGTAGAAGAGTTTTTCATATGTCAAGTAATGGTGTACATTAAAAAGGTGGTTTAGTGCAGGCCAACCTGAAAGGGATGGGAGGAGGTGGGAGAGGATGGCCTCTCAGGTATCCAAGTACCCCAGTATCCATATGCTGGAGGACCTTCGTGCTGCAGGTACTCTCCCGGTATCCCTGTGCTGGAGCCCAGGCTGGACCAACCTGAACACAGGTTCTGGGCTTCTAGAAAGATTCTCAACTGAGTTGAACATGTAGCTGCTTGGTGAGAGGTTCTTTGCACCCTCCCCCTCTCTTCTTATGGGCTTCTAAGATCTCATTAACCACTTGAGCTTCCCTCTTGCAGCCTCTTCCATCATCCTTTCTCCCTCTTTCTGGAGTTAGGTAATCCGCACTCACTCGGCCCAGCCCTGCACAAGCAGAAAACTCCTGGTGAAGTACAGGCTGGGGAGTCAGCACCATTTCTTTCTGGCTTTTTTTAGGTAGCCAGCTCTCTTCCGTCTCTGGCCTTCTTTTTTTTTTTTTTCCCTTTCAAGTATGATTTTCTTTGTACCAAAACTATACCAAAAAATAGAAGCAGAAGAGTCCTACTTGAAGCTAAAATAGTTTTCAGTTGGAGGTAGCTTAATGCATATATTTTCACTTAAGCCAAAAATTAGAGCTATTTGACACCCTTGGGAAACTTTTTATAATAGGTACCACAGAATTATTACTTTAAAGGAAGTTTAACCTGAGATCAAACATATTCTTTTAAAGGGTCTCCCTTTATTCTCTCTTGTTCCCTAAAGCTTTCTCAGATGTGGTTGTGCTGTGGGCTGGAACAGATATTTTTAAAAGCTTTTAAAGACAACTGGCTTGTAAAAATAAAGCCAGAAAGGCAAAAGTTTCTCCATGCTTTTGTGTGTGTGTGTGTGTGTGGTGCAAGATCTGGAAAAAAAATCTAAAATTCATAATTATATCTAGGAACCTATAAATATTCACCCA
Organism: Aethalodelphis obliquidens; assembly: GCF_003676395.1. Taxonomy (NCBI): domain Eukaryota; kingdom Metazoa; phylum Chordata; class Mammalia; order Artiodactyla; family Delphinidae; genus Aethalodelphis; species Aethalodelphis obliquidens. The sequence continues at coordinate 1,169,869 of NW_020837994.1, forward strand.
TTCATTATTCCTTTTATCATTTTAGGAACCTCATTGTGTTCTACAAACTGTGCCAAATGCTGGGGTTACAAAGAAAAATGAAGAATATTCCTTTAAGAATGCGCTACACAGGACTAAGTATAACATTAAGTGGACAAAGATTGGGAGACATGGGCTTCCCTGGTAGCGCAGTGATTGAGAGTCCGCCTGCCGATGCAGGGGACACGGGTTCGCGCCCCGGTCCGGGAAAATCCCGCATGCTGCGGAGCAGCTGGGCCCGTGAGCCATGGCCGCTGAGCCTGCGCACCCAGAGCCTGTGCTCCACAACGGAAAGGCCACAGCAGTGAGAGGCCCGCATACCGCAAAAAAAAAAAAAAAAAAAAAAGATTGGGAGATATCTGTCTTGAGGGGGAGGAGAAATTTACAAAGCTGAAGAAGTTGGTGCTTCAGTGCATTTAGCCTCCATTCTTATCTGGGAAAAGACTGACCTCATTGTTAGTTCCTCAGTTAAGTTGCTTGGGGCCCAAATTCATGTGTGTTGTGTAAATGCCAATTCACCAAGTGTTGGTTTGAGATTTAGGATTGGCAATGGAAGGATCTCAGAGCCTCCAGTTTGCTTTTTGCTGTTGTTGACCATAAGAATGGACTTCCAGAGCTAATAAAATCTATTGTCATTACCCTGTTTTTGTCATGTACAAGGTATTTAAGCTTAGGCAAGCCACCTATCTTCTTCCCTTAGTTTTGTCATCTACAAAGTGAGAAAACATACCTATCATCCTACCTTTGGTAAAACTGCATAATGTTCATGTAGGTGGTTTGATTATCTGTGTTAATCTTTGAGGTGGAGTAAAAAAGAATACTCTTTAAAAAATGCTCACAATTGGGACTTCCCTGGTGGTCCAGTGGCTAAGACTCTGAGCTCCCAATACAGGGGGCCCGGGTTCGATACCAGGTCAGGGAACTAGATTCCACATGCCACAACTAAGAACCCACACGCCGCAACTGAAGATCCCACACTCGGCAATGAAGATCCTGCATGCCGCAACTAAGACCCGGCACAGCCAAATAAACAAATAAATAATGCCCACAATCTAGTGGGAAAGACATACAAGTGAGCAAATAGTTACAATATGCTGTGTTGAGGACATGAAAAATAGGCCAGAGAAGCATAGTGGAGGGACCATACCTTCCTGTGAAATGCATGCAAGAGGCTAAATAGGAAAGGTAACATTCAACTTGTGTCTTTTAAAGAGAAGTAGGAGTTTTCCAGGTGGATGAGTAAAGAAAGGTCATTTCAGCAGAGAAAATTGCAGGTACAAAGGTAAGGAGGTGTGAGAGAGTATATCATGGTTGAAGAATTACAGGAATTTATGTTGACTGGGGAGTAATATTTGTGTTGAAAAGGGTGGCAAATGAGGCTAGATAGGTAGACAAGTTCTACAGAGTGAAGGACTTGGTATGTTGTATCCAGGAGTTTGGACTTAATACTATAGGCTACTCTAGGGAGCCACTAGCCATATGTTGCTATTTACATTTTAATTAAAATTAAATTAAAATCCAATTTCTAGGTTGCACTAGTCACATTTCAAGTACTCAATTGCCATAGGTGGTTGGTAGCTACCATACTGGACAGAGCAGATAATAGAACATTTACATATTTGCAGAAAGTTCTGTTGGGCAGCACTGCTACAGGTAGTGTGTGGGGAGCATTAAACGTCCTTGGGCAGGGAAGTGAAGTGACATGGTCATATTTGTGATTAGAAATATCACTCTGATGGCAGCATTAAGAATGGCTTGGAGGAGAGGGAGAGAGGGATTTGTCAAATCATTTTAAAAGTGAAGTGATCATAATTTACTATTTGGTTACCTCTTCCTTAGCCCTACTGTCTTAGCTGCCTCCCCTCCAGTATCCCCGCATCATGAAGGCAAAACTATCCAGAATTTAGGCCTAAAGGATTTACTTCAGGCAGCTCTTACAGGTGGCATTCAAATGTTTCATCCCTTTTCTTCTATTTCTCCCAATGGGGAGGTCACAAGGGATTTGTTGAGCCTCAATCTATTTCCTACTCTAGGCTGATGGCCCAAGAGGCTTTTAGAAAATAAAGAGAGGGGAAGCAGCATATCATATGCCTGGGAGAATGGGAAACTGGCTTCTCTGCCACCTATTTGTAGACGGGTACTCGGTACTCATCCCAGGATATAACTCAGAATGTCCCTTACTGCCCACATCTAATCAGGCACCATTCCTGGTCATTATACCTCCTTAACATCACTTATATTAATTCCTCTCCATCTCTATCAGTGCCTTAATTTAGGCCTTCCTTCTTCTCTCTTATATTACTCCCTTAGGGAGCTTGCAGGTTGATGAGCACCTGAAGATTTGGGGAGAGTGGTATGCTCAGAGAAAGTATGGAACCTCCTCCTCCTTTCCCCATACTTTGCCCTATGCATCTCTTCCATCTGGGTGTTCATCTATAGTCTTTATCATATCCTTTTATAATAAACTGGGAATCCAGTTTAAAAAATTCCTCCCTTAGTCTTCTGGCTGGACTTGCTGGCTTCATTCTCTCCTCCACTATTCCACTCTTCACTGGCTCCTGACTGGTCAAAGCTTCCCCAACCCTTTGGCCTAGGATTTACTGATGTGACTCTGTTCTTCCTCTCTAGTCTCCTCTGATCTTCCTCTCACCATTTTTTCTCTATGTCTACATTTCAGCCAGACTTGAAGTTCCCCAGACATTCATCACTCCCTCTTTTTCAAAACCACATAGTGAGTAAATGGCAGAAGCAGGATTGGATTCAATACATATTCTCTCATCCTTATGTCTGCTTATGTCTCTACTATGCCACTTGTGAAAGTGCAGACAGAAATGCCATTGTAGAGATGGGTTAGAGGTAGGAGAAAAAAGAGCTAGAAGAAGAGGAAGATTTCAATCTGTTCACCAGATGCATATTACCATGGTTCAGGCCCTGGAGTAGATACTGGAGATACAAAGACAAGTCTATAGAAGGATGAAGCAAGAAGGTAGGAGCCTTAGTACCTGGAAAGTAGCCTGTGTTGAGGTATGCCTGGTATCCCCAAGAGAGTTTTAGTTTTTAGAGTCTGGAGACAAAATAAGTCAGAGAAGCTACAAAATAATGGATAGGGAAGGGTATCTGATATCTGTATGAAAGTGTCCTTCTGGGAAGTTCAGTAAGCTCATATACCTTCATAACTCATGACATAATCAACAAAGCTTGGCAACAAAAATATAGATTCCAATACATTAATAGATATTGCTAAGGTATCTTTACATCCATGTATGCTGATTTCACCTCCCTTTTGGGTCCTTGATTCCTGACCTTTTAAAGTATTCTAGTGTAAAAGGGAAGCCTTTTACTTCGATACATAGAACTAATTGTCCCCTTCTTTTTACCTCTTCCCTTCAGCTTCCTCCCTCCTCAGAGTGTAGGAACAACACAAAGATGGATTTGTATCTTACCAGATAGCATTTACCTGGACTAGACAAGGAAAAAACTCTCTGGCTTAGCCAACCTGTCCTTTTGGAAACCTGTATTTGCAGTCCTATGGAGCCGAAGGAGCACAGGTGTTGAAATTAGCCAGCTCATTGCTTACAGTGTGCCTTATGTTAACTAGGTAACTTCTTTGTGCCTCTGCTCCTCATCTATGAAATAAGTATAATGATCCCCAGCTTCACAGGGTTATTGGGAGAATAACCTGAAAAGATCTGACCTGACACACTAAGAACTTGAAGCGTTTTATTTTGTTTTGTTTTTTCGATTTAAAAATTCACTTCTGGGACTTCCCTGGTGGCACAGTGGTTAAGAATCCGCCTGTCAATGCAGGGGACGCTGGTTTGATCCCTGGTCCGGGAAGACCCCACATACTGCGGAGCAACAAAGCCCGTGCGCCACAACTACTGAGCCCACGTGCCACAACTACTGAAGCCTGTGCGCCTAGAGCCCATGCTCCGCAACGAGAAGCCACCACAATGAGAAGCCCGCACACCGCAACGAAGAGTAGCCCCCGCTCGCCGCAACTAGAGAAAGCCCGCACACAGCAAGCAATGAAGACCCAACGCAGCCAAAAATAAATAAATAAATTTATTAAAAAAAAATCACTTCTAAAAATCCCGACAGCTTTTAGATACCAATGCAGACAATAACCTGTGGTGGAGCTATGACTTGTCTGCTATTTACCCAGGAAGAATGAATTGCCATCTCTGTGCTGCCCCCAATACTTTACACACAATTCTGCTATTTCATCTGCCATACTATGTATTAATTATTTGTTACTTTCTCTTTCCCATGTTTGATTGTGAGTTCCTCAAGGACTGACATCCTGTCTGATTAATTCATTCCAGCATCTGGCACAAGATGTGTAGACCTGACTTCTAACCTCGATGTAAAAGCTGATTGACCCTAAGTGAATTTTCCAACATTCAATTGCCTCATAAAAATTGATAATAACTATTTAAAAATTTTTTTAAATTTTTTTGAGGTACGCGGGCCTCTCACTGTTGTGGCCTCTCCCGTTGCGGAGCACAGGCTCCGGACGCGCAGGCTCAGCAGCCATGGCTCACGGGCCCAGCCGCTCCGCGGCATGTGGGATCTTCCCGGACTGGGGCACGAACCCATGTTCCCTGCATTGGCAGGCGGATTCTTAACTTTCCTGCACCAGGAAAGTCCCCAAAATAATGAAATTTTGCCATTTGCAACAACATGGATGGACCTGGAGGGTACTGTGCTTAGTGAAGTAAGTCAGACAGAGAAAGACAAATACTGTATGTAATCACTTATATGTGGAATACAAAAAATAAAACAAACTAATGAATATAACAAAACAGAAACAGACTCACAGATATAGAGAAAAAACTATGGGGAGAGGAAAGGGAGGAGAGACAAAATAGAAGCAGGGGATTAAGAGGTACAAACTACTATGTGTAAAATAAATAAGCTTCAAGGATATATTGTACAGCACATGGAATATAGCCAATGTTTTATAATAACTTTTTTTCTTTTTGCGGTATGCGGGCCTCTCACTGTTGTGGCCTCTCCCGCTGCGGAGCACAGGCTCTGGACGCGCAGGCTCAGCAGCCATGGCTCACGGGCCTAGCCACTCCGTGGCATGTGGGATCTTCCCGGACCGGGGCACGAACTCGTGTCCTCTGCATCGGCAGGCGGACTCTCAACCACTGCGCCACCAGGGAAGCCCGATAATAACTATTTTTTATTTGAGTGGCCGCTATGTGCAATGCATTATGCTCAGTGCATCATTTAACTGTGAATTTGTCTCTTTAGGTGGTCTCTTAGCAACTCTTCTCCACAGGGGTTAAGGGCTACCTCTGGGGGACGTAGATTTACCTACACAGCCCTTTGTAGCTCCTTGGAATTTCATCATAGGAAGGATTGATAAAGCAATAGGACAAGGTACCTTGGCAGGGTTTCTGACAACAAAGGAAACTCCCTGTTACTGAAGACCTATTCATATTTACCAGTTTTTACACCTTTTCCTTGCTAAGTACAAAAATAATAACAAAAACAGTAGCAGCAGCAATAATAACAGCAACAATAAAAATAACTGCATATTTGTTATTTCACTTGATGTTGACTTTGTAACCATGCACTCCCTTCATACAGAGTTTATATGTATATCTCTGTAACTGGAATTCCTCATTGCTTTATAATTGTTTACAACTTGGCCTCCTTACTAATCTCTATGAGCCACTTAAAAATTGTATATATTTAAAGTGTAAAATATGATGATTTGATATACATATACCTAGTGAAATGATTACTACAGTCAAGCTAGTTAATATACCATTTCCTCACATAGTTAGCTTTTTGCGTGATGAGAGCACCTGAAATCTACTCTCTTAGCCTATTTCCAGTGTTCAATATGGTGTTATTAACTATAATCATGCAGTACATTAGATCTCTAGATTTATTTATCCTGCATAACTGGACATTTGTACCTTTGACTAACATCTCCTCATCTCTCCCCTTCACCCCCACTGCCCCAACCCCTGGTAACCACCATTCCATACTCTGCTTCTATGAGTTTGACTATTTTATGTTCCACATAGGTGAGATCGTGGAGTATTTGTCTTTCTGTGCCTGGCTTGTTTCATTTAGCATCATGTTCTCCACGTTCATCCATGTTGTCACAAATGGTAGGATTTCCTTCTTTTTAAATGCTGTTGTAATATTCCATTATACATATACTGTTTATACTGTTTTTGATAGTGGCTGTATAAATTTACATTCCCACCAGCAGTGTGCAAGGATTCCCTTTTCTCCACATCCTCACCAGCACTTGTTATCTTCTGTCTTTTTGATAATTGCCATTCTAACAGGAGTGAGATGATATTTTGTGGTTATGATTTGCATTTCCCTGATGATTGGTGATGTTGAGCGTCTCTTCATATACCTATTGACCATTGTATGTCTTCTGAGAAATGTCTGTTTAGATCCTTTGCCAAATTTTAAATTAGGTTGTTTTCTTGCTATCAAGTTGAGTTCCTTATATATTTTAGATATTAACTCCTTATCAGATGAATGATTTGCAAACATTTTCTCCCATTGCATAGGTTGTCCCTTCACTCGCTGATTGTTTCCTTTGCTGCACAGAAAAACTTTTAGTTTGATGCAATCCTCTATGAGCCACTTAAGGGCAGGGACCATGTAAATATTCATCTCTGTCTTCCCAAGTTTCAAAGGATTGGCACAAAGTCATGCTAAGTAAATGGTTGATATGTGTAAAATAAGTAAATGAATGTGTGCTGTGACATTATCTCATGTGAGAAAGGGTATGTCAGAGGGAAAACACTTTGTATAAATGAGACAGTTTGAAACTCAGCTCTGCCTCTGTCGGTTGGCCCTAGACAAGTCTCTTAACCTCCTGCAATATCCTTACATGTAAAATCCAGTGATAATATCTAACAGGCTTGTTATGAGGAGTAAAGTGATGCTCTGAGCATAATGCGCTGTACATAGTGGTCACTCAATAAAAAATAGTTATTATCAATTATTATGAGGCAACTGAATGTCAGAAAGGCTCACTTAGGGTCACTCAGCTTTTAAATAGAGGTTAGAAGTCAGATCTCCACGTCCAGTGCTAGACGCTGGAATGAATTAATCAGGCAGAATTTCAGTCCCTGAGGAACTCGCAATCAAACACGGGAAAGAGAAAGTAACAAATAATACATAGTATGGCAGATGAAATAGCAGAATTGTGTGTAAAGAATTGGGGCAACACAGGCAATTCATTCTGTCCGGAGAATTCGCAGTGATGGTGACACTTGAGCTGTAGTGGGCGATTTCTAGACACTGAGTCTCAGAAGCTGCCGGAACCAAGGTGCTGCGGGAGTTGAGTGAGTCTCGGTCGGATATTGTTACCGGACCGGATCGAGGCCGTTCCGTCAGTGTTTTCGGACGCCCAGCGGTCGCGGCTTCTTGGGCCGATCTTCAGCTGGCACAATTACAGGCCGCGCAGCAGCAAAGGATGAATGGAGCTCTGGGAAAGGTAACGTAGGTTCCACGCACGCTGGGCGCGGGGGAGGTGGTGAAAAGAGCTGAGCTGCGAGGTGGCCGCGGGGCTCTCACGCTGCTGCAGACATCCGGGTAAGAGACTTGGGAGAGAACAAGGCTCTTCCCAGAAGCACGTGCGGCGCCTTGTCAAAGGGTTGCGCTTAGTCGTCTGCTCCCGGGGCGTTAACCCGCGCGCCACGCCCCCTCGCCTCGCATTGGCCGGAGCCCCGCAATGGGAATCACAGCGGAATAGGTCCAAATAATATGTACGACCTTGAGCAGGTCATTTTATTTTTGCTTTAGGTCATCAGCTTCCAGATTTTTTTCTAAGAATACCGTTTTGACTCGCTGAACAGATTGGGATGTGAGGCTACTTGGTGACAAGGGAAGGGTAATAATAAAAAAATATTTTTACTTACAAAACCTTAATTACGTGACTGCAGTAAAACCGTGTGAACCACGTAAAGCATTCCTTGACTTTCCCTTGTTCTCTTAACAAATTTCAGCTGTGCTTTTTCAGTTGTACCATGCTGCTTAGAATAATGACCTTTTTTTTTTTTTTTAGCAATTCATGTTAAAATTTTATTCAAGGCATTAATTTGGAGACTGTACTCCATGATACACAGCATGATCATTGCTGCTCATGGATCTACTGGTCCTAACTTTGGGGCAGCCCCTGAATGTCTCTAGGTTTGTTTCCTTAAGATCCCAAACCTCACTTCATCCTTAATGAAGTAACTCTCTGTTGTTCACTTTAGCCAAATTGTGAGAATTTAACTACATCTGGTGAAAAGATAATAGAAAAAAATCAAAGTTTTAAAATTTAACTGTTAAAGATGGTCAGATTGGTGGCTCCATGCTCCTGCTCTAAGAGCCTTGATTCTGAGGAATGCTGAAAGGGAGGGATCATTGTTCAGGGAATACTGTTTTTGGCCATTCTATACTCCTGAAGAGCCCATGGAAATCTGTCATAGGCTATCACCTAAAGATACAAGGGCATATAGGGCCCGTCTGGGTCTGATGCCACTGTTCCCTTCCAGACTCCTTTGTTACTGACTTCACTCTTCCGTTCTGCCCTATTGCTTTGGCCAGGTAGTCTCTTCTTTATTTACCAAATACTGAATTCCTAATCTTTGATCTTGTGGAGCTTTCTCACTTGGAATGCCCTCACCTTTTTCACCACCTATCCAAATGCTCCATGGTTCAAGGCCCAGCTCAGGTCTCATCTTTTCCTTAAAAGCTTTCAGACCATTCCAGCCAAAGTGCTTGTTTATTTTTTGAACTCTTAGCTGGTATTATCTTTTGGCATCTAATCATATGCAGTCCTGTGACCATCCTTGTCTCAGCCTGTCTGGAAGTGTTAGTTAATGCTTTACATTTATAAGGAAAACACATGGGATTTGCATCAGACCTGTGTTCTATCTCTTGCTAGCTGTGTGACCTTAGGCAGGTTATTTGACCTCGCTGTGCTTCAGTTTCTTATCTGTAAATGCTGATAATGGTGCCCATCATATGGAATTGTTGTAAAGATTATAGAAGATAATGTAAGAGTATTTTCTAAGTGTGAAGGACTATACAAATAGGAATATTGATATTATTCTATAGTTAATAAACTGCTTTCATTTCCATAATTTTATTTGAGCTTCATGATATGAGATAATCCTGGCAGACACAACAGATAAGGAGGTGGAAGCTACTGGTGCAGTGTCTGGTACATAATAGGTTCTCAAATTCTTTACCAAATGCCTGAATGAACGAATGCCTTGCTTATAGGTCAACAGTCTCTTTTGTGGTAGTGCTGAACTGGAGCCTAGATTTTCTACCCCTCCTAAAACCCCACTGCCTTTCCTCTTCTGAGTATTTTGCATCTCCCTAATTTGATAATAATCTTGGTTTCTCTCATCTGTGAAATGAGGAATGAAAACCGTCCTTGACCTTCCCAGTTGTCAGTCCTTCCCTTCTTTGTGACCTGTGCAGCCCATTATACTGATCTCATTTCAGTGTAATAAATAATTTGCACATCTACTTTCCTCATTAGCAAGATTGAGGGTAGGGACTTCCCCGGTGGCCCAGTAGTTAGAATCCGCCTGCCAATCCAGGGGACACGGGTTCGAGCCCTGCTCCGGGAAGATCCCACATGCCGTGGAGCAACTAAGCCTGTGCGCCGCAACTACTGAGCCTGCGCTCTAGAGCCTGCGAGCCACAACTACTGAGCCCACATGCCACAACTACTGAAGCCTGTGCTCCTAGAGCCCATGCTCTGCAACAAGAGAAGCCACCGCAATGAGAAACCCACGCACCACAACAAAAAGTAGCCCCCACTCGCCGCAACTAGAGAAAGCCTGCATGCAGCAACGAAGACCCAATGCAACCAAAAATAAATAAATTAAAATAAAATAAAAAATTAAAGAAAAAAGAAAGATCGAGGGTAGGCAACTGTATTTTCTTCATGTCTGTATATATGCAGCCTACAGTGTACTTGACCTGATAAATATTGAATGAATAAGTGAATGAAAAAATGTTGACATTATGTGGTAAGTACACAGTAGAGCTGGGACTAGAACTTCAAACTCTTAGCTCAGTGCCTGGGACCCTAAGAAATCATCTCAAATTTTAGATGAGTGAGAAGCTCAGCTTTACTGGAATAAAACTGGGTGGGATCACATACCTCTTTAGGTTAACAGAAGTAGTAAAGCAGCATTGATCCAATTAAGACACTAATGCTGATAGTCATCAGACTTCAGAAAACATTGTTTGATCAAGATGGAAGGATGGTGCCTGTGGAAGTCAACATGCACAGGAAATTGGTAGTGACTCACCTGCTGAGTTACTTTGCAGAGAAAATGGATGGTGTTGGAGTGTCAAGCTCAGGTCTGGATGTCACTCACCCTCAGATTACCATTCTTTTCGGGGATTACCATACCCTTGAACCACAAGGATATGATTAGGGGAGTGGTGGTGATCACAAAAGATATGCTAGCCTTACCAGTCCAGAGGGAGCAACCTTGGGGACTGATCACATAGTAAGATGTTTTCAAATGAAACACTGAAGACTAACGTGGAGCAGAGTTCATATGAACAAATAGCAGTGAGGATTGAAAAAAATGACAAATCAACAGACATGAATTAGGAGGACATAAGAAGATATGAAACAGGAGGACAGAAATTTCAGAGGGCCTAGCAGGGCAGGGAGTCCAAAAGCCGAGCAAAATGGTTAAGAAGTTGGCTATTTCCTGGTCGCTACTAGACTGTAAGTTCTGGAGGACAGGGACATTTCTCTATTTTGTTCATGGTTTTATCTTCAGCACTTGTCATATACTAAAGTACATATTGTTTAATAAATGAGGAACTGAACAATCACCACAGTTATTGTCACTGCTCCCAATTTGACCGTTAACAATGTGCCTTGCACTTGCTAAGTCCTTTTCATATAATATCTAATTTAATAGTATCAACAACTCTATGAGTTTTTTTTATTTAACTTATTTTTTTATACAGCAGGTTCTTATTATATGAGTTGCTTTATAACCTGTTTAGAGATAAGGAAGTGAGGTTTGGAGAGATTTACTAATTTGATCAGCAAATATTTATTGTGCACTTGCTATGTGCCAGAGAGTATGCTAGATGCTGGGATGTAGTAGTTCCTGTCTTCAAGGAGCTTATATTTCCAGCAAAATAGACTAATTAAACATATAACTACCTTTTGCTGTATACCTGAAACTAGCACAATATTGTAAATCAACTATACTTCAATAAAAAAGTATAATTACTTAACTAATTGTGATAAATGCCTCAAAAAAAAGATTCTGTGTGCTATATGGTGTGTATAACAGCAGAATTCAAATAAGTCTGAGCAGTCAAGAAAGTTTTCTTGGTGATGTTACATGACTAAGACTTAAAGAATAATAGAATTTAGACTGGGAGAGCATGTGCGAAGGCCCTGAAATGAGAACACGTTTGGAGTTCCAGAGGGCCCAGAGGAAATTGGAAGGGAGAGAAGCAAGGGAGCTTGTATCAAGGGAGAGTGTGAGTAGAAGTATGGGGATGTTGGGGAGATGGTAGGGGATTGGGCTTACATTTCAGTGACCACAGTTGTTTTGAAACATTTTAGTCCTGGAGGAAGGTAGGGAATTGGTCTTAACAGAGCTCAGCTGTGGCCTAGAAGTGCCATCCAGCAATATGGTGTGAGGCCAGATATTCCTTTCTTCCTCCCTTCCTCTCAATCTCTCTCTCTTTCTTTCTTTTTAAAATCGAGATATAATTCACGTACCATGATATTTACCCTTTTAAAGTGGATAATTTAGTGGTTTTTAGTATATTCATAAAGTTGTTCAGCCATCATCACTAATTCCAGAACATTTTCATCATTCTAAAAAGAAACGTTGTACCCATAAGCATTTACTCCTCAATTCCCCCCTCTGCCCACCCCCTGGCAACGACTCATCTACTTTATGTCTCTATGGATTTGTCTGTTCTGGTCATTTCATATAAATGAAATGATATAGCATGTGAGGCCAAGTATTTCTTTTCTTTTTTTTTTTTTTTTTTTTTTTTTTGCGGTGTGTGGGGCGCTCTCTTTTTTTTGCTCTCCCGTTGCGGAGCGCAGGCTCCGGACGCGCAGGCTCAGCAGCCATGGCTCACGGGCCCAGCCGCTCCGCGGCATGTGGGATCTTCCCGGACCGGGACACGAACCTGTGTCCCCTGCATTGGCAGGCGGACTCTCAACCTCTGCGCCACCAGGGAAGCCCCAAGTATTTCTTAAGTGACTTGCGAAAGATCATACAGCTAGTAACGTGGAGGAGCTGATATTCAAACCCAGGTCTGTGTGAATCTATAACCTGTGTTCCTAACTGCCGTAAAGACTCAGTGCAAAGACAGGCTTTGATAGTCACCATATTAAACACATTCAGAAGAGAATGGCCAAAGAAAAAATTACAAGCAATCAATTTCGAAAGAACTTAAAAAAAGGTCAGCTTGAATACCACTTATTAGCTGTGTGCATCAGACATATTATTTAACATTTCTGAGCTTTGGTTTCCTTACAGTAAAATGGGGGTAGAAATATCTACTTCACAGAATGGTTGTGAGGGTTAATGCCAATAATATTTGGCATAAAGCAGGTTCTCAACAAATGGTAGGATTATTTAGGCTATTATTATTATCATTATTATATGAATTTCGCTGCTATTAAATTGGTATTGTTCTTTTGAGAGGTAGTATGGCAGAATGGAAAACATGGGTTTTAGAGTCAGATTTGGTTTGAATTCTTGGCACCTCTTACCAAACCTATAACTTTAGGCAATTTACCTAAGCCTCTGTTTTTTCCTCTATAAATAGAGGCAATTATTTCAATGCCTCTATTAGAGGATTGGTGTAAAGATTGAGCAAAGTGCTTAGCACAAAGGATGTACTCAATAAGTGATAGTAACAATGCTATTTTAAATAATATTTGTTGATATACAAATATATTCTGTTAATATTCATAAGACAGTTGCTTGCCTCATGGGCCCCTTACCCACTTCTGTCACCATCCACCCCAGGGCTCTGTTGTCTGAAGTTACTCACACACCATAGATTTTGCCCCGTGACTTCAGTTCTTAAGTAGCTGTGTAGTCCTTTTCTGGTTCCTGACTCCCGAGCTCATGGGACAAGTATTTTTGCAACCCACTGCAACAGCTCTGTCCTCATTCATTCATTCAGTAGAGTCACTGGCCTTCTCTTCCATTTGGTCCGGAGCTGGAGCTGCGCTTCATTTGCTGACTGCGGGGAGAGAGTATTTGTGGATACAGTCCCAAAATAGATTACTTTTGTCCTGATAAATGATGCCGAGCATTGCAGGGGAGAGGAAGCACATTTCCCAGAGCTGAAAGGGAGAGTTCACACCACAGTTTGAATGTCTTCCAGACAGTTGTCAACCCTTAAAAAGGTTTGGCTTTTAGATAATTAAATCCATAGCTATTGTGGAGACTCAGAAATCTGAACAATTAAAGTGAGGAAAAATCAGTCTCATCTAGATCTTTCTTCCCATCCAATACCTCTTCTGTATGAAGTGACCCATTTAAGAATACATTCTGTTCACTCTGATTTCTATTCTGTTTGTCGTGGTTGATAGATCTTGCACCTGGAGGGACGTTAGAGTCATCTGTTCTAAGTCCAGAGAGGGGAAAGTTACTAGCCAATCACTAGTATGGTGACCAGCGAGGGCAGAGCCAGCCAGAGCTCCTGTGTCCTGGGGCTCCCAGTTGCCTGCTCTGTCTTTTATGCTGGCCAAGAAAAGGTTAAGCATATTGTACACATGTTTACAAAGTCTTTTAGTATCTGATTTAATTGTCATTTTTAGGATTGTCTGCATACTTTGTCCTTCCTTCTGTTATTCATATCCTTCCCAATCTTCATGACCTCACATTCTCTGGGAGACTTTTCCTAAATTTGATCATTTTCCCCCCTAAATTCCTAAACACTAACACATTCATTTATGGGAGAGAGGGTATAGAATAGTGGAAAAATTATAGGCTTTGGAGTCAGAGAAACCTAAGATCCTATGCTAGTTCTGATAGTAGCTGTTTGACTTTGGGTAAATTACTTAATCTCAGTTTCCCCAACTGTAAAATGGGATAATAATATTTATCCTGTAATGGAATTATGATTTAGACACATGGTAGGTGCTCAGCAAAATAGATGTGGGTCGTAATAAATGGTAGCAATGATTGTCACTCATTCACTTCTTCCTAATCATTTATTTATTTACTAAAACAACAGGTAGATGATATGACTCTTGCCCTTGAGGATCTCTTGGTTTAGCATAGTGGCCTATGGGTGATGTTAAGAGTTTCAGTGAATCTCTTGAAGTAGTATGCAAACTTTTTTCTCCCTTACTTACTTAATTTATTTGATTCTACATACTACATTTTAATTTTTTTTTTTTGGGCCACACCATGCGGCATGCGGGATCTTAGTTCCCTGACCAGGGATCGAACCCGTGCCCCTTGCATTGGGAGCGTGGAGTCTTAACCACTGGACCACCAGGGAAGTCCCCACCTGCTACATTTTAAAAAATTGAAGTAGAGTTGATTTACAGTGTTTCAGGTGTACAGCAAAGTGATTCAGTTATATATATATATGTATATATACACATTATATATATAGATCCTTTTTCATATTCTTTTCCATTATAGGTTATTATAAGAATATAGTTCCCTGTGCTAAGTATGCAAACTTTTGTATATTCGTGTCTATATTTATTCGTCTGGGGAAAAGGTTCATGATTTGGGGCAGATTATCAGCAATATCTGATCTGTAACACCCCAAAAGCTAAGAACTTCTCCTGGCCATCAACACCTGGATTCCCTGCCAGAGGTGCTTGTTGTTTGTGCCACCTGTTTTGACTTAATCATATAATACTCTGGTATTGCTTAGCTGTTTAATACAAATGTGTATTCATATCTTCAGCCATTCAAATTCCTATAAGACAGGGGTTGTGCTTACATTTTTTAAACAGCTTTATTGAGATATAAGTCATATACCATACAATTTGTCCATTTAAAGTATACAATTCAATGGCTTTTAATATCCATAGAGTTGTGCAACCATCAGTACAATCAATTTTAGAACATTTTCATCACCCCAGAAAAAAAACCCATATCCCTGAGTTGTCATCCCCAGCTCCCCAGACCACCCCCAGCCCTAGGCAACCACTAGTCTTTCTTTCTCTATAGATTTTCCTATTCTGGCTATTTCATATAAATGGAGTCACACAATATTGGCCCTTTGTGACTGGCTTCTTTTATTTAGCATAATGTTCCCAATTTCATTCATGTTGTTATATTTTGTTTTTACAGTCCCTTTCATATTCATTACAGTAGTTGACACATAATAGGCTTTTTAAAAAATTTATTTTTATTTCTTAAAACTTTATTTATTTTTGGCATCGTTGGGTTTTCGTTGCTGCGCGTGGGCTTTCTCTAGTTGCGGCGAGCGGGGGCTACTCTTCGTTGCAGTGCGCGTGCTTCTCGTTGTGGTGACTTCTCTTGTTGTGGAGCACAGGCTCTAAGCACATGGGCTCAGTAGTTACAGCGCATGGGCTCTAGAGCACGCGGGCTTCAGTAGTTGTGGTGTGCGGGCTTAGTGGTTGTAGCTCGCAGACTGTAGAGTGCAGGCTCGGTAGTTGTGGTGCACGGGCTTAGTTGCTCCGCGGCATGTGGGATCTTCCTGGACCTGGGATCGAACCCATGTCCTGTGCATTGGCAGGCGGATTCTTAACCACTGTGCCACCAGGGAAGTCCAGGCTTTTTTTTCTTAATTTAAAAAAATATTTATTTATTTACTTACTTATTTTGGCTGCGCCGGGTCTTAGTTGCAGCATGCGGGCTCTTAGTTGTGGCATGCAGGCTTCTTAGTTGTGGCATGCAGCCTTCCTAGTTGTGTTATGTGGACTCTTAGTTGCGCCATGTGAACTCTTAGATGCGGCATGCGTGCAGGATCTAGTTCCCAAGCCAGGGATCGAACCCAGGCCCCCTGCACTGGGAGCGCAGAGTCCTACCCACTGGACCACCAGGGAAGTCCCCATGATAGGCTTTAAAAAAATAAAATTTAGAACAGTTTTAGAATTACAGAAAAGTTGCAAAGATAGTACAAAGAATTCCCATATACTTCATATCCAGTTTTCCCTGTTATTATCTTACATTAGTATGGTACATTTTTCATAATTAATGAACTGATATTGACATATTATTATTAAGTCCATACTTTATTCATATTTCTTTCATTTTTTAAAATCCAGTGTCCTTTTTCTGGTCTAGGTAGGATCCCATCCAGTATATTATATTACATTTAGTCATCATGTCTGCTTTGGCTCCTCTTGTCTATGACAGTTTCTCAGACTTTCCTTTGTTTCTGAAGGCTTTTACACATAATAGGCTTTTAAGACATAAATGTTGAAGGAACTGAAATTGTTCCTCATAGTGGACAGGATTTTCTCTTTGTGTTATGGGACCTTAAGGGCATTTATTATTTATTATCTAGTTACTTTATAAAAAGGACTCCTCTATGTTAAGCACTCTCTTAGTAAACCTATAGCAGTGACCTTTTGAGTGGGTGCCGGCAGGGCAGAGTGAGATTAAAATAACTGGGTTGTTGGGGGTAAGATTGTGAAGAGTGGGGGAAGCTGCCACTGCAACTGCCTTCTCTCATTATTATTGTTTTGTTCATGTTGCTATATTATTATTATCATTATTATTATTAAGAGAGTGTGGTGTAATAGAGGCATAGTCTTTGGAGTAAAACAGTCCTCTTAGCCACTTATTAGCTATAATTTCTTAGAATATAAATTCTATGGGCCTCAGTTGCCTCACCTGTAAAATTGCCTTGCAGTGTTTTGAGAATTAGGGAAGAGTTCAGAAAGTCCCTTGCATGGCGACTGTGCTTGACACATACATAATAGTTGTTGATTGATATTAGAAAATATAAATTAGGGACTTCCCTGTTGTCCAGTGGTAAAGAATCCACCTTCCAATGTAGGGGACGCAGGTTCAATCCCTTGTTGGGGAACTAAGATCCCACGTGCTGTGGGGCAACTAAGCCCATGCGCCACAACTACTGAGCTCATGTGCCACAAACTACAGAGCCCATGCACCCTGGAGCCTGTGTGCCACAACTAGAGAGAGAAAACCTGCATGCCACAACTAGAGAGAAGTCCACATGCTGCAATGAAAGATCCCACATGCTGTAACTAAGACTTGACGCAGCCAAGAAAATGAATAAATAAATATTAAAAAAAAGAAAATAGGGCTTCCCTGGTGGCGCAGTGGTTGAGAGTCCGCCTGCCGATGCAGGGGACACGGGTTCGTGCCCCGGTCTGGGAAGATCCCACGTACCGCGGAGCGGCTGGGCCCGTGAGCCATGGCCGCTGAGCCTGCGCGTCCGGAGCCTGTGCTCCGCAACGGGAGAGGCCACAGCAGTGAGAGGCCTGCGTACCGCAAAAAAAAAAAAAAAAAAAAAAAAAGAAAATATAAATCAAATTAGAAAGGGGAAATAGGGTGAAAAAAAAGCAATCCAAGTAGTACGGGGGGGGTTGGGCTTCTGTTTTTCGAGCATTTTCTCTAGTGGGTAGAATAGGAAAGAAGATGGCCTTGGTTTGCCTGCATGTTTGGTATTAACTGTAGGGCAGTTTCTTTGCTAGACAAGAGACTTTGGTTCCATTTTGTTTTGTGTACTGTGGGTTTCTAGCCTCTTTGTGAAGAGGTACTTGGAGATCTGTAAATGCTTACAATTGTTCTAACATGCCTATTTTGCTGTAGGCGCTGTGTCTGAGGAATGACACCATTTTTAAGCAAGCCTTTTCCCTCTTGAGGTAAGGATATTAATAACAGTAAAAATATAGTTAATATTTGCATTCCACTAGGTGGTTCACACAGCATTCTTCTTTCATCATCTCCACTTACATGTTTACTAAGCATCTCAAGCATTAACTCCCCTGCAAACTTACTTCTTCCCCATTCTCAGTAAATGACAACTCCATTCATCTAGTTGCTCAGGACAAAATCCTTGGAATCATCCTTGACACTGTTGTTTCTCTCACTCTACATCTAATTCTTAAATAAATCCTGTCAGCCTTGCTTTTGAAATGTGTTCGAATAATGCAAGGCTATTGCAAGAACGACTTCACTGGTCCTCTTCCCTCAGTTTCGTGTCTTCCTATTCATTGCTCACCTATTGCCAGGGTTAACTTTCTAAAACTTAAACTTGATCAAATCACTTTTGTGATTAAACTGCCAGGAGCTTCCCACTGCCCACACAAAGTACAGACAAAACTCCTTAGCACAGTGTTTGAGGTTTTCATAACCTGACCCCTGATTACCTCTTTTACCCTGCCCCCTTCCCTGCTGCTTAAGTGCCACTCACATCCACCTGCTTGCTGTTCCCCAGATATACTACTTTCATACCTCTGCCTAGAATGCTTTTCCTGTGGGGCTAAATAATCGAGAATAGTTCTTAATTTTTAAAACCTCATTTCAAATAGTTTCACCCCTCATGAGCATGCTTTCCTTTGTATTCCACCAACTCTTGTACATGATTTTGTTCTGGATCAGCACTGTATTGTGGCTCGCATCTGTTTACATATCTCTCTCCCAACTAGACCATAGATAGAGACATTTTACTTACTTTTGCATCCTCAGGACCTAACAGATTGACCCATAGTAAGTACTTAATAATGTTTATGGAAAGAAGAGAAGGAGGAAATAAGGAAATATGTAGCATTGATATATCCTTAATGAGGAGCATACAAGTTTTGGTAGCTTTGCAAATAGATGTGGGTATCTAATTGTATTCAACATACTTTCTTCCTCTTTTTAGGTTCAGAACCTCAGGAGAGAATCCCATCTGTTCTGCAGGTAAACAGTTATTTCCTGATGTAGTCTTCCTGCTTTAAGTGACCCTCTAACACTCTAATAATTTTGTCTAAAAAGATGCCTAACATATCTCTGAGAAGAGTGCCTGGGACCAAATCCTACCCCTCACGTGGAACAGGACAAAGGGCAAGAACATAAAGTAGTGGTTTAAGAGCAAGAGTTCTGTAGTAAGTTTGGATTCCAACTCTACCACATACTATTCTGTGACTTTTAAGTACCTCTCCATAGCTTGGTTTCCTCACTTTAAAAAATGAGAATTATAGTACAAACTACAGTGAATTATTTGAAGATTCAGTGAGATAAAACATATAAAGTGCTCAAAAAAAGTTAGTATTGGGACTTCCCTAATGGTCCAGCGGCTAAGACTCCACACTCCCAATGCAGCGGGCCCACGTTCGATCCCTGGTCAGGGAACTAGATCCCACATGCCACAACTAAAAAGTGATCCCACATGCCACAACTAAGACCCAACACAGCCAAATAAATATTAAAAAAAAAAGGTTATTATTATTATTGCTACTATTTCAGACCTGTCTTTCATGTCCATTATCTACCAGGCTAAGGCTTTTCTTCCAGTATTTTATCCAAAATGAATGTTCATTCAATCTGGTCAACTCAATGAATTTCAATCTGTTTCAACCCTATTATATGCCAATTTTGCTTTGTCTATTATGTGACACATTTCAAAGCAGCCATTGGATAGTAATGACATCTGTTTTTTGACTGAAGAGTATCAGAAACAGGGAATTCCCTGGTGGTCCAGTGGTTAGGACTCCGCACTTCCACTGTAGGGGGCACGGGTTTGATCCCTGGTCAGGGAACTAAGATCCTGCAAGCCGCGTGGTGTGGCCAAAAAAAAAAAAAAAAAAAAGTATCAGAAGTAAAGGAATGGGAGCAAGGAAGGGAACTAACATTTACTGAGTGCCTAGTATGTGCCATGCAGTGCATAAGAAGTTTTACATCCATTAATTATTTCAGAAGATGGTGGCAATGTGTAGAGAATCACCACTTCTACCAGGCCTAAAGCCCAGGTTCTCAAAATATGTGCTTCTTTTTATTTATTCATTCTCTCAACAAACATTTATAGGACCAGGCTGTGTTTTAGGTGCTGGGGGTACAAAATTAAGATGATATAATCCTTGCCATTTGGAACCTTACAGTTTTATAAGAAATAATTTTTTCAAAAGAATAATATAATGAACACTTCTGTACCCATTACTTAGATTCAACTGTTGTAAACATTTTGTCATGTTAGCTTTATTATTATTATTTTTTTTTAATAACAAGTTGCCAACAGAACTTTATTTTTTCTTTTCAACATCCTGTTCTGCAGCTTCCTTGGCCCTTTTTGCCCAGATGCCAAAGTGCCGGGCATTGGCGCGGGCCATGCAGAGACTGGCGAAGGCCTTGAAGTTCTTCTCCTCCTCTGTGATAACTCTGGCCTTCTCCTTCTTGTAGATGTTCCGTATGGGCATGACTGGTCCGGTCAGCTGGGTGGCCAATTTGAGCTTTGCAGCAGAGCTGTCTCCTTTCTTGGGGGCTGAGGTCTTCCTGCGGATCTTGTGCGCCAGCTGGTTGAACCACGTGGCCACGCGCCGCTGCCAGTTCTTGTGGAAGTGGGGCTTCAGGATCATATCATTACGGCTGGGCGCCATGGCTGCGGCCGACTGGCCTGGGGAGCACGGAGGACGGGGAGCGAGTTAGGGCCCGGGCGCAGTGGCCCGAGGGCGCACGCACCCACGTTAGCTTTCTTTCCTTTTTTTTTTTTTTGCGGTACGCGGGCTTCTCGCTGTCGTGGCCTCTCCCATTGCGGAGAAAAGGCTCCGGACGCGCAGGCTCAGCGGCCATGGCTTACGGGCCCAGCCGCTCCGCGGCATGTGGGATCCTCCCGTACCGGGGCACGAACCCGCGTCCCCTGCATCGGCAGGCGGACTCCCAACCACTGTACCACCAGGGAAGCCCCCACGTTAGCTTTCTTGATCAGATGTTATGATACTTCACCCCTGAATACTTAAGCATGCATTTCTAGAAACAAGGATATTCTCTACATTCTATTAAAGAACCACAATAGCATTATCTCCCTGAAGAAAATTAATAATAATGCCCCAATGTCATCTAATACTCTATCCATTTCCCCAGTTGTCCCCCAAAAGTCTTTTATGGGGTTGTTTATAACCAAGAGCCAATGATGGTTCATGCTTTGCATTTTGCTATGATGTCACCTTTAATGCAGAACAGATCTTTCACTATTTTATTTCTACAACAGTTGCTTTTTGATTAGGCTAGACCATTTGACTTATAAAATTTCCTCCCTTTTTAATTTGATTATTTCTGTGCGGTATTTTATAATATGTTCTTCTGTTCCTTTCCTACAAACTAGAAGTTATATCTAAAAGCTTTTCTAGATTCAAGTTACACAATTTTAGCAAGAAAACTTAATAACTGATGCTCTGAACTTCATATTGCATCCTATCAGGAGAGGAAAAAAAAAAACTAAGAAAATCTGATCATAAAAGTGAAAAGCAGCCATTTTAGAGAATATGGAAAATAAACACACACACACACACACACACAATACACACACGAAGAAGCTGAAGAAAATAAAAATCACTTGTAATCCTACCATCCAGAGATTATTGCTTAACATTCTGGAGTATATCCTACCAGGTCTTTTTCTAGGCATTTCTTTCTCTCTTTCTGTGTGTGCGTGTGCGTGTGCGTGTGTGTGTATTTTTTTGTCTTGCAGTAATGGGAACAAATTATATATAATGCTTTATAATCTTTTTTTCCTACTTAACCTATGGTGAACATGTTTCTACTATAATAAATAAATAAATATCTACATAATTATTTTGAATATACTGCCTTAAATGGAACAACTTGTAGGGTAAGAATCTGAGTCTGGTTTTGAACATGTTGAGTTGGAGTGCTTGTGAGGAAGATATACTAAGTAGTCCATTGGAGACACTGATCTTGAGCTCAAAATATAGGTCTGGGATGAAACTGTGAATTTGGAAGTCATCATATTGTTGATTTTAATTGAAGTCTTGGGAATGAATGAGACTACCTGAGGAGAACAAGTAGAGAAGAGGCCCAAGGATCAGGCCCTGAGGAACTCCAACATTAAAAAATTGAGTAGAGGGTGCAAGATATGGCTAATGAGCTTGAAAAGGGAGGCCAACGTGGTAGGAGAAGACCAGGTTAGTATAGTTTCATGGCAGCCAAAAGGAGAGTGTTTCAGGAAGGAAAGAGTGGTTAATCACGTTACAGTTTCAGCTGTGTGCTGCTGAGAGGGGATCGCAAAAGACATGAACTAACGATGTTCCTTGGTTTCGACAGCATAGAGGTGACCTTAGGGAGAGTGGTATCTGTGTAGGTGTGGTGAGGTCTGTTGTGGAAATCAACTGCATTGACAGGTGAATGGGAGTTCAGGAGTTAGAGAAAGCTATTACAGACAGTACGTTTAAGAAGTTTGTCTTTGAATGGGAGGAGAGAGAATTGGCAGGAGCTGGAGAGGGATGTGGGATTAAGGAAAGACTTTTTTTGATGGTTATTTTTCTCTTAATTATACTTTTAATTTTGAAAGATATAAAAAGTTATAAAAAAGTGAAAAGGGTGATATGTCAAATAAACCCAGATTTGGCAAATATTAACATTTTGTTAGACTTTCTTTTTTTTCTTGTATATTAAAAATAAGGATTATGTTCAAGACCCATTTATTCCCTACTCTTGGTATCATCCCTTATCCCATAACCAGAGAAAAAGTTCATTTTGAACTGGTATGTATTCCGAGGAAGGTTTTAAAAATATATTAAAATTATCAACTGTTAAAAATTATAAAAGCATGCAAATGGTAAAAATAAATATAAATTGACAAAAGGATGTATGATGAAAGATTGAATTTTTTTCTATTACCCACCTAGTCTCACTCCTCAGTGGTATGCATCGATAGCAGTTTCTTGTATATTTTTCAGGAAAGTTTTATGCGTATATTAACATATATGTTATAATGCTGGACATTTAGCTTGTTTTCAGTTTTTGTTATTTCAAAAAATGCTGCAACAACTGTTTCTATACATCTTTATAAACTTGTTCTGTACATTTGTAAGTTAAATTCCTGGAATTGAAATTGCTGAGTCAATGGGTTGTCAGTTGAAAATTTTGGTAAGTATTGTCAGATTGCCCTTCAGAGAAGTTGTATTAATTTACATTTCTATTTTCTGGCCCAAACTGGGTTTTACAAAACATCCTACTTTTTTGCTGGTGAAAATTATGTCTCATTTTAATTTGCATTTCTTGAGAAAGTTTGTCATCTTTTCATATTTTTTTGGCCATTTGTGTTTCTTGTGAACTGCCTGCACATATTTTTTGCCCATTTTTCTTTTGAATTGTTTGCTTTTTCATTTTTGATTTGTAAGAACTTTTTATATAGTTCCTTTTTTTAATGAAAGTTCTTTTTAAAAATTTATTTAATTAATTAATTTATTTTTGGCTGCGTTGGGTCTTTGTTGCTGTGCGTGGGCTTTCTCTGGTTGAGGCATGCGGGGGCTACTCTTTGTTGCGGTGCGTGGGCTTCTCATTGCCGTGGCTTCTCTTTGTTGTGAAGCACGGGCACTAGGCACGCGGGCTTCAGTAGTTGTGGCATATGGGCTCAGTAGTTGTGGCTTGCGGGCTGTAGAGCGCAGGTTCAGTAGTTGTGGCGCACGGGCTTAGGTGCTCTGCAGCATGTGGGATCTTCCCCAACCAGGGCTCGAACCCATGTCCCCTGGATTAGCAGGCGGATTCTTAACCACTGCACCACCAGGGAACTCCCATAGCCAGTTGTTTTAACATTTATTGAAACATCCATCTTTTCCCCATAGATTTGAGAATGTCACCTTATCATATACTAAGTTTCCATATGGATCTAGAACTACTGTATTGTAATTTAGTATTGTTTTATAGATCTGTCTGTATATTTGATACCAGTACCAAGCTGTTTTAATACTACTGGTTACTGTAGTTTTGAGGTATATTTTAGTATCTGATTCCGAGGTAGTTTTTTGTTTTATTTTGCTTTTGAAACTGGATTAAATGGGGCATGTTAAATGCTGTTGAAAAAAGTCCAATTGAATAAAAGATCCTATTGAAAAGAGAGGTAGGGACAGTAACAATTTACTCAAACAGCTTCCTATTTGGAGAAATTTAAGTTGTCTCCAAAATCTTGCAATGTAAACAACACTACGATAAACATCCTTGTACATTAGTATTTCTGCCCTTCTATGATTATTTACATAGGATATATTTCTCAAAGTCTAATTGTTGGGTCAAAGGAAATGCACATTTTAATTTTTTTTTTTTGGCTGCACTGGGTCTTTGTTGCTGCACGTAGGCTTTCTCTAGTTGTGGTGAGCGGGGGCTACTCTTTGTTGCGGTGCGTGAGCTTCTGATTGTGGTGGCTTCTCTTGTTGCCGAGCACGGGCTCTAGGTATGCAAGCTTCAGTAGTTGCAGCACACAGGCTCAGTAGTTGTGGCACGTGGGCTCCGTAGTTGCAGTGTGCGGGCTTAGTTGCTCCACAGCATGTGGGATCTTCCCGGACCAGGGATCGAGCCCATGTCCCCTGCATTGGCAGGCGGATTCTTAACCACTGTGTCACCAGGGAAGTCCCAAAATGCACATTTTTAAAGCTATTGATGTGTATTGCCAAATTGCTCTTTGGAAAGATTGTACCATTTTATAGTTTTTTTGGTATTTAAGAATCCCTTTTTATACACTCATCAACATTGTTATTTTTTTAATATTTGTTAATATTAAGAAGTTAAAAAATGCCATCCCTTGTATTTGTAATTTGCATGTCTTTGATTACTAGTTGGTTGAACATATTTTCATACATTTACTGGCCATTTATCCTTTCCTTTGCCCATTTCAATTGTGGAATCTCAGTGCCTAGAAGGCTCCAAGGCCCAGGGTAACTCACCAATATCAGCATGCCAAAGTAATTCTCTTTGAAAGGACACAGCTTTGTTGGCATTTTTCATGTGTCTTTGAGATTTCTTTAAAGTTAGAAATTTCAAAATTGAATTATAATGGTTTCGGAAAAGAAGAATAGGAAGCAGTGTCCTGTTCCTACCTTTACACATCATACTCTCTGTGGGCCCTGGGTACCATCCCAGCTGCTCTCTCTAAGGGATGGGCCTCATTGTAGTAACCATCTTTTTCTTACTGATTTAAATGTACATGGAGAGGTAGAAGTAAATATATAAAGAGGTCTAAAGAGGTTAAATGAAGGGAACTCACACTCTTCTTATTATAGCATGAGCAAAAAGGTGGAGTCATCAAAACATGGTACATTCGGGACTTCCCTGGTGGCTCAGTGGTAAGAATCTGCCTGCCAATGCAGGGGACGCGGTTCGAGCCCTGGTCTGGGAAGACCCCACGTGCCGCAGAGCACCTACGCCCGTGTGCCACAACTACTGAGCCTGCGCTCTAGAGCCCGCGAGCCACAACTACTGAGCCTGCATGCTACAACTGTTGAAGCCCGAGTGCCTAGAGCTCATGCTCCGCAACAAGAGAAGCCACCGCAATGAAGCCCGCGCATCACAAAACAAAGAGTAGCCCCCGCTCGCCGCAACTAGAGAAAGCCCACACGCAGCAACGCAAACCCAACACAGCCAAAAATAAATAAATTAAATAAATTTATTAAAAAAAAAAAAATGGTACATTCAAGTCCAAATAGTTCAATGTAATTAGAAATTCTAAACTGAAAGAAGTTTGAAAAGAGATTTTGAAAAAAGTGGGTAGCCGCCAGAGCCAAATCATTGCAGATTGTCTTGGTAAAATATCTCTAGAATTTCAAAACAAAACAAGCAAACAAAAACACCCCAACGCTTACTGAGCACATACCATTTGCCACGTGCTGGGGTGTATCTGCCCTTCAGGGATGTGTATTGGATGGAGAAAATATCCTGTAATTAGACTCTTGGCTGGGGTTACCCCAGCGTTTTCCTCTTTCCCTCCTGCATAGCCCTGCCAAAATGCTTGTTCTAATTTTGAAGGAGAAATAATTAAAATGAAGTTGTTTATCCCCATCCTGGATTGATGGGTTTAGTTCCCAGTTTAGTAAACAAGGACATTGAAGGACAGTTGGCTCTGGCATATATAAAGGGAAGGGATGTGTTGTGGGAGACGTCAATACATGATTACATTCTATAATTGTACTAACTGAAAGATTTTCAAAGCCTCCTCCATTGAAATCATGGGGTTTTGTATCTTCTTCAACGAAAAGAGTTGCCTTTTCTCTCAGGAGGCTGCAATGTTAATATGACAGCAGGAAACCAGCTTAATGACACAAGCAGGGGAAAAAATTCAGTTGAACTTAATGGAAATCAGAGGCTTTCAAACTTGTAAATTTTATAATTAAAACAACTAATTAAGCAGTTTAACCACTGGTAATTTCACCAAAAACCTTTCAAAAAGGGTTAATTTAACAGTAGTTTGAACCAGCTTCTTAATTAACCAACTGCTCTAATTATAGAAATTGCCCCAAACTAAATTTGAAAATGCCTCCTTGCCAAGGAATTCCAGTAGATTAGAGGCTGAGGCAAGCATTTGTGGCATTTTCACCTAAGATGTGTCATCATCTCAAAGATCACTTTTGGTTCTGCTACTTGAAACCACTGGTGGGTGATTGAATTTCTGTGTACTTAAAGATGGTGATGAGTGCCTGGGTTGTTGTTGTTTTTTAATTTACACAAAATATTTTACTATATAATGGAGGCATGGGAGAGCTGCAACTGTAAACTCTTGATGATGTTTGTATGTTTAGGGCAGCACAGAGACATTTAAGCTGGTCATGGAGGCTGTGAAGGATATCACCAGTCAGAGAGGTGCAGTCCCAGCAAGGGGGACAGCCCAGCACCACACAGAGGCATGAGAACTGCATGGTTTATACAGAATGGCAAGTGTAGCTCTGTGGCTGAGAAGCAAGGTTTTAAAAGCCTGGAGGATGGAGGGTGAGGACGTGAAGTGGTTGGAACTAGATTATAAAATTGAGACTCTTAAATGCTAGCCTAAGGAGTATGAACTTCAGGCAGTGGAAAATCATCAAACATTTTGAAATATAGCAAGGACCTTCCTTGTCTCATTTATTGGTGTTACTGTAGTGCCTGATACAGTGCCTGGCATAGAGTAAGTCCTTTTTAAAAATTGTGTGTGTGCAGTGAATAAATTGTTGAATTAATGAAAGAGAATAACATGATTAGGTTTGTGTTTTAGAAGGATTAATTTGTCAGCTTTAAAGGATGGAATAGAGAGGGGGGGTGTGGATACAGGAAGACTAACAACAACAACTCAGCCAAGGATACTACTTGAATCTTTGCTTGAACTTCCATCCACACTCCCCCTCCAACCACCTTCCACCCACAACAACCAAAGTGATCTTTTAGAAACACATTAGACATATAATTTCTCCGCTGTTCAGCATGAAATCCAAACCCTTAACATGGCTCAGAGTGGTGGGTTCCAATCCACTGCCCTAATCTCTGGTGCACTCAGCCCCTCTCACTTTGCTTCAGCCACATGGACAGTCTTTTTGTTCCTTGAATGTGCCAATCTGCGTCCCCCTCTGGGGCCCTTGCACACGCTATTCCCTCTGCCTGGAATATTCATTCTCTATCTTTTTACCTAATAAACTCCTATCTGCCTTTCAGGTCTCAATTTATTTTATTTATTTATTTGAGTAGATAATGCATGTACATGGAACAAGTTTTAAAAGATACATGAGTATAAAGTCAACAGTAAGTCTCTCTCTCCTGCCATCTAGCCACTTCTCCCTGGGGATAACCACTATTACTATTTTCCTCTGAAATCTGGTTTCAGTTCACATGTCATTTTTTTTAGAGGCCTTTCCTGATATTCCAATCTAAAATAGATCCACTGATTGTATTGCCATAGCGCTTTTTATCATTCATCACAATTTGTAATTTCATATTTATTTATTTATTTATTTTGCGGTACACAGGCCTCTCACTGTTGTGGCCTCTCCCGTTGCGGAGCAGAGGCTCCGGACGCGCAGGCTTAGCGGCCATGGCTCACGGGCCTAGCCGCTCTGCGGCATGTGGGATCTTCCTGGACCGGGGCACGAACCCGTGTTCCCTGCATCGGCAGGCGGACTCTCAACCACTGTGCCACCAGGGAAGCCCTCATATTTATTTTGTGACTATTCCCTCCTCCATTAATGATTCCCTCCTCCTACTAGACTATAAGCTCCATAAGCTGAGTTTTGTTGGCCTTGTCCCCGTTATATCTTCACCTCATTGCACAGTGTCTGGCACATCATAAGTACTGAATAATTAAGCCCTTCCTAAATTTTTTGCCTGTTTCTGTAAGCTCGTCTCTTGCCACCCTGCTGCTTATACTCTGCCTTGAAATTCTCTCTCTGGGTCTTACCCTCCCCATACTGTGTTCTCTCTAACTCCTAGTCATCTGTCATGTTTTACTTAAAAGCCACCTGCTCTAAGAATCCTTTCCTGACACCACAAGTCCAGCCTTAGTGCCTCTCTCATGTATATAGCCCTTATTGTAGGTAGCCCTTATCACCTGCATTGATATTACTGTCTCGCCACTAGATCATAGATTCTGTATTGCAGGGACTTTGTCTTTGCCCATTGTTACAGCTCCAGCATCTAGGGCAGTGGTTGGTACCAACCCAGGCCTGCCATGGATATTGGGTTGTTTGTACATTGCACAACTCTAGTGTGTGCCATTCACATGGTTGTGAGGGTATAATTGTTTCTGGCTACCACACTGGGTAGTAATAAATATTTGTTGAATGAGTAAACATGCTTTGGAGAGTTCAGTGCTTTTTAGGAGGTCATGTTTTAAAGTCATAATAAAATCTTTTGGGATGGATTAATTTTCAAGGCTCTGATCTGAGGATGGTTGTGTACCCAATCAAGGGGATTTGGATATCAGCTGTTTGGGCGGGGCCCCAGGTTGCAGAGTCTGGAACCTAAAGCCTCAAAGAGTCAGCTGGGACTGTGGCCAAGAAGATGCCTCAGTTATGTTCAGTGCTCTTTGGAAGCCTCTGCCAAAAATACCTCCTTCTTCCATGCGTGTTAAACTCTTACTCCTCTTTCAAGAATGCAGCTGTTGGGACTTCCCTGGTGGTCCAGTGGTTAAGAATCCACCTTCCAATGCAGGGGACGCGGGGTTCGATCCCTGGTCAGGGAACTAAGGTCCCACATGCCTCGGGGCAACTAAGCCTGTGCGCCACAACTAGAGAGAAGCCCATGCGCTGCAACGAAAGATCCCGCATGCTGCGGCGAAAATCCTGCGTGTCGCAACTAAGACCTGATGCAGCCAAATAAATAATAAAGATGAGAAAACTGACTTAAAAAAAAAAAGAATTCAGCTGTTACCCCCATGAACCTATTCCTCTGTACCGTCTTCCACTTCGCCCCGCTCACCCCTAAGGTGGAGTTAGTGGTTCTTTCCTCTAAGTTCCTTGCTCTCATCTCCATTAAAGTATTTTGTACACTATAAGGTAATTATCTGCTTTCCCATCATCCTTCCCCAGTACACATTGAGTGTCTCTAGGGAAAGTAGTATATTTTAGTCATCTTTGTAACTGTCCCAGTATCTATTCAGTTGTTGGCATATAATAGTAAATGCGGACTAATGCACATCATGGAAGGGATCCATGATATACCAGGGTTGTCTTGATGAAATGCTGTGGATTGTAAACATAGGGAAAGTCTCTGAAGCCACGATTCTTGATTGGCCTGGCACAGAGCAGACCTGCTTGGAAGCACATTTTAGAAAAGAGAAGCTTAAGAAACATTTCACTTGATGTCATTAGACTTTTCCACACCATTTTGTGTTTAGCCCCCCACAAAGTGGTGGCCCTGGGGAGATGCAGGACCACAGGAGCTGGGAGGGAAGGGAGCAGTACCTAGGACTAGTACTTTTCCAGAAGGTAGGGAACAAGCAAGAGAGACAGACATAACAGAGCTGTGTAGGGCTGGTTCCAGTGAAGGGTAGAGATAAGGAGCTGATATCAGATATGGAAACGATCAAGTCTAGCTAGATTTTTTTTTTTTAATTTGGCTGCATCGGATTTAAGTTGCGGCATGCGGGACCTTCGCTGTGGCATGTGAGATCTTTTGTTGCAGTGTGTGGGCTTCTCTCTAGTTGTGGTGTGTGGGCTCTCTAGTTGCGGCACGCAGGCTCCCTAGTTGTGGCTCGTGGGCTTCAGAGTGCACGGGCTCAGTAGTTGTGGCGCGTGGGCTTAGTTGCCCCACGGCACGTGGGATCTTAGTTCCCCAACCAGGGATCAAAGCCACATCCCCTGCATTGGAAGGTGGTTTCTTAACCACTGGAACACCAGGGAAGTCCCTAGCTAGATTTTGTATTCCAGAAATTCAGATGTTATAACACATCTGAGAACAGGCTGTTCAGTCACATAGACCTGGGTTTAAATTGCAGTTCTGCCTTTTACTTGCTGGTTGACCTTGGCCAATTCCTATTTTTTTGAGCTGCAGCTTCTTTATTTGTAAATGAAGATAAAAATAATGAGGATTAAAGGATAATATGTATATATCAGCAAGTCCTTCTTTGAAGGGAATCTGAGTGGCATATCTCTGGGTCTACCACAGTGAATATGTGTATACAGATCCTATTTTTTACATACACACTGTTCTGTACCTTAGGTTTTTAGTTTTTATTGTTATTCACTTAACAAAGTCTGTTGGAGATTATTACATATCAACACAAATAAAGCAAATTAGATAGTTTAAAAAACTGTGGAAATCTGTGATTGTCCTTTTTCCTGGTTGTATTTGCCACCTGTCTCTTTCTCTGAACAATCTTCACTGGAAAACTTCAAAAGGATTATTGCCTGTTGAGGAACGGAGAAAATGAGAGCGCTGTGAGAATGTATTTTGTCCCCCTACCAGCAGTGGCTCTAGCAGGAGAGAATTTCTCAAAGAAAGATGGGTGGTGGGGATTAGATATAGTCCAGGGGCCAAACGGAGAGAAAAATGGGGTAAACCGAGTGTTAGCTCAGGATCAAGAAATAGCTCTGGTTCTTTAAACCAGCAAGAGGCTCACTATCCCCAAATATTCCATTTCACGATGGAGAATTTGTCTCCTCATGTATGATCTATCTGTCCCTGGAGGAACTTTGAAACAGGTTTGTCTTATTTTCTCTCTTTTAGGTGGCATTCTGCTGAGCATCGGTCGGCACTACAGGTCACAGCCCACGCATGGCATTGGAAGATACAAGCACCTAGTTAAAGCACAAGAGGTAAGAGGGGCAGGGGTCCTTTAGAGAAGGATAGTGTGCAGCTTTTACAAAGACCCTGAAGATCAGATGTGCATAGGTTGGATTATACTGGAGCTAGAAAGGATAGAGTGTTGTCCCTCAGTCCCCTCCAGTTCATTAGTTTGGATATGATCCAGAGTGGAGATGTTTTTGCCAGTTCCTAATCTTGTCCCTAGGCCAGGTTATCACAGTGAAAAGCAAATTCTTTGGTTTTATTATTTGTGACACGTAAAGAAAATATCTTCTTAGTACTTAGTTCAATAGGGACCTCACAATGGAAATGATATGTTCAGTTCAGTTCAATGAATGGTTTGTGGCACATAGAGGTGGATTCACATTTTCAGCCAAATAGCTGATTTTTACAGTATTTACAGATTTAAAATATGTATGTGTTTCTTTAATCCATTATCACAGATAACTGGGAGTTGTTTCTAAGCATTGTAAGATTATTTAGCCTATTTCTTTGGCTCCAGCTGAAGGATTGCTTCTGTGGTGGTTGGATTTTTTGTGCATTTGCAGAGGATTTTGTAGTGGGATGGACACAAAACTGGCTTGAAAGTCAGACAGTCTAGCTTTGAGTCACGATTCTATCACTTCCTGAAAACAGTATAGTTAGGAAGATTTTGCTGTTCTACTTGGGGAGATTTCAACATCGCTTTTGGTTCTTTGGCGTAGTTCGATGTTCCCATGCAACCCCGCACATCTCCCATTGCCTCTCCCACCTTGGCAGAAGTCCAGTACCACTGCATTTGGGCCTCAGAAGCCACTAAACTTGCCACGTTCTCCTGAACAACATCCTTATATCAAGGAATTTCATGACAGGAATGTTGCCACACCTGAGGCTTGTATCAGGCACCTTTCCAGCAGGAAACAGCCCTACTAAAATTGTTCCTTTGTGATGAGAAGAGTACTGAATTGGGAACCAGGAAACTTGTGTTCTAGGCTTGGTTCTGCCAGTTATTAGCTTCGTGATTTGGGGTAAGTTAACCTAACCTCTTTGGGCATGGCAGGTCCTGAAATTATATGTAAAATGTTTTCTATGTGTGACTTTTTCTGGGAAGAGAGTCCATAGCTCTTGTCAGACTCTTCACAAAGTTTGAGAAACTCTGGATTAGAATATCTTCAAGAGTCTTTCAGCTCTGATATCATGTAACTCCATAATGCTATGATACATTTTTCAAACATCTATTATGTGCTAGGTACTGTTGGGGGTGCCTTGCCTATTCAGACTGAGTTGCAATAAAATTTTATAGTATGAATGAACAAGACCTGGTTCATGCTCACAGGGAGCTGATAAACCACTAGAGATAAGACACAAATAATTATGCTCCCAAGCAGAAAGTGACAAGTGCTGAAAGGAAGATACAAAGTGCTATTTAAAATTCAGAAGAAGGAGTGATTTACACCCTTTCTGAGTTGTGACACCTCAGAGTAAGTTCTTGGAGTTGTTTTATTTTGCGATATCCCCCTTCTAAAAGTCTCACATAAATTAGCAGAAAATAAAATTAGTTTTGTTTGGGTGTGAGTTTTTTGTTTTTTTTAATTTCTTGGGATCCTCCCTCATAGATAATTTTCTGTATATACCATGCTCTGGCCCACTCCTTGGCTTGTTATAAAAGGAAGCTTAATGGCATGTCTAATGCCATCTGTCCCATCTTTCTCTCCAGCCTCCTCTCCCATCTCATGGATATCATACTCAAATCATCATACTGGGGTTTTTTTTTTTTGCAATACGCGGGCCTCTCAGTGCTGTGGCCTCTTCCCGTTGCGGAGCACAGGCTCCGGACGCGCAGGCTCAGCGGCCACGGCTCACGGGCGCAGCCGCTCCGCGGCTAGTGGGATCTTACCGGACCGGGGCACGAACCCGGATCCCCTGCATCGGCAGGCGGACTCCCAACCACTGCGCCACCAGGGAAGCCCCATCATACTGTTTTGAGACCTCTCACCTACTCTTCTGTCTACTTGGAAGACCTGCTCTCCTTCTTCACTTGGCCAATACATTCTGAACATCTAAATCCCATTGAGGAAGCAGGATGAGGAGGGGAAGAACAAATCTCTCCTTCTGAGAAACCTCTGATTCCCTGCACTGGGTTACTTGTCCTACCATGAGCTGCTGGAGTTCCTTGTGCTTCCTCTATCCTAGGACTTGCTGCTCTGTTTTAACCACCTGTTTTGATGACTGTTTCTCCTCCTAGATGATGAGCATACTCAGGGTAGAGGCCATGTCTCATATTTTTTCTGTATCTCCAGTGTCCAGCACAAAGCCTGGCATCAAGTAGAGGACAATAAATATTGACTGAGCTGAACCTAAATGTGGTTATTGGAGCTGCCCTGAGGTTTTGTAAATCAGAGCTGGCAAACAACCCATTCTCTGCAAACAGCTGCCTCCAGATGACCTTGGTTGCTTGAAGGGAGTGATGCTCCCTTTTGTTAGGGCTGTAGGCTTTTCTCTGATGTCATTCATTGTCCCAGGGTGGCTGGCACAATAGGGCTGGATGGTGATGGAAGCTGCTAGAGGCTCCTCACTTCCTGCAGGGATCAGCACAATGAAAACTTTCATCCGCCAGCTTACAGAGGCTCTGTCCCAAGTCCCTGTCTCTTTTGCACCCTTGGGGAACTGGACTGGAAAAGCTAGAAGTCATCTTTTGGCTTCCTTTCTTCCCTGAACTTAGAACCTAGAAAAAACAATAAACAGCCATTTTCCCATTTTTTCTTCTCTGACTCTCAGGCTGGCTCCTCTACTCTCTTGAGCCCTACATCCCTGAGACAAGAGTTAATTCTCATGCACAAAGTGGCCAACACTTGTCCCTTTTCTGCTGGTATAATCTCTTCACTCCTCCTTCCAAAGGTTCCACACTCAGCCTTATGACTCCTGAACCTTGGGAAGGAAAAGGCACATCTACCTCACCTCAGCTTTCCTTGTCAATACTGGTTTTATCTCTATCTTGCATGGCCTGGTTTATAACTCTAGGTTGGTTTCCATCTCTCCATCCTGTGCCCTTGTCCTTGATGCTTCTCTGAGGAGTTAGTGAGAAGAGAGGTGAAAACAAAGCTTCCTCTTGGGTGGCAGCATGGGGGATGATAGCAAACCGTTTTTTCTGTATCCTCAGTGGGATTTCGGGTCTCTCAGCACAGACCCAATCTCCTTCTCAGTGATTTCCCATTTTGCACACTATACTTCAGGCACATTTTCTCATACACCCATTCTGTCTCATGCTTCTGTTCTTTGTACATGCTCTTTCTTCTTTAAGACTTGATATCTTCCTTTTTCTTCTCTCATCATGTAAGACCCACCTTGACTCATGGCAGTGGGGGCTCACACTTCAGAGCATATCTGCAGCCATAGCACTGTGTCTCAGTGTGTAATCTCATTATTCCTTCAAGGGCCCTGCATCATTCTGTTAAATTTAAAAGGCTTCAGATTGTTTGGAGTGATTTTTATTTGATAAAAATAAAAAGAATATAGTCCTTCACATTTGTATAGTGCTAGGTCATATCTCCCAAGACCACTTACTTACTTGCCCTCAGCTGTTGTTCAGCCTCCAATTTTAGGGTAATAGCAGCCCAAGAATAAAAGCATTGCCAAGAGGAAGATGTGGGAGGATGAAATAGAGACAACATAAATTGCTGTCAGTTTTAGCTGTTATATGTTCTATTTTTCAGACTCTGGGGCAAGAGAGTAAGGTTTTTGAACTCAGACAGTTTATTTCCTCTTTGTAGAAGGGCAACTAGGAGTCAAGATACCTTTTCTCTTGGAAACTTCATGCTGTTCTGACTGTTGACATAGAGGAGGTGTTTGTCATTTCTGACACCTACTTATTTTGTTGTAGCACTCATAGATTGATCAGCTCTAACAGCCACAAGTCTGTGAGGAGACTGTGACATCATTCCCAGAAAAATCAGCAGATCAGAATCACTTTGTGGTGATAGTCCTAGCTTCCTAGAAACAGAAAGATTGGTTTTGCTGGCCTGGTGACTGTAGGGCTAGACATGGATTATAGGACTGGCTTACAGAGAGTTGTTTTAAACTAGCATCCATGTTTTCCCTCAAGTCTGCCCCTTGTAACTCATTGAAAAGAACAACCGTTATTGAGTGTTTGCTATGTGCCAGGCACTGTGCTTTGCACAGATGACGCTGTGGTGAGTGGGACACAGTCTCTTAACTACAAAAAGTATGAAGTGGCCTGGGAAGGATAGTGCTCAAAAATGTAACTAAGGTACACGTGGGAAGTGCTTTGCTTGGGAAATGAACTAAATATCAAGAGAGCAAAGTTAAAGATGCAGTTCTCCCTGAAAGTGTCAGTGGAGGTGTTATAGAGTTCAGCTCAACAAACATTTATTAAATACTACCTGTGTTCTTACACTGAGTATGTAAAGTGAACTGACACTCATCTAGGAGTATGCAGTTGCTTAGCGTAGCTGGAAACACTGGGGCTGTAAAAACTATAAAAGGGTTTCCCAGAGCTTTTCCAGGCACAGAACAATTCCTGTGAAGACCTGACTTTTAGCCTGTGCCATTAGAGCACCCTGGTCTCCAACCCACTGGGCTCTCATCCTGCCTTGCCTGTTCTGCTAAATTACAACAGTGTCAGAGTTTTAGAGAGATTCATTTTTGATATGAGTAAAAGTAATGATCTCTTTCCATTTTCAAAGTGTTTTTCCATCCATTATCTCAGTGCCTCTCAAACCATAGGCCCTTGGAACACTGGTGATCCTAGAATGGAACCTCTCCTCAGGTTTAATAATGGCAATCTTCCACATTTTAGAAAGACAATTAAGTTAATGGATAGAACTTTCTAAATTACAAGTTTTTCTCCCATCAGTTTTACTTGATGAAAATAAATGTTAACAGAGAAACTCATATGTTTTCATATTTTTTGAAATGCAGAGAACTCCATTTATATAATCTAACCATATGTTCTGCTAGTTAAGTCATTCTTGTTTTATACAGTGAAAGCACATTGATGAGTATTTCATGTGCTTCACAAAGGGAAATGTGATTTTTTCTTTGTAACCAACAGATTTGAAAACCATGCTTTTTGCTTCACCAACTATCCTGTGAGGTAGACTGGGCAGAAAAGGAAACTGAGGAGCATAAGTGATTTTTCTATGACCATATGGCTAGTAAATAACAGAATTAGAAGCAGAATTTAATTCAGCTCAACTCAACATTTAATATTGCTGGGCTCTAGGAATAGAGAAATGAATGAGACATAATACTTTCTTATTGAGGTAGTGGTTTGGCTGCCATAAGAGGGAGATCCACTCAGTCAAGGGGCTTAAATAAGATAGAGTTTATTTTTCTGTCATATAAAGTATAGGTAGATATTCCCGCCTTTTGTTTTGCAACACTTATCATACAGCTTCTATCTCATAGTCTGAGATGGCTGCCTCCCTTAAGCCTTCATGTCCACATTCCAACCAGCAGGAAGGGGAAAGGGAAAGCAGTATGTGTGAGCTTGTATCCCACTGGCCAGAACTTGGTCACATAACCATACCCAGCTGCAAGATTGGTTGGGAAATGTAATTTTTATTATAAATGGTCATGTGCCCAGGTAAAATTCAGCAGGTCCATTAAATTAAAGAGAAAAGAGAGAATAGATATTGAGGAAACTGACAGGCTCTGCATACCTTCCTTAAAGAGAAAGACGGAGATTAAGAGAAATGTTTTAGAATTAGGCAGACCCAAGTTAAAGATTCAGTTCTTATGCTTACTAGTGTATGTCCTTGGGTAAGTTACTTAACTTTTACAAGCCACAATTTTCTTGCCTTTAAATAACCATGTTATTTAAATGGTTTGTGAGAAGTAAGTTAAAAAAGAAAGTTTTAAGTACTTAGCACAATGTCTGAAGCATGGAGCCCATAAGTAGTTACTGGTGGTGATAATGATGATGCTGATGATGGCATTAGTCCCTCTTTTTTACAATCCCATAGCACTCTATTTCCCTCCCTCAAAACATGCATCTTCTTATAATTGTTCTCTGTATGCCTTTCCCAATAGATGGCAAGTTTCAGCAAGCAGAGACTATGGCTGTCTTATTTACTATCATATCCCCATTGCTAACCCTGGTCTGGCTTATCACTATTGGTCAGAAAATATTTGTTGAATAAATGGATACATGTGATAAGTGATAGTGGTGTATAATGGGGAGGGGGTTGCTATGGGAACACATTGGCGTAGTACCTAACTCAGCATGAGGAATGAGGGAAGTCTTCCTGGAAGAGCATGAACAGAGTCTTAAAAAGTGACTAGGAGGGGAACTTCCCTGGTGGTGCAGTGGTTGGGGGTCCGCCTGCCGATGCGGGGGACGCGGGTTCGTGCCCCGGTCCGGGAAGATCCCACATGCCGCGGAGCGGCTGGGCCCGTGAGCCGTGGCCGCTGAACCTGCGCGTCCAGAGGCTGTGCTCTGCAACGGGAGAGGCCGCAGCAGTGAGAGGCCCGTGTACGCAAAAAAAAAAAAAATGACTAGGAGGGACTTCCCTTGCGGTCCAGTGGTAAGATGCCGCGCTTCCACTGCAGGGGGCACGGGTTCCACCCCTGATCGGGGAACTAAGATCCCGCACGCCGCGTAGGTGCCGCAAAAAGCAACAACAGCAACAAAAAATTACTAGGAGTTACATTGAGGATGTTGGGTGAAGAGTCAGACTCTGCAGGGAGGGGAAACATTCTGGGCAAAGGTGGAAAGTCATTGATCCTGGAGATGCAGTTGGGAAACTTTTAGCAGTTTGTTAATCCTGGAATCTCAAGTGGGCACTAGAGGATGATGGTACATGAGACTTGAGAAGTAGACAGGTCTAGATTAACTTTTTTTAAAGTTGCCATTTATTGAGGAACTACTATATACCCTTATATGTCATGCAAAAATCCTAGGAGTACTGACCTGCTCGTTGCACTTTCAGCTGCGACCACCTGAGGTCATTGCTCTTGGGTTTTAATTGACATGGTGCAGCAAGGTAGCTTGTGTTGAACTTGCCATGGGAGGTGGGCTGCTTGTTATGATTAAATTGAGAGGATTGGTTCTTTTTCTTCTTTTTTTAAAAAAATTAATTAATTAATTAATTAATTTTTGGCTGCATTGGGTCTTTGTTACTGTGCACGGGCTTTCTCTTCTCTGGTTGTGGCGAGCGGGGTCTACTATTCGTTGTGGTGCGTGGGCTTCTCATTGCAGTGGCTTCTCTTGTTGCGGAGCACAGGCTCTAGGCGGGCGGTCTTCAGTAGTTGCGGAGCGTGGGCTCAGTAGTTGTGGCGCACAGGCTTAGTTGTTCCGCAGTATGTGGGATCTTCCCGGACCAGGGCTCAAACCCGTGTCCCCGGCATGGGCAGGTGGATTCTTCACCACTGTGCCACCAGGGAAGTCCTGAGAGGACTGGTTCTTTCATGTGTGTCTTCTCTCTCTCTCTTTCTCTGAACTGTAAGCCTCTTTAGAACTGGGACTGTGTTTTCTCTTTCTTTGGTCTCTTTCGTTAGAGTGGTTGAATCAGCACTTTGCACACAGCAGGTGCTTAATAAATGTCTCATTCTGTAAAGCACACCAATAGGATACTAGGAGCATGCTTACCTCCAATTTGTAGTAAAAATAATGTCCTATCTGTGTACATTACTCAATCTTTCTTTAAAGATACCACTTATTGAGCAACTACTATATACCGGACGTGTAACCACTGTGTGCCAGGCTTTAAAAGCATTATTTCATTTTACAGTATTATAAATGGTATATTTTATTTAATCCTTAGATATGCTGTGGTTATTAAGGACGCTGTTTAAGGAATCTAAGACTCATTAAATTACTTTCCCAAGTGGCTAGTAATTTCCAGAGCCATTATTTGAACTGACAGTGGTCAGAATCCATCTAATGTCCATACTATTTCCATTTCACAGAAATTCACTATTTTGAGCTTCACAAGAACCTTAGGTATTACAGATGAAGACACTGACACCTAGAGAGGTCACTCAATGTCATGTAGTGACTAAGACAGTACTTGAGCCCAGATTTTCTTTTTTTTTCAGCCATGCTGTGCAGCATGCAGGATCTTAGTTCCCCAACCAGGGATCAAACCCGTGCTCCCTGCGGTGGAACCGCAGAGTCTTAACCACTGGACTGCCAGGGAAGTCCCCCAGATATTCTTTGGCTTCCATCTTAGTCTAGGGTTCTTTATGCAGCACCAGGCTGAGCCTCTCTGCCATCCCAGTCAGGACCAGGCCTTCTGTCTGGTGTACATTTCTTGAGTGTGCTACACTGAGTTATAAACATAACCACTTGATTTCTGTGTACCCTACGGCTCATTATGGACTGTTCAGAGTACCATCACCAAATCATTTAAGTCCCCAGGTGTAGCTTTTAAAATTTCCATCAGCAGAATTTCTGGAAGCTGTATATGCTGCAGGCCTGTCAGCTTTTCATTTGAGGATTCAGATGATACAATTTCTTCCCAACTTTCCCACCCTAGAGAATGCCACCTATAGTGATAGGCAGCTACTATCATTACTTTTGCAGAATCTAGAGGAGAGAGCCTGGGTTTGGGGCCACAGACTCAGCTTCTAGCCATGGCTAGACCCAAAGTGGTTGCCTTTTCCATTTCCTTACTATTGTAACCTTTATTTTAACCTTTCTGGACCTTGACTTCCCCCTTATGTAAAATTAGGGGAGGAAGGAAGGAGAAACTAAGTTATCTCTAAGTTACCTTCCAGCTATAACAGTCTGTGATTCTAATCTGAGTCCTTTCTCTATCTGTTCTTTGCCAGCAAAGTTCCCCAGTAGCCTTGGCCAAATAACATCCTTCAGAGGACCTCAGTTTTCTGTCTGTAAAATAAGAGTAATATGGATATTTCTGTACAAAAATGGTTTAGTGATTTATCCCATGGCCCATTTTGGGCATCATATTGTACTTCTACAGGGATCCAAGGATGGCCGCCCTGGGCCAACTCACGGTGAATCCAGGTCAGTCACAGGAGTACCAAAGTTTGATGGTGGACAGTAGTCCATCTTCCCTGCCATCTTTCTTGTAGCCTCCATTCCTTTCCTGCCTAGCTCTCCTTCATGGGCAGTCAGGGTGGCCTTCCCGAAACAGAGCCCTAGTCATGTACATCTCTTGCACGGATATCTTTAATAGCTCCCCATGGCAGTCATGAATGTATGAACTTAGGCAGTAGGAATAAAAAGGAGGGGATGAGAAAGACTGAGCAGGTAAAATTATAGGAACTGGTGTCTGAAATCTCATGCACTCAAGCTCTTGCTAGCTATGCTGTGCCCTGGCTCAGAACTGAAATATAATATCACAGTGGACTCCTGATGGTGTGGATTGGTCTAGACAGATCTAGGCCAACATGGAAAAGCAAGTGAGATGCCAAGAGGGATACTAGAATCAGCTTTCTTCTTTTTGTTCTCCTAAAGCGACACCTTTGAAGAGCCCTGGCATTTTCCCTGGTTAAGAAAAGCCTCCTGCAGGCTTCAAAGAAGCTCCTCCCTTCCCTGCTGGAAAGTTTCAGCCACTCCCCTTTGCATTCTGACTTTAGCATTCTTCACAGCTCTGACTGCAGTGCTGTCATGATGAGAAGTCTGGATCGCTGCATTTGGCCTCGGGTATGGTGGGCTCTGCAGGAGACCCAAACCCCTGCAACTTGATGGTTGGTTATAGAAGTTAGCTTCTCACTCATAGCAAAGTCTAGGACCCTGGGGTGACTACCACTGTTAAGAACTTTAATAATGCAGAGGGTTCAGTGAAAAAATTTCTACATTGTGAGTCAGGAGGTCTGGGTTAGTTCCTAGGATCTGTCCGGTGTGGCTGTGTGACTCTGGGGGACATATTTAATCTCTCTGGGCTTCATATTCTTCCCCTGCAAGGATGAAGAACTGGGAAAAAGTTATCTCTAAATGCCATCCTATTCTAAAATTCTAAAATAGTGATTCACTGCATGTTGTCTCTCTGCTGGGCCCTGTGCTAGATGTGAGGAATATGAAAATGAAAAAAAAAATAATAAAAGTTAATGTTTATTGAGTGTTTAAATATGTGCCACAGATTGAATTAACTATATACAGTGTTTTGTTCAGTTCTCAGGATATCCCTGTGAGATCAGGTTTGTATCAGTTTTACCGGCCTTATGAAAGGACCATTTCTTGGTCCTCCCCCTGTTTCCCCAGATTGGGCCCCTGCTCTCTTAGACTGACCTGGAGAGCATTGATGTGAGAGAACCACTCTAGGTGCTCTGCCAGGAACACCTCTGCTATGGCAGTAACTAGGCTGTTGGCTGTTAGATAGGGGTGACTTAAGACATGTAAATAGATTCCCACCTCATTTTTTTCTTTAAAAAAAATTTCTACCAAATAGTAAGATTTATTCTAAATCTCCAGTAATTAGGACAGTGTGGTATTAGCTCAAGAATAGACAAATAGCCCAATGGAGCAGGATAAAGAATATAGAAACAGATCCAAGTATCTCTGAACATTTATTATATGACATAAGTGACACTGCATTACAATGGTGCTGGGGTACTTGGGTCAATTGGATTGAATAGTCATGTGAAAAAAACTGACTTGACTTGTATTTCACACTGTACACAAAAAGCACTTAAAATGATTGTAGATCTAAATGTAAATATTAAAATAATCAAACTTTAAAAGATAACATACAAGAATATCCTCATGATCTTAAGGTAAGCAAAGATTTCTTAAACAGGACACAAAAGTCACTATAAATATAAAAGAAAAAAATGAGTAGATTGGACTACATTAAAAATAAGAATTTTTGCTCATCAAAATGCACCATTAAAAAGTGAAAAAGGAAGACACAGGGAGGAAGAAGATATTTGCAACATGTACGTTTAACAAAGGATCATGTCTAGAATATAGAAGGAACCTCTGCAAATCAGTAAGGGAAAGGAAGGCAACCCAATCTAAAAAATGGGCAAAATACTTGAATAAGCAGGTTATAAAAGAGAATATCTAAATGGCCAGTGGACATATGGGAACATGCTCAGGTTCAGTAGACTTAAAGGAAATGCAGGTTAAAGTCTCAATGCATTACCACCTCATACCAACCAGAATGGCTAAAAGAAACCAACCAGAAAACCTGACTATACTAAGTTTTGTAAGTATTGGCAAGAATGTAGAGCAACTAGAACGTTCGTGTACTGCTGGTGGGAGTCTAAATTGGAAACCACTTTGAAAAACAGAGAACTTATTAAAGATGAAACTCTACATTGTCTGTAACTCAGTAGTTCAGGTTCTGGGTATATCCCCAACAGAAATACATACATATGTTCACTGAAAGATACATGCAAAAACATTGGTAGCAATACTATTCATAATGGCTCCACTCTGGAAACAACTCTAATTTCCACCTACAGTAAAAAGGATAAATAAACTATAACATATTCATATAATAGACTTACTAGGGCAATGAGAAGGAAAGAATTCCTGTTTCACCTAAAACATGATGAATCTTACAAACATAATGAGTTAAAGAAGCTGGACACAAAAGAGAACATAGTATATTATTCCATTTTCATGAATTTAGAAAAAAGGCAAAATGAGCATATGGTTCTAGAAGTCAGACTAGTGGTCACCAATTTGGGAGGCAGGAGACTTTTGCGGGTGCTGGTAGTGGTCTGTTTCTTTTTCAAGATACTGTTTAAACAGGTATTTTCACTTTGAAAATTCATTGAGCTGTGTACTTATTTATGCATTTTTAGTATGAATATTGTAAAAACATTTTTACTAAAAAATTTTAAAAAGCAAGGTAGATTTTAAGATTCTAACTTTGAATTGATAAAAGATTCATATTATTAAAAATTCAAAAAATATAGAAGGGAAGTGGTTAAAAAGTCTCCTTCCCATCCCTGTGCCCCAGCCATACAGTTCCCTCCTTCATAGGCAGCCACTGGTATTAGTATTTTTGTGTATCCTT
This sequence comes from Aethalodelphis obliquidens, assembly GCF_003676395.1. Taxonomy (NCBI): domain Eukaryota; kingdom Metazoa; phylum Chordata; class Mammalia; order Artiodactyla; family Delphinidae; genus Aethalodelphis; species Aethalodelphis obliquidens. The sequence goes on from NW_020837994.1 coordinate 1,212,992, forward strand.
CCAGAGTTATTTTTTGATATGCAAACAAATAAATATGTAAGTAATTAAACACACACATCTATTCTCCCCCACCCACCCTTTGTATATGTATGGCAATATTCTGAAAACATTATTCTACAGTCTGCTTTTATCATTTAATTTATCTTAAAAACCTTTCTGTATCAGTACATAAGGAAGTTCCTTATGTCTTCTTACAGCTGCATAATGTACTATTGAATGGATGTGCCATGTTTTATTTAACAAGTTCCCCTCCTGATGGGCATTTAGGTTAAATTATTTCTGGTTGAGAAGCTTTCTTGATCCTGATCTATGTCGTGTTACATATCTGTTTTCCCAGGGCTCATACTTTTTACAGCAGTTTGCACAGGTTGATATGTAGTGAAGCAATACTTTATATGAAAGAGAAGGGTAGAAATAAAATAATTTGTCTGCCTCTAAGTTTTTAAAAGGAAGGCTGTCTAAATAATTGGACTGCAGAATTTCAAAGCTAGGAGGGCTGGAAGAGAAGTAATTCTGCACTTTCTTGTGATTAATTTCTTTAAGATTCCGATGAAAGTTAAGATTCTCTCCTTAGAAAAAATGTGCACACATGTAAAATTTTGCATATAAGTTTTGGGGTTGACACACCCCTTGAAATTCCTTTATGGATTCTAGATTAAGAATCTGTTGGGAGGGCTTCCCTAGTGGCACAGAGGTTAAGAATCCGCCTGCTAATGCAGGGGACAGGGGTTCAAGCCCTGGTCCGGGAAGATCCCACATACCACGGAGCAACTAAGCCCAAGCGCCATATCTACTGAGCCTGCACTCTAGAGCCCGTGAGCGGCAACTACTGAGCCCGCCTGCGCGCATAGAGCCGGTGCTCGGCAACGTGAGAAGCCACCGCAATGAGAAGGAGCCCGGGCACCGCAACAAAGAGTAGCCCCCGCTCACCGGAGCTAGAGAAAGCCCGTGCGCAGCAACGAAGACCCAACGCAGCCAAAAATAAATGAGTAAATAAATAAATTTATTTAAAAAAAAGAAGAATCTGTTGGGAATTCCCTGGAGGTCCAGTGGTTAGGACTGTGTGCTCTCACTGCCAAGGGCCCAGGTTCAATCCCTGGTCAGGGAACTAAGATCCCACAAGCTGAAGCAGCCGCATAGCACAGGGAGATCAGCTTGGCGCTTTATGACCACCTAGAGGGGTGGGATAGGGAGGGTGGGTGGGATAGAGACGCAAGAGGGAAGAGATATGGGAACATATGTATATGTATAACTGATTCACTTTGTTATAAAGCAGAAACTAACACACACAAAAAAAATAAAAAAGGATTCTTTATTTCCTGTAAAAAAAAAAAAAAAAGATTCCACAAGCTGCGCGGCATGCCCCCCCCCAAAAAATCCTCAAGAATCTGTTATCTAGCATAACCCCATTAATATAAAAATTGGGAAACTGAGGGCCAGATTTGGAAGGTGAGTCTCAAAACTAGTTAATGGCAGAAGACAGTCACATGTATTTATGTTAAATAATGCCAGCAATATTCCCTCTCCTTTCATTGACTGGTGCTACAGCCCAGTGTCAAGGGAGGCTGCCCATTCCTTCCCAGGAAAAGTTCAATTTATAGGTAGGGTAACCTGAGAGAAAAATGGTAAACAAGTTTAACTGAAAGATTGATTTTTTTAATGTATATATATATCAAGATGGTATGGTTAGAATTTCTTGTACAATACTTTGATTTAGTTTCTTTCTCTTTTGTTTCCTGTTTAGCCCAGGAAGAAGAGGGGAAAAGTGGAAGTGAGACCCATTAATTTGGGGACAGATTATGAATACGGGGTTTTAAACATTCACCTGATTGCATACGATATGGCCCTGGCAGAGAGTTATGCCCAGTATGTTCACAACCTCTGCAACCATCTCTCCATTAAAGTTGAGGAAAGGTATGAAAGATGCCTTTGCATGGGATGTTCTTGGTGTGGGTAGTATGCTCTGCTTTGTTATTGTTAAATGAAGTTTTGAGATATAACTTACATGTAGTAAAATTCACTCTTTTTACGTATATAGTTTGCCACCATCAAAATATAGAACAAGTCTATTAAGTTCTTAAAACAAAAAGTTCCTGGGTGCCCAAGGTGTAGTCAATTTCCTCTCTCTTTCCTCTCAAGTCCCTGGCAACCACTGATTGATTTTCTGTCCCTATTGTTTTAAGTTCTCCAGAATATCATATAAATGGAATCATACAGTATGTAGCTGTTTGTTTCTGGCCTCTTTCACTTAGCATAATGGGTTTAAGATTCATCTGGGGTTTTGCAAGTATTCTGTTGCTGAATAGTATTGCATTAAATGGTGAACCTTAGTTGGTTTATGCATTCACCAGTTGATATACATTTGGATTGTTTCTAGTTTATTGGTAATTATGAATAAAGCTGCCATAAGCTTTCTCATACCAGTTTTGTAGGGGCATGTGTCTTCCTTCCTGTTCAACAACTACCTAAGCCTGGGATTGTTGGGTTTTATGGTGAATGTGTGTTTAACTTTATAAGAAACTGTCAAACTTTTTCCAGAGCGGCTGTCCTATTTTGTATTCCCACCATCAGTGTATGAGAGTTTCAACAACTTCTTACCCTGGTCAGCACTTGGTTTGTCACATTTTTTTAAAGTTATTCTAGGAGATATATGGTGGTATTTCATAGTGGCTTTATTTTCTTCTTCTTCTTCTTTTTTTTTTTTGGCTGCACTGCGCGGATTGTGGGATCTTAGTTACCTGACCAGGGATCGAACCACTGCCACGGCAGTGAAAGCGCCGAGTCCTAACCACTGGACCGCCAGGGAATTCCCCATACCACACTATCTTGATTACTGAAAAAGCAACTTTGTTCTTTATTCAAAATTATTTTGGCTATTTTAGGTCCCTGGGTTTTTCATTAAAATTTTAGAATTAGCTTGTTGATTTCTACAGAAAAGAGCCTGATGGAATTTTGGTGGGGTGTGTTGAATCTGAGGATCAATTTGAGGAGAATTGACATCTATTTTGAGTCCTCTGATCCATTAACATGGTATATCTCCCCATTTATATAGATATTCTTCACCTCCTCTGCTTTTTACATACTCTTTGGGTTTGCTGGAAAACTGTAGGGGAGGAGAACTAACATTTACTGACTATCCATGCCAGGCCAGGCACTTTACATATCTTATCTCAATGTTTGAGAAAGTGTGGGATGCCCTGTAGTTTGCCTTAAATAACATTAAATCACATGGTGAGAAATTTCTTCCCTTTTTAATTCTTTTTAAACCTAATTATGTGAAGGAGAAATTCTTAGTGTTGTGCTGGTATGTCCTTAACACCGCTGAAGTACTTCTTAATCTTTATAAGAAAGAGGGGACCTCAGGCTCAGAGTCTTTGGCAAACACCACCATCTAGCTAGAATTTTATAACATTGTTTTGTTTTCACTGTATTTATTTTTAACTTAACTTCTTTTTTTTTTTTTTTTTTTTTTGCGGTATTCGGGCCTCTCACTGTTGTGGCCTCTCCTGTTGCGGAGCACAGGCTCCGGACGCGCAGGCTCAGCGGCCATGGCTCACGGGCCCAGCTGCTCCACGGCATGTGGGATCTTCCCGGACCGGGGCACGAACCCGTGTCCCCTGCATCGGCAGGTAGACTCTCAACCACTGTGCCACCAGGGAAGCCCTTAACTTCTTTATATGTCAACTGATACTCTTTTTTCTATTTACTATAGTGATATAAAGTCAGGCTTATTGAGGTATAATTTACGTTAGTAAAATTCACCCTTTTAGTGAACAGTTTCTGTGAGTTTTGACAAATGCATGCAGTAGAATAAATACCATCATAATCAGGATATAGAACATTTTCATCATCCCAAGAAGCCCCCTCCTCCCTTTGTAGTCAATCCCTTGTCGCACCCCAGTCCCTGCAACTATTGATTTATTTTATGTCCTTGTAGTTTTGCCTTTTCCAAAATGTCATATAAATGGAATCATACAGTATTTTTCCATTTGAGTCTGGCTTCTTTCACTTAGGATAATGTATTTGAGATTCATCCATGTTGTTGCCTGTGTCAAGTAGTTTGTTCCTTTTTGTTGCTGAGTAGCCTTTCATTGAGTGGATGTACCACAGTTTGTTTATTCATTTGAAGGACATTTGTGTTGTTTCCAGTTTCGGGCAGTTACAAATAGAGCTACTATAAACATGTACAGGTGTTTGTGAGAACAGAAGTTTTCATTTCTCTAGGAGTGTGATTGCTGGGTCAAATGGTAAGAGTGGTGTATTTTTATTTTTATTTAGTTTAAAAATATATATATATATTTATTTATTTATTGGCCACGTTGGGTCTTTGTCGCTGCATGCGGGCTTTCTCTAGTTGCGGCGAGCGGGGACTACTCTTTGTTGTGGTTAGTGGGCTTCTCCTGTGGTGGCTTCTCTTGCTGCGGAGCATGGGCTGTAGGTGTGCGGGCTTCAGTAGTTGTGGTGTGCAGGTTCAGTAGTTGTGGTGCGCAGGCTCAGTTGCTTTGCAGCATTTGGGATCTTCCCAGACCAGGGCTCGAACCCATGTCCCCTGCATTGACAGTCAGATTCTTAACCACTGCACCACCAGGGAAGTCCTGTACTTTTAAATTTGTAAGAAACTGCCAAGCTGCTTTCCACAGTGGCCATACCACTTTTCACTCTAACCAGCAACATGAGTTCCAGTTGTTCCACATCTCAAGTTTCTTTTTAAAATTAATTTTTAAGTGAGTTGATTTAAAGAAAAATATTTAATAAATAATAGTTTGGGTGGTTGGTTTGCCATTGTAGCAAGGTAATACGTGGCATCATATGTGGATATGGCAAAAATTATACTTTCTTACTCACTAGATATTAGTATATGCCCATTTTATAGATGAGTAAACCAAGGCTCTGAAAGGCCAAAATTCACAGAACCAGTAAGTTGCCTGGATTTAACCCAGTTCTCCCTGACTCCAGTATTTTTAATTATATAGTATTTTAAGTCCTTAAGCCAAATTTGAACTTTTAAACCTTTATTACTTAGAGTATAACTGTGCTAAATGTGCTTCTGAGAAGATTGGATAATCAGCTGTGACTTTAGCTCTCACAGCTGATAGTACTTCAATTGTTTTAGGCCTAAAGATGTACTTTATCTTTTTCTGATGCCCCAGAGAGTTGGTTGCTCTTTCAGCACTTGACACATACCTCTGTCATGTCACTTAGTGCTCTGGGCTGTAATCATCTATTCATTTGCCAGCTCCCTTCCCCCCTGACTTGTGTTCTTCTTCATTTCTTCAGTACCTAGCATAAAGCCTGCCACATGGGGAACATTAAGCCATTCTTGAAAGAATGACAGGTTCTTGAATATGACTACACAATCCAGTTGTGTAGTATACATTTCCTAAAGTTTAATGAAAGTGCTTTTAAGTACTTAATTAAAGAACTGCTGGTTGAGCCTCTTCTTGCTCTGTGGTAGGCATTGGACTAGACATTCTGACTGGAGGATACAAAGGTAAATGCCCGATTTCAAGGAGAGTGTGTGTGTATGTGTGTGTGCACACATACACACACCAAAAAAATAATTATAACATAATGTGGAAGTGATAAGTGAAAGATAAAGTTTAATATCAGTTCAAGAAGGCAGAGTAGCTTAATAATTTAGAGCAATGCTTCTCAAAGTACCACTCTGCGAAGATATTAGGAGCTTATGCCAAAATGTACATTAACGCTTTGCTTCCTTCATCAAGAAACTCTTGCTATTGAAAACAAAATGTTGATTGAATTAAAGTGTGTTTACTGACTGTTTCATGCTTCTTATCTTGTCTTGAACTGATAACAAGCAGTTTGCTTACCAGCAGCTTGTCTTTGGATCACACTTTGAGTAACAAGTGGTTAAGAGTAAAAGCTCTGGAATCAAACTGTCTGCATTTAAATCCTAGTTCTACCAGTTATTAGCAATATGACCTTGAGAAATTCTGAACCTCAGTTTCTTTGTCTTCATAATGGGGATGGTAATTTTCCTATTTCTTTGAGTTCTGAAAATTAAATAAGAAAATATATAATAGCACTTAACAGAACGTTGTGAACATTCTGTAAATAATATTATTGTTATTAGTAATTAACGAGGTGTTTTTCAGCTGGCAGGGATTAGGGGCAGCATCTCAGACAAGGTGGTGGCAAAGAGGCATTAAATGCCATTTACAGAATGTTATCATACCTACAGTGGATCAGCTCCTTGGAATAGTGTTTTAAATTTTCAGAAGGACTTTTTAAAATATTTTGTTTTTAATACCCTACTGTGAAAAGCTCTGGCTGCATTTGAGTAAAGGCAGGCAGGCAGTAACATTTGTTGAGCACCTACTATCATAACAGCCAGCCACTCTGCTAAATACTTTTTTTGTATATTACTTTACTTAATTCAGACAGCACCTTGCCATAGTGTATCAAAGCATTGATTCTGCAGCCAGACTGCTTAGGTTTTGCTCTTGTTCTGCTGCATTCTTCCTGTGTGACATTGGGCAGTTTCCTTAACCTCTTTGTGTCTTGGTTTCCTCATTTGTAAAATGAGGTTAATAAAAGTACCTATCTAATAAAGCTATTGTGAAAATAAAGGGAGTTAATATATTTAAAATGCTTACAACTAAGTCCAGAAACTTTGGCTGCTATTATTATTGTTGTTATTATTATTAATAATATAATAAAAGCTTGCCTATAGTCGTAAATGGCAAGGTCTGGATTTGAACCCACTTCTTTTCCTCCAAATTCGTAATTCCCTCTAACTGGTTCTCCACACTGCTTTTAGTGTAATCTTTCTAGAATGGAAATATGATCATGTCACTCTCATGCTTTAATTCCTTCCATGGCCTCCCATTCCTTTAGGATCAAAATAAAAGTTTCTCACATACCTTGCTAGGTGCTCCATGGCCTGGGCTTGCCTCTCTCACCTTAACTCACACTTCTCTCTCCCTCTCCTTCTATCTCCAGTTACACTGACTTTGTTTTTTGTCCTTTCCCACCTCAGGACCTTTGCATATGCTCTCTAAAGCCTAGAATACTCTTTCCCCTTCAGCTAATCAGCCCTATTTTTTTTCTTAGGCTTTATTTTAAATGTCACTTCTTCAGAGAACCTCATTAAGTTAGGTCTTTATGTTATATATTTAGGAGAAGTAAAGGGTATCTTCTTCCCTGGTGGTGCAGTGGTTAAGAATCCGCCTGCCAGTGCAGGCGACATGGGTTCAAGCCCTGATCCGGGAAGATCCCACATGCCGCAGAGCAACTGAGCCCATGCGCCACAACTACTGAGCCTGCGCTCTAGAGCCCTTGAGCCACAACTACTTAGCCTGTGTGCCACAGCTACTCAAGCCCGTGCACCTAGAGCCTGTGCTCTGCAACAAGAGAAGCCACCGCAATGAGAAGCCCGTGCACCACAACGAAGAGTAGCCCCTGCTCGCTGCAACTAGAGAAAGCCCGCGCGCAGCAATGAAGACCCAACACAGCCAAAAATAAATAAGGAAAATAAATAAATTTATTTTTTTAAAAAAAGGGTATATAACTTCCCTTTCAAAATGCTCATTCCTTACTCTCATAATTACTTGATTATTATTAGACTCTAAGATATGTAAGGCAGGGATTGTTTCTGTCTGCATCAGCAGTCACGCTAAAACCTTGCCCAGTACCTGACACATAGTAGGCACTGAATGAATATTTGTTGACTTGGATTGAGTTCCAGTAGGCATGAACATGAATTCTAGGATAACAAAATGAATGATATGCTGCTTTTTGCCTCTTTCCTGGTTCTTTGCTCCAAATAGTAGAGCATAAAGAGATGTTCATTTTTAGCAATTCACTTCTCTGCACTGATTGAGGTTTTCAGACCATCATATCAGGCATTCTTACTGCCCAGCTTTTCAGAGCTAAAATGATTTTCTTTTTTTCTGATTTTCATTTTATCTTGATCCATTTTTCCTTTAGTAGTTGGGGGTAGGGCTCTGACCTTGAGATGGAATTGAGCAGGGGAACTGTGCGCTAGCTTTTGTTCTATAAATGGTCTGCCTTGCTGCAGCTGCAGCTCACCCAGAAGATGAGAGGAAGGGGCCTCTCCTGTGGATCCTTTAATTTGCCTGCATCCCTTGCTGAGCAGGTGTCTGGAGAGATGGAAATCTTACTCATCTGGGAGCAGTTTCCAAGCCTGAAGCTGACCCAGCTCCTGTTCTCTGTGGAGAGTAAAGCATCATTCATCATCATTCTCTGTAAGGCTGCTCTTTCCTTTTTTTTTTTATTTTTTAGTCCACTTACATTTTTTAAAATGGAGGCATAACTTATATATAGTAGAGTCCACAGATTCTAAGTTCCCTGGCATCCCAGCAGGGTCCCTTGGGTCCTATCCCAGCACTACTCAAAAGCTAGCACTATTTTGTCATGTTAGGTTGACTTTTGAAATTCAACTACTTCATTTCTTCCCTTCTGTTTTTTTTTTTTTTAATATTTATTTATTTATTTTGGCTGTGCTGGGTCCTAGTTGCGGCATGTGGGATCTTTTTTTAGTTGCAGCGTGCGGACTTCTTAGTTGCGGCATGCGAACTCTTAGTTGCAGTACATTTGCGGGATCTAGTTCCCTGACCAGGGATCAAACCCGGGTCCCCTGCATTGGGAGCGTGGAGTCTTACCCGCTGGACCACCAGGGAAGTCCCTTCCCTTCTGTTTTTACTATCTGATCATCCAAGTAATGTTTATTGCAGAAAATTTGGGACATACAGAAAAGAGTAGATACTAAAGAAAAAGATACCTATACTCTTACTACTCAAAGGCCTATTATACTTTGAAATGACTAGAGTTCTCAGTATTTTTTTTTATCGAACTATGTCTGGTTTTTCTGTTGGTTCTCTTCGAGGGTCTCATGCCTCCTTACTTTTGTAGAATGCCGTTTTTTGGAATGGCAAACATCTATGTTCATTCCTTACATCTTGATGAAGCCCTGCCTCACCTATGAAGCCTTCCCCAAGCTCTGCCCCTTCTCTCCCTCTTGTCCCTGTAACGTTTGGTACATACCTATATTGCCTTTGTCTTCCTGTAGTGCGGATGTTTGTGTACATACCTGTCTCTCCAAAACGCTCTTAGCAAGCTCCTTGAAAGCATAGACTGCATAGTGCCCACCAGACTGCCTAGGACAGACAGGATCTCAGTAAATGTTTGTTGAAAGAGTAAATGAATGAATAAACAAATCAATGGAATCTTGTAAGTGTTGAGGAATCAAATGCATGTTTAGTGGCAAGAATGAACAATTCTCACTTTATTCAGTCTTATCTGTGGAATGTCAAAAAGGAAAAAGAGCATTTTAGAGTGCTGTTTACTTTTCTGAAAGCTTTTACATAATTACTTTATTTGATTTTCCATAACCAGTCTATGAATGCATCCCAATTTTTTTTTGTTTTGGCTGCACCACGTAGCATTCGGGATCTTAGTTCCCTGACCAGGGATCGAACCCATGCTCCCTGCAGTGGAAGCGTGGAGTTTTAACCACCGGACCGCCAGGGAAGTCCCCAATTTTTTTTGTTGTTGTTTGTTTGTTTTTTACTGTACACGGGCCTCTCACTGTTGCGGCCTCTCCCATTGCGGAGCACAGGCTCCGGACACGCAGGCTCAGCGGCCATGGCTCACGGGCCCAGCCGCTCCACGGCATGTGGGATCTTCCCGGACCGGGGCACGAACCCGTGTCCCCTGCATCGGCAGGCGGACTCTCAACCACTGCGCCACGAGGGAAGCCTGCCGATTTTTTTATATAAGGAAGTTATTACCAAAGGTAAATTTGAAGAGATCAGAGATTGTGCTATAAAATGGAAGGGGATGTTATTTAGGGAGGCTATCTGGAAGTTTGCAATACCTAGCATTTACTCACTGTTTATAAGGGCAAGGGAATTGGCATTTGTAGGCACAGTATACCTGGCAAATTACTTATGTAATCTTATTTTTTTTATTTTTATTTTTTTTTTGCGGTACGCGGGCCTCTCCCGTTGCGGAGCACAGGCTCCGGACGCACAGGCTCAGTGGCCATGGCTCACGGGCCCAGCCGCTCCGTGGCATGTGGGATCTTCCCGGACCGGGGCACGAACCCGTGTCCCCTGCATCGTCAGGCAGACTCCCAACCACTGCGCCACCAGGGAAGCCCCCTATGTAATCTTATTTAATTATTGCTACAACCCTATGAACTAGGTAGTATTATCTTCATTTAATAGCTGAAGAAACTAAGACTCAGAGAACTGAATTAGTTTGTCCAAGGTCAAATAGGTAGTAAGTGGCGAAGCCAACATTTAAATCCAGTACTGACTCTCATGTTTCTAATCCATTTTCCGTTACACGCCAAACTTCTTTTCGTAGCAGTCCATCTGTAGAGGGCCATACTCCTTACTCTTAATTGATGAAGCTTTGTGTGGCATGAAAATTCAGCAATCCTACTGTTGTTATTATTATTCCATTTATCTTCAGTTTGAGGAATTTTTGATAAGATGAACACAACACTAATACCATATTTCTGTGTAGCCATCAGTCCTATCTCATCACCATATCTGATTCTCACAATAATCTATTGATATAAGCCTAGATTGTAATCCCCTTTATACATGGAGAAACTGAGGCCCAGAGTGGGTAGGGACTTGCCTAAGTAAATATTGCTAATAAGTGACAGGGCCAAGACTTGACCCCAAGTCCAGCACTCTTTATTGTGGCATGTAGATCTGCTGAAGCCGATTGTAGTGAGCAGAGGCTCTACAACAATGGTTCTCAACCTGGGGACGTTTAACAATGGTGATAATTTTGAGTGTTATCACTTCGGGGGTACTACTGGCACTCTCTGGGTATAGAGATTAGGGATGCATACTCCAGCCCCGACAACAAGAATTATCTGTTCTAAAGCGTCAGTAGTGCTGATGTTGAGAAATCCTGCTCTAGAACTGGAGCAGGGGACTTCCCTGGCGGTCCAGTGGTTAAGACTCCACACTTCCATCGCAGGCGGCAGGGGTTTGATGCCTGGTTGGGAACTAAGATCCCACATGCCGCACGACACGGCCAAAAAATTTAAAAATAAAATAAAATAAAATAAAATAAAAGGATTGGGATTCGGTTTGGGTTTCGTGCTTCATTTCGTGCAGGATTGGGTTTCGTGCTTCATTTCTTCAGAAGAGGTGAAATACCCAAGGTTAACCTCCAAAGTGTACCTAGTGATGAGCTTGATTCTTTTAGAAGTGGCTATTCTTTAGCAGCAGTAAATACTTAATAATCACCAGGTTTTATTCAGAGTGTTATATTAGGCATGACTGGGGATGCAGAAAAGTATTAGACATGGTCTGTCCCCTCACGGAGTTTAGAGATTTCTGGAGGAGGCATAAGAGGATCTGGTTACTTTGCTCCTGGATGAAGATAAACAGCCCTAGATTAGATTGCAGGAGCTACTGCATGCAGTAGTGGCTGTACTCAGGGACTACCCTGACTGAAGTGGTGCTGCTGGCTTAAGAGAACCCTCCCAATAGCTGACTCTTCCTTCCCACAGTTATGCGATGCCCACCAAAACCGTGGAGGTGTTGCAGTTGCAGGACCAAGGCAGGAAAATGCTCCTGGACTCAGTTCTTACCACCCATGAGCGAGTGGTTCAGGTAGGTACTCTGGGAGAAATTTGAAATGTATTTGCCTCTCCTGGTTCTTTTCTCTATCCTGATCTCTTGGTTGAGCTTCAAACCTGCTATCCAGTTGTCTACTGGGTTTCTCCGTTAAAATGGTCCACAGGTGCCCTCACTCAGTGTATACAAAACTAATTGTAGAGGGACTGATGTTTTTTTCCTGTAATCCTCCTCACCTTTGAGCTTAATGCTTGACCCTTCTTTGCCCTTGGGTATCCATTCATTCTCCAAATTCAGTGGCCTCTACCCCTAAAAATCTTTCAGATCCATCCACTTTGCTGTACGATCATATCAATGTGATCGTGTCATTGTCCTGCCTAGAATTCCTCAGTGGCTTCCCTTTCGCGCTCTGTACCCATTAGCAGTCACTCCTCTTTCCCCATCCCCCCAGGTCCTGGCAACCACTAATCTGCTTTCCACTTCTATGGTTTTATCTCTTCTAGGCATTTCTTCAAATGGAATTATATAAAATATGGCCTTTTATATCTAGCTTCTTTCACTTAGCATAATGTTTTCAAGGTTCATCCATGTTGTAGCATGTATCAGTATTTCATTCCTTTTTACTGCCAAGTAATATTCCAACAAATGGACATCACCCCTTTTTGATCCACTCAAGAAACATATCAGGAAGGTAACCAGAGGTATGTTAAGGCAGTAAAACCCTAAATTTGTGTTAAAATTTTAAATAATTAAAGTACTTACAATCTTGGTTCTTTAAATATTATCAGGAATAAATTATTTGAGCTACATTTTATGACAGCTCTAACTTGCCACTGAGGCTCACAGGATAAAGTTTGAACTCTTTGATTAGCACCTAAGTGCCTTCATGTCACTCCTCCTGCTTTTCTTCTTCACACCCCCTTTCATTCCAGCCACACATGTCACTAGTTTCAATTCCCTAATACTGTACTTTTCCTCCACATTTTACTGAATATTGCTTCCTCTGCCTTAAAAAAAACTCCACACTACTGCTGAATTCTCCCAATTTAGTCCTGTATTTCAAGACTCTAACCAGATGTTACCTCTTTTGGAAGCTTTTTCTGACCCTCCTGATTGTTAGGTAGGTGTTTCTCTTGTGGGTTCCCACAGCCCACTGCATGCCCTTCTACCACACATCTGATTTAACTCTGGATTCTCAGCACAGGGTCTGACAACAACAGGTCCCAGTCTATGTGGGTAAACCTGAGTTGATTCAGAAAGTCATCCTGGACTTGACCTCTTGATCCAGTTATGACATTCATTGCCTACAAGAGCAGATATTGGCCATGACCATCTTAGTAACCAGACAACTTGGCAGATCAGCAAGAGAAATCCTGGAAAGTCTGGGCTCCAAAAACAGCTCTGGATGTTAATCCTTCACCCAAAGGCCCTCTAGCTCTGCTGGAGCTGACATTTGAGCCCTTGCCATGTCTGCCCAATCACCTAGGTTTCAGTGCCTCTCTTAGAGCATCTTCTTTCCTTTTGCAGATCAGCGGTTTGAGTGCTACATTTGCAGAGATTTTCTTGGAAATAATTCAAAGCAATCTTCCTGAAGGAGTCAAACTGTCAGTGAAGGAGGTATGTGCTAATATGAGAAGAGGCCTGCTGGTGGGCTCAAAATATGGAATAGAAAATCTGAACTGGCTGGCTTTAGAAACAAAGACATATGAATAATTTAGCCCAGATAAAAATAATAAGGAAAGGTGTGCAGGCTGCTTTACCGTGATCATTTTCTGGCTTTCCCAGTGCATCAGGGATGATGCTCTATAGACCATGGAAACTGAACTCCATCACAGCATCCTGATATTAGGCGTGAGCCCATTACACCCACAAATTCCCTCCCTTGAGGCAGTTGTATAGCAGAAAGAACATGATTTACGATCCCATACAGTGTAATTAAACCGAACACAAATAGGGAAGTATACTTAAGGCAGGGAGAAAGTCCAATTCAACTTTGAATCCTTGATACCTAATATAAGTCTGGTACATAGTAGCTACTCGGTAAAAGTTAGTTGAATCTAAATCATTTTCTGCAGAGCTGGCTGATGGATCCTTTTCTGATGCTGGGCATATTTGAGTAACTCTGTAGTAATTCCCTCTTATCTTCTTTTTCTTCTCCTCAGCACACTGAAGAAGACTTCAAAGGAAGGTTCAAAGCTCGGCCAGAACTGGAAGAACTGCTAGCCAAGTTGAACTAGCTCACTGTAGACCCTTTCATGCCAGCACTGGTGACACTGAGTGGCAATGGAAAGAGCTTCCTGGGTGGCCAAAGTTAAGAAGGAGACCCAGACCCTCAATATCATAAGTACACATCTCCACAGCCAGGAGTGCCTCCTCTCCTCTGTGAAGGAGTGCTTGCCGACTGTCACCACTTTCCTTTGAGCCAACCCTAGGTATCTTCCATCTAATAAAAATCTGCTAATGATGGATATGTGTGTATGTGAGAAGTCAGTCCATCCTGTCGAGTATATTTAACTAAGGGATTCAATTTCTCTTTGCCTGGTGCTTTAGCACGTAAGCATGTCCCCCTTCAGTATTTCTCCAATTAGAGTGAACTCATCCTTTAAATCAACCTGGCATGGAGTCCCTTTAGTGAAGCAGACAATCATAAGTAAACTCTCTGTGGATAGGAGGCATAGGGAGGGAGATTTTGTATATGAAAAAACCCTCCAGATAGGATCAGAGTCTGTCCATAAGTGAAAAAAAAGTACTTTGTGGGGTAGTGAGTGACCTGTCATAAGTATGCAGGTAGATGTTACATAACTACAAATTAGGGTTGCCTGGAAGGAGTTTAAGCAAAGAATTAAAGGTTGATCTTGGTCACGTGTCAGAAAACTACTACTTGTGAGCCAAATACCAACAACTGCCTATTTGCATTTTTTTTTTTTTTTTTTTTTGTGGTACGTGGGCCTCTCACTGTTGTGGCCTCTCCCGTTGCGGAGCACAGGATCCGGATGCGCAGGCTCAGCGGCCATGGCTCACGGGCCTAGCCGCTCCGTGGCATGTGGGATCTTCCCAGACTGGGGCACAAACCCGTGTCCCCTGCATCAGCAGGCGGACTCTCAACCACTGCGCCACCAGGGAAGCCTGCCTATTTGCTTTTTAAAAATAATTTATTGAGGCGAAATTCACATGTCACGAAACGAACCATTTTAAAGTGAATAATTCAGTGGTATTTAATGCATTTGCAGTGTTGTGCAACCTCTATCCAGTTCCAAAACCCCATTGCCTGTTTTTGTAAATAAAGGCTTATTGGAATAGAGCCCTGCTTATTCATTTACACACTGTCTGTGGCTGCTTTTATGCTACAATGGCAGAGTTGAGTAGCTGTGACAGAGACTGTTATGCAAAAACATTTTTACATGGTCCTTTATAAAAATAGTTTGTCAAACCCTGATCCAAGTCATTGGTTCTCAAACTTAAGCATACATTAGAATCACCTGCAAGGCTTTTTTAAAAATTTATTTATTTATTTATTTATGGCTGTGTTGGGTCTTCGTTGCTGCGCAGGCTTTCTCTGGTTGTGCTGAGTGGGGACTACTCTTCATTGTGGTGCGCAGGCTTCTCATTGCGGTGGCTTCTCTTGTTGCGGAGCATGGGCTCTAGGTGCACGGGTTTCACTAGCTGTGGCACGTGGGCTTCAGTAGTTACGGCTTGCAGGCTTTAGAGAGCAGGCTCAGTAGTTGTGGCACACGGGCTCAGTTGCTCCGTGGCATGTGGGATCTTCCCAGACCAGGGCTGGAACCCATGTCCCCTGCATTGGCAGGCGGATTCTTTTTTTTTTTTTTTTTTGCGGTATGCGGGCCTCTCACTGTTGTGGCCTCTCCAGTTGCGGAGCACAGGTTCCAGACGCACAGGCTCAGCGGCCATGGCGCATGGGCCCAGCCGCTCCGCGGCATGTGGTATCTTCCCAGACCGGGGCACGAACCCGTGTCCCTTGCATCGGCAGGCGGACTCTCAACCACTGCGCCAACAGGGAAACCCCAGGCGGATTCTTAACCGCTGTGCCACCAGGGAAGCCCCTGCACGGCTTTTTAAAACACAACTTACTAGGCTCCATCCCCAGATTTTCTGACTTAGGAGATCTTGAGCAAGGGTGATGCTGCTGCTGGTCCAGAGTTACCTCTTTCAGAACCACTAGTCTAAGTTGACCTCTAATGTTTTTCCTATTCTGAGCATTAGTGCATTCCTACTTTTGTACAGAATAGCTATAATTTATTGAGCTAGACCCTATGCTAGTACTACATTAGCTCTAATCCTCACACCAGTTTTTTAGGGTGTATATATGAGTGTGTGTGGTATCTGAGTGTGAGTGTATCACACTCAAATTTATTGAGCCCTAATTTGCTATGTACTTTATACAGATTATCCTTGAGATTGATGGTATTATCTCAGTCTTACAGGTGGAGAAACAGGTTTGGAGAGATGAAGCGACTTCCTAGGGTCACACAGTTATTAAGTGGCAGACCCTGTCCCCCCCTACTTTTCTGGGATACCCATGCATAGAGGTCTGTGGGACCTTAGAGCATTCTTAGCATTGTGTGTACTTTTCTGAAACTCATCAGTTTCAGTCCTGAAGTTATTTTATTTTTTTTCGAGTTGGTTTCCAAAGGCAACAAGAGGAAACTCAGATTTCCTCTCAAGGTGTAACACTAAGGGAGGGCTGTCAAGATAGCAGGTGCCTTCAATTAAAATGCTTTTCTGAATTCAAATTGAAAGCTCAGCAGGCCAGGACTTACAAGTGAACCCCACTGGGAGTGTGGGCAGAATTTGCCAGGTGAGGACTGATATTTTGGTTGCAGAATTGCTCATTGCTGAGTCTCCTTTAGGGAAGATGAAAGAGCAGCAGCTAATGGATGAGTGTAAAGTTGGAGGATGTGTAGTGACTTGAAGATAAAAAGGTGAATAAACGCATGTATACACACAGATACACGCTGCCTCCATATCATGTGGGCAATGTCATGTGGACCCCATTTAGGAGTCTGGAATACAGTGGTATTTTCCAGTTGCCCACATTTCCTTGTTATTAATTTGTGAAAGCAAGATGTAAGGTTTCATAAATTGACAAGATATTAGAGCTAAGTGACCTTGGAACCCAGCCAGCCTAAAGCAAGTGCAGGTTAGGGGCCCAGGAAGGGCAGTGCTTTACTCAAGGTGACAGGGCACCTCGTTGGCAGAGCTGGGAGCAGGATTCAGATCTCTTGATTCCCAGTGCATCACTTTCCATTACATCACTGAGGGATGAGTCAGGCTTATCTCTTAAACTGGAGGCTGCTGGGTTCTGTCACCTTGGAGCTCTTGTGTCACTGACCTAGTTGATTTATCCTCTGACCAGAGCCAAAGGGCTTTTGTTGCTCATGATTAGTCTGAGCTGAAACAAATGGAAATTGCTCATAATGCCTTATCCTGGTAAGAGGAACAGATATTCTGATTGCTAGAACCTCAGAGTTACAAAACAATTATAAGCTTCATTTGATTTTCCAGAGGGAAATGAACTTCCCTAGGATCACATGGCAGTGAAATCAAATGGAATGCAAATCTCTGGGCTCTAGGTTGAAAATACCGTCCCCTCCCTTCCTGAGACCACCTACATATTATAAAGAAAAGAGGCAGACAAACCTGAGCTATTCCTAATTTCTACATTTATTAGTTTTGAGGCCTCGGGTGAGTTATTTTAACCTCATTAAGCCTCAGTTTTCTGATCTGTAAAGTGAGGATAATCCCTTGTAGGAGCTTGAGATGGAGATGATGAACACAATGGGCAAGCATGTGCTCAGTAAATGTTAGATTGCCTTCCCATCTAAACTTCACTATACAGTTTTTTTTAAAAAAGTTTATTTATTTAGGCTGTGTCGGGTCTTACTTGCAGCACACGGGATCTTCCTTGCAGCATGTAGGATCTTTGGTCGTGGTGTGCGGGCTTCTCTCTAGTTGTGGTGCACAGGTTCCAGGGCATGCAGACTTTAGAGCACGCAGGCTTAGTTGCCCTGTGGCATGTGGGATCTTAGTTCCCCAACCAGGGATAGAACCCGCGTCCCCTGCATTTGAAGGTGGATTCTTAATCACTAGACCACCAGCGAAGTCCCTCACTATACTTTTGTAAAAGATTATTTTTTCATTGAGGTATAATTTATCTATAGTGAAACACACAGATCTTAAGTGTATATTTGATCAGTTTTGAAAATGCAGTCACCTATGAAACCTACACTTATATCAAGTTAAAGAACATTTCTATCTCCCCAGAAAGTTCCCCTACATTCTTTCATAGTCATTCTTCCCAGAAACAACCACTAATCTTATTCCTATTGCCATAGGTTTCACCTATCTAGAACAATGTATAAATATCATAGAGTTATAACCTTTTGTGTCTGACTTCATTCACTTACCCTGATGTTTTACCCACATTGTTGCATGTAGCCATAGTTCATTCCTTCAGCATACTTTTAGTTTTTAACCCAGTTAGGGTTAAATTATGCCTCGTACCGCTGCAAAAACATGAGAGCTAGGCAAGAGAGAAGAAAAGGAAGGTCAATGGATTAGGAATCAGGGTAGCTGGGTTCTAGTTTTGGCTCTATCAATGCATAACCTTTGAAATAATCTGTTTTGATCTTCATTTTACAGATGACTTAACTGGCCCAGGAGGGAAAGAAACTTGTCCAAGGTCACTCACAGGGATAGCTGCAGGTCACTCGATTCCTGGTTGAGTACATATTACTGAGATTTTTAGAAATGGATTTTTATGTGGATCAGTAACTTTCAAGAAGGACCAAATGTCCAGGTTAAATGGGCAGTTTTCCTAGTGAAGGCCAGTGGATTTCTCAGCTTGTTAGTCCCTTTCTTCTGGCTGGGGATGCCTTGTTCCTCCACCATCGAGCCTAAAAATTGCCAGCTGTGGATTCTGAAAGAGTATTTTTTAGTTGGAGAGAAAGAGATGGAATCTGGATATTCTGGCTATTCAGACAATGTAGCAACACTCAGAGACCCCAGTCCCCACTGTTCTAGGATGTAAAGTATATTTAGGGAAGGAAAGCTCTCTGAGCATGCATTGGGTTATGTCTGGAACTAGACCTGCTGACAAGGCACTACAGACAGAAGCAGCCAATGTGTCTTGTGCTTGTTTAATCTGTACTTTAATCTTCGTGCCATTTTTGTCTTCAAATGTCTGATCTCCCTGGAGAATTTGAAATGATTCATTTAGTTCTTATACTCCCCCTGGAATAACTTTTATTCTCAGACATTTCAGTTTTAGAGAATCAGCTCCATGTTTAGACAGAATAGCCAGGCTCTGAAAGATGTCCAGGCTTTGAGGAATGACAACTCTTCAGAAGATAACTGCTAGAGAAGGAAAGAATCCCTCCTGCGTCCTCTGCCTGTTTTAAGTCCCTGCTGGAGCAGAGCACGGAGCGCTAGCATTCCATACAGTGGAAAAGTATATAAGGTTTCAACTTGGACTTCCTCCAGTTCTCGTCGGATTTCTAAAGTCAGCAGCCCAGGATTTAGTCTGGCAACTTT
The DNA here is from genome assembly GCF_003676395.1 of Aethalodelphis obliquidens. Taxonomy (NCBI): domain Eukaryota; kingdom Metazoa; phylum Chordata; class Mammalia; order Artiodactyla; family Delphinidae; genus Aethalodelphis; species Aethalodelphis obliquidens. The sequence goes on from NW_020837994.1 coordinate 1,232,131, forward strand.
ACCTGAGGGGGGAAGAGTGGGAGGAGTATCTCATTACTCATCTAGTAAAACACTTTACAGTGCACCTTTGTACTGAGCACTGGCCATATCTCCAGCCAAGGAACTTGCAGGGAAGAGCCAAATCATGAGTCTGCCCTAGGCCTAGCCAACGGTGGCACCCAGCCAACAGATCTCTCCACTCATCCCTGGCACCAGGCCTCTCTGCAGAGGTAGATGTAGAGTGTATAGGGATAGGCATGGACCACCCTAAACTCCAGGTCCATGGCTGTGGGCTACAGAGCCGAGAGACTAAAAAACCATACTAATCTAGAACACTGTGGGGAACTTGCACTGGTTAGTTTCCTTTTTTATAAAGCACTAAAAAAAAGTAAAGTAATATGTATTTACACAGTAAGTATGGTTACTTACTGTGTGTTAAGCACCGTACTAGGCACTGGATGCTTGTGAGAGAGAACAGAGCTGAGAATAGCATAGGCTTTAGAACATACACTTGGAGTCTGATGCCCAATCTGTCCTTTATTTCCTCCTCTGTAAAGGAGAGTTAGTAGTGTTATGAGGATTAAATGAGATAATGTAACTCAGGACAGTGACTAGCACACAATAATAATAATAGCTAACATTTAGTGAATGCTTACTATGTGCCAGATGCTATTTCTAAGCTCTTTACCAATATTGACTCATTCTTTCAGCAACCCTGTGAGGAAGATCTACACTTATTAGCTTTGATGCCTTTGAGGAAGGTATTATAACTGCATTTTTACAGAAGAAAAAACAGATCCTGAGATGTTAAGTAGTTTGCCCAAAACCACATGGCTAATAAGTGGCATAGTGGAATTTGAAAGCAGCATATCATAGGGATTGAGAGCACAGACTCTGGAACCAGATAGCCTGAGTTAAATGCTTCATACATATTAGTTATAGTAGTTCAATAAATACAACTTTTATTACCAGGTATTTATATATTACCTCTCATTTAATTCTTTTAGTGTGCCTATTAAATAGGAATTATCCCCATTTATTGATACTTGAGGAAACAGGCTTGGGTGGCAATAGAGCCCTCTTTGCCCAAACACATTTTGTGACCGTCCCAGTGTTAGCTTCCTGTCAACTGGAGTCCTTCCAATCCTGCTCCCTCCACTTAGCTGGTTTGAAAGCCATTCCTCCTGCTGAGGTCCTTCCACCCTTTCCCTTTGCTAGAATACCCTGCCCCCCATGACCTATTATTTCTATTTTAATTATACAAATTAATATATAGGTACATTTCTGTTGTAACATATTTGAATATATAAGAATACAGTCCTCACTGATGGAATTTCACACTATGACCACTTATTCACTATTATAAACAATGCTGCAATGAACATAATAGACGTTTGAGCGGATTCCTAAAAGAGGAATTGCTGTTTAAATATTTAAAACATTTGTAGATCTCACCAAATTGCCCTGAAAAGCTTTACTAATTTATGATCCCTTCAATAGTGTGAATGTGTCGGTTTCTCTCCATCCCCACCAACACTGGTCATTATAAATACTTTTAATTTTTGTCAACAGGATCATCTAATAGTACTTTTGTTCTTTTTGTTTTGTTTTGTATTGGTTTGGTTTTTTTTTGCGGTACTCGGGCCTCTCACTGTTGTGACCTCTCCCGTTGCAGAGCACAGGCTCCAGACGTGCAGGCTCAGCGGCCATGGCTCACGGGCCCAGCCGCTCCGCGGCATGTGGGATCTTCCCAGACCGGGACACGAACCCGCGTCCCCTGCATCAGCAGGCGGACTCTCAACCACTGCGCCACCAGGGAAGCCCTACTTTTGTTTTTAAGATCTGTATTTCTCTGATTATAAGTGATGTAGAATATATTTACATTTTCCTATGTTTTGGGGGCATATTTAACTTTGTTCACTTTTCAGTTGGGCTATTTGCTTTTTCTTACTGATTTCTAGTTTTTTTGTTTGTTTGTTTGTTTGTTTTGCCGCACCATGCGGCATGCAGGATCTTAGTTCCCCGACCAGGGATCAAACCCGTGCCCCCTGCAATGGAAGCAGTGTCTTAACCACTGGACCACCAGAGAAATCCCTCTAGGGACTTCTTATTTGTTGCAGATGGTAATCCTTTCTGCTATATATGTTACAAATATGTAGTGTCTACTTCATCTTTAATGGTGTCAACTCAACTACCTCCCTTCTCTTTGAGATTCTTGCTGACAGCTGCAGTCCACACTGCTACCTCTGATGACCCACAGCATTGGGTACACATGGCCCAACAGAGATTCACTCATCCTTTTATATATATATATATATATATACACACACACACAATCATCCCCTTCTGCCTGAAATTGGATTTTATTGTTCTTTGAACTCACATTCCTCATATCTTCTCCCCTTCTCTCTTTCTCTCCTTCCCGAATACCAACACAAAGGCTCAAAGTAGTTTTAAGGCCTACTATATTTCAGACTTGTGCTTCTAATATATATATATATATATATATATATATATATATATATATATATGCTTAAGAAATGTTACTGATGATGATGAGAGCATATGCCCCTTTGCATTCCAGTTCTATAGCAGGGGTCACCCACCCAACTCCCTTCCCACTCCCAAATGTCAGACAGAAATAGACTGGGTAATGCAGTTCCATGGAAGAAAAATGAAAAGTGGTGGCAACTGTTGTGAACTGGAAAACACATCCACCTAAAAGAGAAATTGTTAATTCAGCTCCAGCAAATTGTTAAGTAAGAATATAAGCTCCATGTTGACAGCTTCTCCACTTTTCAAAAGCTGAAAATCTGTATGTTAAATGTACTTTTGAAATGTAAAGCCAACATTGTGTGTTTTTTTGTTTGGGAACATGTTGAGGTCAGACTCTTTATCTGTTAATGCAACAGAGTCTGGCATATGAGAGGCACTCAGTATTTGTTTTCCCATTTGCCTTCTTCCTTCCATTAGACTGACTGAAACATCCAGAACAACTGATGAAAGAGAAAGTCATTTACACCATTGTCAGGAATTAATTAGTTGCTCTAGTGTTGTTTTGTTTCTCTCTTAAACCAGACTAAAGCAACATAAAGGCAGAGATCATATTTTCATCATATCAATTTCCTACACAGTGCCTGGCATATGAGAAGGTCTCAGAAAAACTTGATGTTTTTGAACCAATGCCTGAATAAATGAAGAACTGACTAGGTAACCAATTTACCTTTAGATTGTAAATTTACTTTAAAATTAAATGTCCATGTAATCAGCGCAGTACTTGGCACACTGACCCAAGATGTAGCGTAGGAGAGCATCCCTTAACCCATTTCTTTGTTTTACATGGCAAATACTGGTCAATATTTTTTATCGGTGACATAAGATGGGTGAGGATGTGTGGGATCTCAACATGACAATATGACTGCTCTTTATGGCAGTCATGTCCAAACCCATGGCTGCCTGGCTCTCAACCCCAGGCCCAAATACTATCCCCAAGTCTTACACTTCTCGGCCCACACTTCCACTGTGGAAGGATTTCTTTCTCCCATGATCTCTCTGGGTGCTAGTTTCTGCAGGGCCATCCTCTGGGGATAGGTGGTGTGGGCTCTCAGCGGTGGGCACTGCTTTGCTCTTTCTTCCTCTGCAGCTCCTCCCGTCGCCTTGCCTGCTGTTCACTCATGCAGTCCCTAAAGGCCTGCACCTGTGGCTGGCACTGTCGCCAGTCCTGGTGCTGGGCCATGCACTCCTGCACTGCATAGTGGGAAGCAGCACAGCCAGAGCGGGAGATCAGCTGGTCCAGTGGGTCCTCTTCTTCATCTTCTTTCTTCACCTGTCGGGACCAGGTATGGCCTTGAGCTGACATCTTTAGGAGTCTCTAGAACATCAACGGAGGCAAGGTTAGAGTAGAGACATGATTATATATGACACTGTTCCTCTGTTATAAATAACATTGACCACTGCACTGTTATAGCCTATTGAAGCATATGTCTCCCCTTGAAGGTTGTAAGCTATTTGAGGACAGATACTGGGCCTGATTCACCTTGGTACCCCTAGCACTAGGCCTGGCAGAGAACAGGCCTGCAAAATGGTCTGAACTGAACAGAATGAGATAAAGTATATGAGAATGCTTAGCACAGCACTAATAAGCTCGAATGGATTCTACAAATGGAATCTGAATTAAGTGAAATGTTTCCTTTCTGGAGAAACTATGTTCTTTTCTCCAATTAGCCTTATTCTATGGCTGGAGAAGAACAAAGTTTACCACTTGGGAGAGTATCCAGATATGTGTAGAGTTTGACATATGAGAGAATGGAGACAGTTGTGTGGCTGTAACATAGAGCATACAGGGTCCAGGGCAAGAAATGAGTCTGTGAGGTGTGAGAGTATTTAACATGAGGTGTATCTGCCCAGACTGCCTTCCTACAATCATCTGCTTCAGAACACCCAGCACAAGGTAGCATACAGAAGGAACTTAAGAAAGGTTTGAAGATAAATGACCTCAGCCTTTGTACAAATTTTACCATGACAGACTGTAAATGAGCTAAAACTACTTAATGCTTTTCCTGGGTCTCTGATTCATTCAACAAATGATCACTGAGTACCTATCATGTACCAAGCACTATGCTAGATTTGAAGATACAGGAGTGACCTAGACAGACACATTTTCTGCCTTCACAGAGTTTACAATTTAGATAAGTAAATAGGCTGTTTACTTGTGTACAGTGTGTACAGACAGCTAAGATTGGGAACACAGTGGAGGAATACCTAATCCAGACAAGGGCAGGAACAGGCAGGGAAGGCTTCTTGGAGAAAGTGATTTCTAAACTGAGGCTTGAAGGATGAAAAGGAGTAAGCCAGAGATGTAAAGAATATTCCTGATCAATGGAACAGCAAGGTGGGGGTTTGAGACAGAATTTGACATGAGAGGAACTGAAAGTTCTACATGACTGGAGAACAGAGTATGAGAACAGGAAAATTAATGAAATTGATGAGTTGAGAAAGTATCTGATCATAGGAAGGCCTCATATTAAGGCATCCAGAGGGTAATGGGGAAGTCACAAGAAGGATTTAAGAACTCTGTAGACCTACACAAAACTCATTTGCTTTAGAGGCAGTATAACCTAAGGGAGGAGGGGGAAACTGGGCTTTGAAAATAGACTTGGATTGGAAACTTAACTTTGTCACTGACTCACTGGGTGACTTTGAGCAAAGCACTTCATAATCTCTCTTGAAAAATAGAGATCAAATCTACCTCACAGGATTGTTGAAGACTAAATAAGATAATGCATGTAAGGAGCCTGGCACGTCCAAAGAGTTGGATAAGTAATAGCTCCTATGTTTTTCTCTTCCTAAATACACTGTGAGCTCTTTAAAGACAAGGGGAGGGACTTCCCTGGCGGTCCAGTGGTTAAGACTTTGCCTACCAATGCAGGGGGTGTGGGTTCGATCCCTGGTCCGGGAGCTAAGATCCCACATGCCTAGTGGCCAAAAAACTAAAACAGAAAACAGAAACAATACTGTAACAAATTCAATAAAGACTTTAAAAATGGTCCACATCAAAAAAAAAAAATCTAATAAATAAGTAAATAAAGACAAGGGCAAACCTCTTGGAACAGTGCGGTGGAAAGAACAGTGCCTTGGATCCTAAGCCAAGAAATCTGGGTTCAAATACTTTACTCACTTTACTATGCACACACCTTAGCGTGCAATCTTTTTTAGTTTCCTTCTTAAGGTAATATTTAACTCTTAGAATTACTGTAAGGATTAATATCCTAATAAGTCACAAGTGAGTGCATGGGCTACAACAGGACTCAAGTAAATACTGCCGTATTCTTTCCCCACTACAACCTAGCTTCAGTCTTCCCTAGAATAAAAAAAGGAAGACCCTCGCTCAGAGATCAAGACAGGATAAATTGTCGGTAGCTGGTTCGCGGAAACCGGCCGGGCAGAGGAAGGCACGGAAAGGACGGGAAAGCAGAGAAACCCAGGTGGCTAAGTCACCTATGGCTCCTCTGGCTCCTCTCCCACCTTCAGAAGAGGACGCATGCGCGTGCGCGGCCGCTTGGCACACCCCCAGTTGTGCCAGCTAGGCTTCACGGCGCAAGATCGCGGCACACAGTGCTCACCGAACACGCGGACAAGAGGACCCGAACGCGCCCTCCTGCACAGCTGCGTCGGTTTTGCAGGCACTTGGAACTCTTCCGACACTCCTGTCAGGAACCAGCCTCCTGTAGGAAGCGCGGGCGCACAAAGGGGCGGGGAGGGGAAGAGGATCCACCGCGCATTTTCATTGGTGGCCTCTCGGTGTAGATCCCGCCCTTCGTTCTCGACGCAGCGCCTAAGCGCGGACCCACTTCCGTGAAAGAGCGGAAGACGCGGGCTGGTGGAGGCGGGATCAAGATGGCGGTTCCTTTGAGGATTCAGAGCGACTGGGCCCAGGCTCTCAGGTGAATCCAGGTCCAGAACCGGGACGGAAGAGGCGGGTAGCGGATGTTGTCTTTACGTTAAGGAGAGCCATGCCCGATCCAAGATATCCGTAGGGGTTACCTCATCAATTGTTGAGGGAACCCTGGGTCTAGAAAATGAAGTCTGAAACCCACATGGTCATTGTTTTTCGTTCTCGCAAGAGCTGGGCTGAGGCCGAGGAAACATGCGCCGTGTGATTTCAGAGACAGAATAGGATCAATGAGTTGGAGAAAGACAGAAAAACTGGGAGGCAGGAAGACTTTTGGCCAAGTAGTCATGGTCATTTAGCAAATATTTATTGGTCCTCAGTTATTTGCAAAAGTCCCAGTACTCTCCACCACCACATTGTCTTTGACTGTGTGATGGAGTCTTTGTATGCTCCTCGACCCCTAGTGGTATATTAGTCATATTGTACAGTTCTTTTCAGGAAACAGTGTAACGCCTACCATGTCCAGTCTCTGACCTAGATAGATGCTCGGCGGAGTTCAGATGTGTACTCTAAAGTTAAGGGGTGGTTCCTGCCCTCCAAAAGGAAAGAGCTTAATTGGAATGCACAGCAAACCATTCATTTATTTAACATATATTAATCATATACTGTTCAAGTTATTATGCTAGGCACTAGAATGAGTACAGCAGTGCCATGAATGGCAACTATTATATTAATACGTTTTTAAAATTGAAACAGTGGTGACGATGAATAAAACATAGTCTCCTGCATTTAAGAAACTTACACTTTTCTAAGTGGGCTGAAATAAAATACACATTGCTTACTACAACACAATGTGTAAAAGGAAGACCAGTGACATTTATTGAGGGCCACACCAAGTGCCTTTGAGAGAATGCAAGACCAGAATCAAGAAGTAACTTTGACCAAGATTGTGCAACTAATAAGTATTTCTTGAAATGTGTTTTTTTTTTTTTTTTTTTTTGCGGTACGCAGGCCTCTCACTGTTGTGGCCTCTCCCGTTGCGGAGCACAGGCTCCCGACGCGCAGGCTCAGCGGCCATGGCTCACGGGCCCGGCCCAGCCGCTCCGCGGCATGTGGGATCTTCCCAGACTGGGGCATGAACCCGTGTCCCCTGCATCGGTAGGCGGACTCTCAACCACTGTGCCACCAGGGAAGCCCCTTCATGAAATGTTTGATGAAATACTTGAGCTTCATTTAACCAGCAGATCTATTCATTAAACACTTAATCCACAAATATTTCTTCAACAAATAAAATTTGTCTGTGCCTGGATGAGATGTTAGACTAGATCATGTCTAAGTGCTGTGACCAAACTAGAAATTATATGATCTTTCTCCCTTGCATCAGTACCATCCTTTTTTGACATGGAGTGAGCCTAATTAGGTTTTTGTCTCTCTTCATAGGAAGGACGAAGGGGAGGCCTGGCTGAGCTGTCACCCCCCAGGTAATGTCCTTAAATCTATATGCCTTCTCTTTAGAGAAAAAGGATTTACTACCCCTAGGAGAGAGCTTCCTTTCTCCTAGCCCAAAGTTCTTGCATAGTGCTAAGAGTCTTCAAATGTTCTTGACCACTCTGCTGTAATGATTCTGCAACTCCATTCTAGGGGAAGACCTTCAGATTGGTTTTCCATTTGGAAGCCACAGACTTATTCATGGAGACATTGCTGATGCTTCTTAATCAGTCTCTTAGCCATATATTATTGTATTCTAAGCAGTTCTATAGCTTCAGTTGTGACCTTCCTGATTATGATTCCTAGATCTATAGCTCTAGTTCTGACCTCTCTTCAGTTTCAAGCAGACATTGAGTAGTTGTCTGCTATGCATTTCTGCTTAAAGCTCTCACTGTCATCTTGAGTTTATCAAATCCAAAACCTGAAGCTGAGCACTTCTGTTGTCAAACAGGTTCTCCTTGATTTTCTCAGTTCTTAAGTTACCACCATTCTAGGCATCAGAGTAAAACACCTGGTCACCTCACCCTGCCATTTATCATTCCCAAGGTTTATAAATTTTCCTTTGTTTTACTGATTATTTGTCATTTCAGAGACCTTTGATATCTTTTTATAATAAGATATTTTATTTCTGTGAGAACTAGGGTTTTAAACAGAATTTTCTTTTGAGGAAATTGATGCTGCATCGAAGAAGACAGGGTAGCTAGAAGGTTTACAAATCAAGCGTTTTTGTTTTATTTTTAAAGATGGGAACTAATTGGAGAGCAATTAAAATATAGGTTGTAGGTAGAGAAGAGAAGGACTAATGGAAAAACCATTGTCTTAGAGGAGAGAGGAGATTGAATTAAGTCTAAAAGCCTAAGATGAAAGAAGGTGAGGGTAAGTGTAGATGTAGATAAATGCAAATACATGAATATGGAAATGTGAGGGTATCTTATAGCCTCAGTTTTCTTTGTGATGTTGGAGGTAGGGTCAGCTTTTTCTTCGAAATAAAATATGCGCTATCTATGTTCTAGATGCTTTACATGCATTATTTCTGTTCCTCACAACCGTATCAGGTAGGTACTATTAGCATTCTAATTTTTTTTAGATAATAGCTGTATTGAAATATAATTCACATATGATAAGGTTTGTCTTTTTAAAGTGTACGATGCCATGGATTTTAATATATTCATAGAGTTGTACGTCTTCACCATTAATTCCATATGTTTTCATCACCCCCAAAAGAAACCCTGTGCTCTTTAGCAGTCACTCCACATTTTGCCCTCCTCCTAGCTCCTAGCAACCACTAATTGACTTTCTGTCTCTATGGATTTGCCTGTTCTGGACACTTCATATAAATAGAATCATAATATGTGGCCTTTTATGTCTTTCATTTAACATAACATTTTCAAGGTTCACCCATTTTGTAGCATTCATTTGTTTTTGCGGCCAAGTAATGTTCTGTTGTAAGGATATATCACATTTTTTGTCCATTCATCAGTTGATGGACATTTGAATTGTTTCCAATTTTTGGCTGTTATGAAGGAAGAAGGTTTTGATGGCAGGCTAGGTGTTATAAGAATTGGCTGCTCTGGGGAACAAAAGGGGCAAAAGGACTGCAAAACTGTGCAGGGTTTGGAAACTGGTAAATTGTAGTGGTGCCAGTCTGCACAGTTGTGTCCTTTTCTGTATCTGCACTCAGCAGCCTACATGTAGAAATGTGGAAGGTGAGTAGTTGGATCATTCACATTTTTGTTATATAGACAAAATACTGAGACTGAGATCATTTCAGAGACTTTACAAATGTAGAGAGGTCATTGAGGGTGATGACAGGGGATTGGTTGAAATAATGTACCAAAAGGGCTAAACTTCATAGGATGGTTGGTGAAGTCAGGAGGGAATCATGAAATGTGACAAAAAGCAGAGTTCACTCAATCCTATTTTTGTGGCATCTTTCTGAACTAGAATTTCATGCCATTTCTCTGCAAAACCTACTTCACTAGATCTTCTCTAGTCCATACTTCTACCCTAGATTGTGAGTTACTCCATTAGTATCTTTCAACTACCAAACTGGTATATTAATTGATGCCTCCTTCCCCCTTGTTCTTTGTGACTTTTTCTTATTCTTGACACACCCCTCCCTGACTTGGGGTTTCCTTTCCCTTATCTTTGGCCTAGTCCTATCTTTTTTCAAGATCCTACTTAAGTCCCACCCTCTCTAAGAAGCTCTCCTACTCTGCATGAATCCATGATGGTTTTTACTTCCCTCTTACTCCTAGAATTTCAGTTTGGTGCAAGTTACTTAACTGAATAATTTGTAGCACCTTGCTAGTTTCTGAGCTCAAGGACTTCACAGTCTGGTGGGGAGGCCAGAAATGTAAACAGCGTGTTATGGGCTGTTGCAGAAGTGTATGTATAAAGTGCAGAAGAAGAATAGAATGTTTTTAACTCCATTCTACAATCTACATATGTTTATGTGTAGGATAATATCTTATTTAGCCCATATCACTGCAAAAGCAGTGTCCTACTTAAGCAAATTTTCCAGTTATTGAAGCTTAACTCTTTACTCTGTATTATGTGTATATACTGTGGATAAATGCATATGTTCATGTTCATCTTCACCTTTCGTCCTGGTAGAATTCCATTTCACAGCCAGTAAAACTGAGGTTGAGATTACTCTAGTAGTTTTCTCTACAAATACTATATTATATCTCAAAATCTTTGTTCCTGGCTTTTAGCCCTTGAATATATTTCTTCCAAATTAGGTTTGCCTAGACTACTAGTGATCTTTCTACTTCACCTCACTTTTAACACAAGTGCCTGCTTTTCTTTCATGAGCCAATTTCCTCGCATTTATACAGATGCCTGAATTGGGTCTTCAAGGAGAAAAATGTTTAATTCTTCTTATTTTTTTGAGACATGCTTTTTTGTGCTATATAGGGAAACCAACTTTGTATGGCAGCCTGACTTGTCAAGGAATTGGCCTTGATGGCATCCCAGAGGTTACAGCTTCGGAAGGATTTATTGTGAACGAAATAAACAAGGTAGGTTTTTATGTCTTCTAGGTAGCACTGTGTCCAAAACTATGGTAGTACCTATATGCGTACTTTAAAGATTTATACTGTTATCTGCGTATCAGTGTCGTCTCCATTTCATTTGTATAATAATCATAGCTTTTATCTGCCTTTGAATGTCAAGAGTTTTCTTTTTCTTTTATATATACATATGCTTTTAGATGCAAACTTCCTCTTACTTCCCTTATACCAGTGCTGTCCAATAGATGAATGTGAGCCACATATGTAATTTTTTTTATTGAAGTATAGTTGATTTACAGTGTTTCAGGTGTACAGCAAAGTGATTCAGTTATGTATGTACATATTTATTTTCTTTTTCATATTCCTTTCCATTATAAGTTATTACAAGATATTGAATATAGTTCCGTGTGCTATATAGTAGGTCCTTGTTTATCTATTTTATATATAGTAGTGTGTATCCACATGTGTAATTTAAAATTTTCTAGTAGCCACCTAAAAAAGGTAAAAAGAAACAGGTGAAATTAATTTTAATAATGTATTTTATTTAACCCAGTATATCTAAAGTATTATTTTAACCTGTAATTAATATAAAAAATTATTAGAGATAGTTTTTTTTATTAAGTCTTTGAGATCCTCTGTATATTTTACACTTAGAGCACATCTCAATTCAGACTCTAATTTTTTTTAATATAAAATTTATTTATTTATTTTTGGCTGTGTTGGGTCTTCGTTGTCATGCACAGACTTTCTCTGGTTGCGGCGAGCAGGGTCTACTCTTCGTTGTGGTGTGCGGGTTTCTCATTGCGGTGGCTTCCCTTGTTGCAGAGCACGGGCTCTAGGTGCGCGGGCTTCAGTAGTTGTGGCACGCGGGCTCAGTAGGTGTGGCTCTTGGGCTCTAGAGCACAGGCCCAGTAGTTGTGGTGCATGGGCTGAGTTGCTCCGCAGCATGTTGGATCTTCCCAGACCAGGGCTTGAACCCGTGTCCCCTGCATTGGCAGGCGGATTCTTAACCACTGTGCCATGAGGGAACTCCCAGACTCTAAATTTTTATTGGAAATACTTGATATGTATTTAGGTTTTAAAAAATTTACAGTTGAAAACAGATTCACATATCTAAGTAGTTCCAAATGTACTTAAAAAGTTTTCCAGTAACTGAATCAAGTATGTTTTTAAACTAAACTTTAAATAAAATTAAAAATTCATTTACTCATTTGCATTAGCCACATTTTAAGTGCTCAGTAGCTTTATGTGGCTAGTACCCACCATATTGTACAGCGTAGTTTTATAATGTGTCTGGGCACACCTTGGTGAAGACCTGTATTAGTAGTACTTAATTGTTTTTCTCATTGGTCTTTGAGGTGAGTAGGTGGCCATGTAAGTTGCAGAACTCATGATCTGACTTTCCTTCCTCTTTCTTTTTTTTTTTTAATTAATTATTTATTTTATTTTTATTTATTTTTGACTGTGTTGGGTCTTCGTTGCTGCGCGCGGGCTTTCTCTAGTTGCAGAGAGCGGGGGCTACTCTCTGTTGCAGTGCGCAGGCTTCTCATAGTGGTGGCCTCTCTTGTTGCGGAGCACAGGGCTCTAGGCATGCAGGCTTCAGTAGTTGTGGCTCGTGGGCTCTAGAACGCAGGCTCAGTAGTTGTGGCACATGGGCTTAGTTGCTCCGTGGCATGTGGGATCTTCCTGGACCAGGGCTTGCACCCATGTCCCCTGCACTGGCAGGTGGATTCTTAACCACTGCGCCACCAGGGAAGCCCTCCTTCCTCTTTCTGATGGTAGCAGTCAGTGTGCTCTGGTGAGATGATTCCCAAAGGGTGAAACAGCCTTTTTTGGTGTGTGTATAATTAAGCTTTTTTAGTTGTAAAATATTTCAGGTGTACTGACAAGAGTAGAGAATACTTTGTTTTTTACATATCTTTAGCAGATGTTCATTCATTACCCTCTGTGCAAAATAATAAGCTACACGTTATTATATATTCTATATTTGTTTTTCATGAACAGTATTGTAGAAAGTACCAGAAGGTCTGAGTCCAAGTCTTAGTTACTGTGACACTTACTAGCAATATGGTTTTGGACAAATAACTTAGTTACCTGAGCCTCAGTTTCCTCATCTATAAAACAGAGACAGTATTCTACCTCATAGGCTGATTAGTGGGGAGTGAAATTGCATATGAAAGAAACTAAGATATTAAAAGTGAGTTATTGTTTATCATAACAATCCTGTGGGATTGGCATTTTAAATTTACATTTTGCAGATAAGCAAACAGATTCAGAGAGGTTAATTAACCCCTAATAATCAAAGCTAGTTAGACTATGTCAGAATTAAAACCCAGTTCTATTAACTTCAAGTATGACACCACCTTGCAAGCCTACATTTTTTCCAGGTGTTTGCCAGTATCCATCCACAGCCTGGGCACTGACTTCCTTTCTTCCCTTTGTACTCAGGCTGTGATACAAACCTTACCTTTTCCAATATCATTACTAATTTCTGCAGTGTACTTGCTAAGTCAGACAGTAAATGCTTATGGTTGAACGTTCATTTGTTTCCTAACTGCCATGAGTCACTTTGCTGTTTGATGTTGCTACAGTGTTCTATTATACAGATCTGTCATTATGCTTAAAAACCTAACTTGGAAAGATAAAAAGTTTGACTTTTAATTTTATCTTAATGTGGAATATTCACACTTCCCCCTGACACTGAATTTTGTCTGTTTTGATATCTCCTGTAGCTTTTCTTTAATATCTTTTCATTAACAGCATGATTCTCTACTGCTGGGATGTAACAACTTTTATCTTCCTTCATAGTCTGTTTACGGTTAAAGGGTGATTTGCAGGATCGATAAGCAGGAGAAAACCACTGATTCTTGAAATCTTTTACATAATTAGCCCCAAAGAAATAGTCTTCTGAGAGCAAACACAGTTCTTACAGAGGCTCGAACACTAAGCTTTCAGAGCTCCTCATATCCTTGCTTGGTATGAATATTTAGCCAGGAAAGTTTAGCTGACACTTTAGTTTCGGGTACAGGAGACAACTCCAAATCCGGGTCAGCTCTCTTGCAGCTGTATGGGCTTTGTCATGTGGTTAGAAACAAAAACTCATTTAATGAAAGGCCTGCAGGCAGCCAGGCATAGATACACTGGCTAAGAAAGTACTGTTTGTATAGATAATCTAATTCTCTTTTTAAAGGAGAAGACCTGTAATAAGAATATATTGATTTTCAGTGATGAGAATAACTTTGAAACTGTTCTTTCTAATGAACTATGAGGACTGTGCTTGTTGTACATAGATTAGCCTCATTAAAGAGGTTCAGAAAATCTTGATTATTGAAGGCATTTTCATTGTCCAGCAGAATTTCCAGAAACTTTCAAGTACTACTGCAGAAGAGATAACAGGTTAGGGGCCATCTGGTGAGAGCAGCTCCTCAGCTCTGTGTAGGAGATATACACTTAGGGGATGGTGTTAGTATTCTGCAAATTAGAGTAAGGGATTTTTGTACTGCAAGAATCCTTGAGGCGATGTTTACCAAGCCTTTTATACCTCTGCCTTGAAACACCAACATACTTACCCTAAATGGTTGCAGTCTGCCTTCAGCAAGTCATGTCACTTGAATCTAACATCTGGTTCTATGTGTAATTTACTACTACGTCACTAGTGTTATCTTGCTATAGTAGCTGAAATATATGTGATAATGACTAGTCAAAACATGTGGGAAATCATAAGACAGCCATTTGGTGATGACCAGTCTATGAACATGTATAGTCAGTTTAAGTCCTAGTTGGGAATGAGCACCACAAGCCTGACCAGGGCCTACACATTGTGTGAGTATACTGTAATTTACTTTACCTACTTTCTTACTCTGGTAACTATACATGTCAGTAGTCTAACATTTTTTCTGAAAGTTCTTTTATAGGCAGCAAGTTTACTTTTAGACTAGTCTTTTCAGCCCTAGGCCCGGGAGCTGGTGCTGTTTTTTTCACAACTCTTGGTACTGTTCCTTGCCACACTGCTGACTGAGAGTACTGGTATTAGATTTTCTTATGAAAATTAATGTTCTCGTGTTTGTCATTTGTATCTTATTGTTGGTTTGTCTTCTATGGAACAGTTTTCTTCAACATAAAAGCATAATGGCTCAGCAGTACCAAATTACATTGTAGCCCTCTGCAGTAAAAGGACTGCTGATCTGTAGGGGAGTGATAGTGTCTTGGGTTGGGGAAGGAGGATTAGGGTACACTTAAAAGTTAAGAGTGTTCTTTTGTCCTAATGTTTTCTTTAAGAAGCTTTAATTCCTTTGGAGTAGCTTTACTGATGGATTTCATTTTTCCTTCTCTGTTTAGAAAAGCATTCATATTTCATGTCCAAAGGAAAATGCATCTTCGAAGTTTTTGGCACCATATACTACTTTTTCCAGAATTCATACAAAGAGTGTAAGTATTCTGATAAAATGAGGAGAAAATTTAATAACATGTTAATTTTTCATGCTTGTCTAGTGCTATAAACATATTCATAATTAATGTGTTTTTCATTTACTTTGCATTATAAGATGACACAGCTGATAAAGTGTGATAGGTTTGGCAAAACTGGTACTTGGGTCCACTTAGAATAAATATACAAATCCACTCACTGGTAATCTCAAATAAAGGAATTGTATGAAATTTCCTTATATATGTTTTACCAGAGCTACTTACCAGCTTTTGGATAATGATGATAGTAGTTGATGTTTGAGTAATTTGCCACTGCTCATATTTCTGTCCCTTTGCCTAACGGAAGGGGCATTTTCTCAAAATTCCAAGTACAGCATATTGAGGGATAATTTTCAAAGGTCTTTGTGATAAAGCCCTTTCTACTACCATAAGCTTTTTAGAAGCAGAAATGAGAAATAGGTGAATAAACTGATTGTATTAAAGCCTACTTCTTCTTAGTGTTTGGTACATTTTCAAAAATAGCTGTTTTTATCCTTATTGCAAAACAAATATATATTTAGTGATGAAAATTTAGGAAATGTAAAAGTGAAAATCACTTATTTCTATAATCTAAAGATAACTATTGTAAGCTTTTGTTATGTAGCACTTAATAATAATCATAGTAATCTTGCCATTTGCAGCAACATAGGTGGACTTGGAAGGCATTATGCTAAGTGAAATAAGTCAGAGAAAGACAGATACTGTATGATGTCACTTATATGTGGACTCTGAAAAATAAAACAAACTAGTGAACATAACAAAAACAGACTCACAGATATAGAGAATAAAGTAGTGGTTACCAGTGTGTGGGGGGGAAATAAGGAGGGGCAAAATAGGGGTAGGGGATTAAGAGGTACAAGCTGTTATGTATAAAATAAATAAGGTACAAGGATATATTGTACAACACAGGTAATATAGCCAATATTTTATAATAACTATAAATGGAATATAACCTTTAAAAAATTGTGAATCACTATTTTGTACACCTGTAACTTATATAATATTGTATATTAATGTATCTCGATTTTAAAAAGTTAAAAAATAATAATCATAGTAGTAATAGCTGACATTTATTGATCACCTGCTATGTGCCAGCACATGGTAAGCTTTACATATCATTATTTTACTTGATCCAGTCTTTTTTCTTTATAAATATTTTACCACAACAGGTTTTTACAGTACATGTTGTTTTATAAGTTACTTTTTAATTCTTTTTTTTTTTTTTGCTGTACGTGGGCCTCTCACTGTTGTGGCCTCTCCCATTGCGGAGCACAGGCTCCGGACGCGCAGGCTCAGCGGCCATGGCTCACGGGCCCAGCCGCTCCGCGGCATGTGGGATCTTCCTGGACCGGGGCACGAACCCGTGTCCCCTGCATCGGCAGGCGGACTCTCAACCACTGCGCCACGAAGGAAGCCCTGTAGGAAGATTTTTAATCACAGTCTCAATTTCAGTGCTTGTGATTGGTCTGTTTATATTTTCTCTTTCTTCCTGGTTCAGTCTCAGAAGGTTGTGCTTTTCTAAGAATTTGTCCATTTCTTCCAGGTTGTCCATTTTTTTGGCATAGTTGCTTGTAGTAGTCTCTCATGATCCTTTGTACTTCTGCAGTGTCAGTTGTTACTTCTCTTCTCCTTTTTTCATTTCTAATTGTATTGATTTGAGTCTTCCCCTTTTTTTCTTGATGAGTCTGGCTAATGGTTTATGAATTTTGTTTGTCTTCTCAAAGAACCAGCTTTTAGTTTTATTGATCTTTGCTATTGTTTCCTTCATTTCTTTTTCATTTGTTTCTGATCTGATCTTTATGATTTCTTTCCTTCTGCTAACTTTGGGGTTTTTTTATTCTTCTTTCTCTAATTGCTTTAGGTGTAAGGTTAGGCTGTTTATTTGAGATGTTTCTTGTTTCTTGAGGCAGGATTGTATTGCTATAAAATTCCGTCTTAAGAACTGCTTTTGCTGCATCCCATAGGTTTTGGGTCGTCATGTTTTCATTGTCATTTGTCTCTAGATATTTTTTGATTTCCTCTTTGATTTCTTCAGTGATCTCTTGGTTATTAAGTAGTGTATTGTTTAGCCTCCATGTGTTTGTATTTTTTACAGATTTTTTTCCTGTAATTGATATCTAGTCTCATAGCGTTGCAGTCAGAAAAGATACTTGATATGATTTCAATTTTCTTAAATTTACCAAGGCTTGATTTGTGACCTAAGATATGATCTATCCTGGAGAATGTTCCATGAGCACTTGAGAAAAATGTGCATTCTGTTGTTTTTGGATAGAATGTCCTATAAATATCAATTAAGTCCATCTTGTTTAATGTATCATTTAAAGCTTGTGTTTCCTTATTTATTTTCATTTTGGATGATCTGTCCATTGGTGAAAGTGGGATGTTAAAGTCCCATACTACGATTGTGTTACTGTCGATTTCCCCTTTTATGGCTGTTAGCATTTGCCTTATGTATTGAGGTGCTCCTATGTTGGGTGCATAAATATTTACAATTGTTATATCTTCTTCTTGGATTGATCCCTTCATCATTATGTAGTGTCCTTCTTTGTCTCTTGTAATAGTCTTTAACGTCATTTTGTCTGATATGAGAATTGCTACTCCAGCTTTCTTCTGATTTCCATTTGCATGGGATATCTTTTTCCATCCCCTCACTTTCAGGCTGTATGTGTCCCTAGGTCTGAAGTGGGTCTCTTGTAGACAGCATGTATACAGGTCTTGTTTTTGTATCTATTCAGCCAGTCTGTCTTTTGGTTGGAGCATTTAATCCATTTACATTTAAGGTAGATATCAATATGTATGTTCCTATTACTATTTTCTTAATTGTTTTGGGTTTGTTATTGTAGGTCTTTTCCTTCTCTTGTGTTTCCTGCCTAGAGAAGTTCCTTTAGCATTTGTTGTAAAGCTGGTTTGGTGGTGCTGAATTCTCTTAGCCTTTGCTTGTCTCTAAAGGTTTTAATTTCTCTGTCGAATCTGAATGAGATCCTTGCTGGGTAGAGTAATCTTGGTTGTAGGTCTTTCCCTTTCATCACTTTAAATATGTCCTGCCACTCCCTTCTGGCTTGCAGAGTTTCTGCTGAAAGATCAGCTGTTCACCTTATGGGTATTCCCTTGTATGTTATTTGTTGTTTTTCCCTTGCTCCTTTTAATATTTTTTCTTTGTATTTAATTTTTGATAGTTTAGTTAATATGTGTCTTGGCATGTTTCTCCTTGGATTTATCCTGTATGGGACTCTCTGCACTTCCTGGACCTGATTGACTATTTCCTTTCCCATATTAGGGAAGTTTTCAACTATAATCTCTTCAAATATTTTCTCAGTCCCTTTCTTCTTCTCTTCTTCTTCTGAGACCCCTGTAATTCGAATGTTGGTGCGTTTAATGTTGTCCCAGAGGTCTCTCAGACTGTCCTCAATTCTTTTCATTTTTCTTTATTTTGCTCTGCAGTAGTTATTTCCACTATTTTATCTTCCAGGTCACTTATCTGTTCTTCTGCTTCAGTTATTCTGCTGTTGATTCCTTCTAGAGAATTTTTTTTTAATTTATTTATTTTACTTATTTTTATTTTTTGACTGTGTTGGCTCTTTGTTGCTGCTCGCGGCTTTCTCTAGTTGTGTCAAGTGGGGGCTACTCTTCATTGTGGTGCACTGGCTTCTCATTGTGGTGGCTTCTCTTGTTGCAGAGCACGGGCTCTAGGTGTGTGGGCTTCAGTAGTTGTGGCTTGCAGGCTTCAGTAGTTGTGATTCGTGAGCTATAGAGCACAGACTCAGTAGTTATGGCACATGGACTTGGTAGCTCCATGGCATGTGGGATCTTCTCCGGACCAGGGCTCGAACCAATGTCCCCTGCATTGGCAGGCGGATTCTTAACCACTGCGCCACCAGGGAAGCCCCCTTCTAGAGAATTTTTTATTTCATTTATTGTGTTGTTCATCATTGTTTGTTTGCTCTGTAGTTCTTCTAGGTCCTTGTTAAACATTTCTTGTATTTTCTCCATTCTATTTCCAAGATTTTGGATCATCTTTACTATCATTACTCTGAATTCTTTTTCAGGTAGACTGCCTATTTCCTTTTCATTTGTTTGGTCTGGTGGATTTTTACCTTGCTCCTTCATCTGCTGTGCGTTCCTCTGTCTTCTCATTTTGCTTAACTTACTGTGTTTGGGGTCTCCTTTTCACAGGCTGCAGGTTCATAGCTTCCGTTGATTTTGGTGTCTGCCCCCAGTGGCTAAGGTTGGTTCAGTGGATTGTGTAGGCTTCCTGGTGGAGGGGACTAGTGCCTGTGTTCTGGTGGAAGAGGCTAGATCTTGTCTTTCTGGTGGGCAAGACCGTATCCGGTGGTATGTTTTAGGGTGCCCGTGGCCTTATTCTGATTATAGGCAGCCTCTCTGCTAATGGGTGGGGTTGTGTTCCTGTCTTGCTAGTTTTTTGGCATAGGGTGTCCAGCACTGTAGCTTGCTGTTCGTTGAGTGGAGCTGGGTCTTAGCGTTGAGATGGAGGTCTCTGGGAGAGCTTTCGCCATTTGATATTATGTGGAGCTGGGAGGTCTCTGGTTGACCAATGTCCTGAACTCGGCTCTCCCACCTCAGAGGTACAGGCCTGACACCCGGCCGGAGCACCAAAACCCTGTCAGCCACATGGCTTAGAAGAAAAGGAAGGAAAAAAAGAAAGAAGGAAAGAAAAAATAAAATAAAGTTATTAAAATAAAAAATAAAAAAAATATTAAAAATAAAAAGATTAAAAAGTAATAAAAAAGGGGGAAAAAAGAAAGAAAGAATAGAGCAAGCAAACCGAAAAACAAATCCACCAATGATAACAAGCACTAAAAACTATACTAAAAAATAAAAAACAAACAAAAAAAACCAGACAGACAGAACCCTAGGACAAATGGTAAAAGCAAAGCTATACAGACAAAATCACACAAAGAAGCATACACATACACACTCACAAAAAGAGAGAAAGGAAAAAAATATATATATCTTTTGGGAAGTCTGAGATCTTCTGCCAGCGTTCAGTAGGTGTTCTGTAGGAGTTGTTCCACATGTAGATGTATTTCTGATGTATTTGTGGGGAGGATGGTCATCTCCACATCTTACTCCTCCACCATTTTGAAGGTCTCTGAATTGTCATCTTTATCCAATATTTAGGAATGCTCCATTGATCTGTCTGTTCTTTTGCTGTAACTAAGGACTAGATCTTTAGCCTTAGGCTCTGACCTAGGTTTGTATCCTGGCTCTGCTCTTTCACCTTGGGGAAATTAAACTACCTCTTAAACCTCAGATTTCTCACCAATACTTAAAGATTTTTGAGTGGATTATATGAGAGTAGTGTCTGTTACATGTCTGGCACATAATAGCTAGCTATTCAAGAAATATTAGTTCTCTTTCCTCTTTCTCTTTAATAAAAATCTGGAGGAAGGAGACAACTGGTATGATGTATAATCTACTTTTCAGTGTTCTATCACTTTGGAAGAATAGATAGTTCAGACTTAATTACTTTTTAGGTCTAGGAACTAGGGCCCCAAAGATATGTAACTGAGATAAATAACACAATATCCCTATCCTTTCCAGGAAGAGTATATTAACTGAGAGGGTACCAAATCATATATCAGAGTTTCTCAACCTTGGCAGTATTGACATTTTAAGCTAGATAATTCTTTTTTGTAGGGGACTGTTCTATGCACTGTAGGATGTTTAGCTGCATCCCTGGCCTCTAGCTACAAGTTGTCCATTGGACACCACCCCCAGTTGTGACAACTAAAAATGTTTACAGACATCACCAAATGTCCCCCCAGAAACAAATTGCCCCTGGTTGACAACCACTATGATATATTGAGTTGGCCAAAAAGTTCATTTGGGTTTTGCCGTAAGATGTTATAGAAAAATCCAAACGAACTTTTTGGCCAACCCAATATAAACATAGAAGCTGAAGACCACTGGGGGAGGAAGTGGTGAACTCCTTGGGGAGTTGGGAAAACCATTTACCTTTTGAGGAGTGGGTCATTTTTAAAAAAATCATTAATAGTTCATTTATTCTATTTCTTATTCTCCCTTTCTCTTATTTGAGCTCATTATTAGGTGATTCACCCATTTATTAATCACCTACTATATTCCAGATACTCTTCTGGGCACTGGGGCTATATAGTAATGGATAGAACTGTGGTATAGAGCCTGTATTCTAGGGTGTGGGTCCAGACAGGATTTGCCAATGACTTGGATATAAGATGTGAGTAAATGAGGAGTTGGGATAATTCCAAAAATTTTGGCCTGAGAATTGGGTAAATTCTGGTGTCATTTACTTGGGGGACAAGTAGTTGCATTGGTAGGGAGCAGGGGAAATAAGGGTTCTATTTTGGACATGTTAAGTTTCAGGTGTCCACTATAAAGCCAAAAATAGATGCCTAGCAGGCAGTTGGATAGATGGTGCCTGAGTCAGGAAAGAGGTTGGGCTGTATTGCTTTAGGGATTAAATTGATTTCAGAGTGAGTAGGAAAGTGTTTAAATATGTTTTGTTTCTGGGGCCCTTGAATGGGGACAGTAGCTGGTCTCATTGATATAGGTCAGATGGCTTTACTTTCTTATCTAGTGTTGATGAGCTGCTTCATCCCTCTTCCCAAACTGTTATTAGGTATTTGTTAAATAGTTACTGTGTACATAGCCTGTGATTTGTGTGAGAAAGTGCTGGACATCGTTCTGACACTTATAAAGCTCATCATGTAGTTGGGGAGCCAGAATAGAGTTGAACTTGACAGTACTGGTAGTCAGATTTAAGGCCCAGGATTAGGGTGGTAGCAGTGGTGTTGGAGAAGAAAGATACATCTGAGAAATGTCTCCTACACTAGAATGTGAAAGCAGTATCCACCGATGAGAAGCTAGGAGCAGAATGGGATTATTATGAGGATCAAATGATCCAGTGTATTTTAAAATGTTTTATAAATGATAAAACATGATATAAATGTTAATTGTTGTCATAATCCTTAAAGTTAAAAGAACTGCAATTAAGTTAATGGTCCTTTTATTGAGGAACCAAAATAAAGAAGAAAAAGTCTTAGAAAGTGTTAGAGTTGACCCATATATCCCTTTAGTTTTTGCCAGACCTATTCATTATGGCTTAATTGGCATAGAGATGTAAAGTGGAAGGTTGAATAATTAAAGGCAAAGTTCCTACTTTTTTTTGTTTTTTGTTGTTGAAAGTTCCTACTTTTTAAAAATAATTTAGGTCATATTGGAATCATAGTTGCTGGGAATATGACTGTGATTATATATCTCAGTCTTACATTTCTGGAATATTTGTAACTGGGTGTTTTTTAATAAAAAGGGGATATTATGTATGCATGTATTGATTTATGAAAGAGACTTGACATTCTGATCATGGCTTATTCATGAAGTGATTCCTAATATTGAAATTGCATAAGTGAATTTGAGAATTTTTCTATTACTTATTCTGAAATACACACACAGGCAGTTACGATTTTACAGAGGGAATGTAAAGTAGTAAATTGGAAGCATCTTTACTTTTCCTTGAATCCTGGTGCATCTTGGAAATCTGTCTTTTTGTGTAAGTGGGTTCCTAAGAATTAGGAGAGGTATCTTAATTTTAAAATGAAATAGCAAAAGATAGAAACTATGGAAATGATATGGGAATAAGTAACTTTATAGCTGAAGCAGGAGATTATAGATGACTACAAGAATAGTTTTTTGTTTCGAGAAATAAAGGGTTTTGGCTCCAGCCTTGTTGGGAGATCGGTGATGATAACTCAGCCTTCATATGAAACACATGTCCTTTGTGTTGGGAAGCACAGGCTTGAAGAAGTCTTAGAGAGTGTGAAATGAGAGAGGTTTTGTAACATATTTCAAGGGAAGAAGAGCATTTCGTTATTTGTAACACTGGTTGTTTTGTCGTTTAAACAGATAACATGCCTGGACATTTCCAGTGGAGGAGGCCTTGGTGTGTCTTCTAGTACCGATGGGAGCATGAAGATCTGGCAGGCTTCCAATGGAGAGCTCAGAGTAAAGGCTTTGGGTACACTTTTAGGGTGGTCTGAGAAACCTTAGACTGGGCCATGGAAAGAAGAGTGGCCCATTCTGAAAATGTAGGAACACTGCACTTCAATTGATCTTTGTTCTTCCATTTGTTAATCTGAGAACCATGCTCAAGTTTGGTGATTTGCCAGAACAAATTGGGGCTAGAACAGTGGAAGAGCCAGGCTAGTGAATGTCTGTGAGTGGATGGTATGAACTGCCTTCAGTGACCCATTTCTAAGACAGAGTAGCTAGGCTGTTACACTGACTGTATGGCTGAGCCCCCCAACCTGTACAGAGGATTTTAAGAAAAGACAAGTAAAAGAGCCCTCAAGCCTCCTCAGCTCCTTATATGTAGAACTAGACTTAGGGGTGGCTATGAGAGCTATGGAATTCAAATTCACAACATTTGCAGCCAAAGCCCAGGAAAGGGAGCCAACAGCTCTAAGAACATTACCTGGTATACAGATGAACTAAAGAGATTCTTTGGACCTCTTTTGTTTTAAAATGCAGCATGTAGATATATCATTTACGGAACTAAGGATATGGGAGGTAAGAGAACATCAAGGGACGGACAAGAGAACTAGCATGGAATTTTCTTTTGTTTTTCCAGAGAGTATTGGAAGGACATGTATTTGATGTGAATTGTTGCAGGTTTTTCCCATCAGGCCTTGTGGTTCTGAGTGGGGGAATGGATGCCCAGCTGAAGATCTGGTCAGCTGAAGATGCTAACTGTGTGGTGACCTTCAAAGGTCACAAAGGAGGTATGAAGAGGGATTTCTCCTAAAGGTTTCTGTAATGATCCCCAGAAATGAATCACCAAAAAGATAGAAACAGAATCTAGTTATCCACAAAAACACAAGTAATTCATCCAACTGGCCATTTAAATGAACTAGTATTTCCCCAAGGATTAGAAATTCCTTTCCTACTCAGTCTTATTATTGCTATCTAGAATTCACTAACTTACATAGATCATTGTTTTCCACAGTTGATAAGGGGAAAAAAGGCTCCATAGGAGATCATCTACTTGTGTGCTGGGAAAAAAGAGAGAGAGGTGTGCCCACTATTTCACATTAGTCCTTTGGCTGAGGTGACAGTAAAAGCTGTGTTGCAAACAGCTGCATCACCAGACATCAGATAGACCTTGGTATTAATGGTCGATTCCTGTGGATTTAAATCACAGTTCAGTTTTTTAAAATGGATTAACCACATAACCTGTTGATATTGGATTGTAGAGACAGAGTGAGAACATCTTCCCTCTGTAACTGATTGGTTGGTTTGTTGGGAAAAAAGTTAATTTAGAGATGTTTTATCCTTAATTTGGAATGTTTTAAAAAAATGGTAAATATGTCATTCTTATTTTTACAAGTTTGGATTTTTTTTTTTTTTCGGGTACGCGGGCCTCTCACTGTTGTGGCCTCTCCCGTCGCGGAGCACAGGCTCCAGACGCGCAGGCTCAGCGGCCATGGCTCACGGGCCCAGCCGCTCCACGGCATGTGGGATCCTCCTGGACATGGGCACGAACCCGTCTCCCCGGCAGGCGGACTCTCAACCACTGCGCCACCAGGGAAGCCCCAAGTTTGGATATTTTTGAAAATGTAATAACATCCTCAAATAATTTCTTACCTTGATCACTCCTTTGGGACCATGATACACATCATCTACACCACTCATTTGGGAATTTATTATGTATTTGCCCTATACTTATGGTATTTAACCCAGTGTTTTTGCCTTGTCTACCTGACTATATTATAAATAGCTTGTGTGTAGAGTTGATTTTTTTAAGTTTTAGTATTTCTTTATAATGGTTTGTCAGATTACATACAGATCATCTAGCAAACACACATGTTAACCTTAGCAAATAAATGGGTTTTCTTCTGAAACTTAAGTACATGGATGCATTGAAAGGGAGTAGAAGGGATATATAGAGCCTTCTTCACGTTCAGTCCAAAGAACTGACAGGTCTGAGGAGTCAAAGCAGCCTGCACTGTTGGGGAATCCAGGAGCCAAAGGAGTCTAGAAGAACACTGAGGGATTCACCTTAGATCTGGCCACCTTGAAGATGCAAGGCATGGGGGACCTTTCCAGTGAACAAGGCATAGCTCTGCATATTGAACTTAAGAAGATGCATATTTAACATCTGTGCACACTTAACTTCAGAATACCTTTGGATTACTATAGTTATTGACTGTGCCCTCCACATGAATCCTAAGTCTCCCAGTGTTCTTCAGTTCTCCGTAAGAATCCATGTGTGTCACTTAGCTTAGGTTGAACTCTAGAGTGTTTGTTGATCTGATTTAAGCTTTTATTCATATAGTTGTTCCATTCTTTTGGCCTTGTGAGAAAGTTCTGGGGTGGGGGTAGGCGCTTCTCCAGAGTATAACACCCTTACTTTTTTTTCCTTGAGAGGGTTTGTTGTTTTTTTTATAAATTAGATTGAACAGAAATGATAAGCTTTAGGGGAAATTGCATGAAGTCAGATCCAGGTTAATGTCTGTCAGGTCTTAAATGCTTCTCTCTAGTTAATTCTATAAAGGAGCCCCGGGTTTGGGGTTGCCCATTCTTCAGAAGTATGGAGCCAAAATCAAGATTAATCTCCAATAACAGCAGCATATATGGGTCACTGTCTTTACCTAGTTGACTTCCAAGTTGCTTTGTGTGGCTCCTTTTTAACAATCTCTTTAGTTCTGAGATTTTGAAGCATTTTAATAAATGTCATGAACCACATAAAAAACAATAAAGAATTATTATTTGCATTTGTGATCTTTAGTGTTTTCACAAGTGGTGACTAAATAAGAGAAGCAGAAGATAGTGTTGAAGTGGACATGGTCTTTTATTGCCTAGGTAAGTCTTGGCAAGCAAGACATAAAAGGAAGTCTGGATTGAACATTACCTGATGCTTATTGCAAAGAATCATCTGGACACTAATAGACTATCTCTGTATAAAGATCTGTTATAAAGAATAACCTTTCGTTAGCTTAATTAAGTCCCCGGCTTGCTTACTGCTTCTAGTATATGGAAACATGATAGTAAGGGAGCCAGTACAGTAGAGTGGCAAAACATAGGATTTGGAGACATACAAATCTTGATTTAAATCTTAATTCTCCCATTTAAAGTCTGGGAAGCCTTGGAAAGTTGCTTAACTTTTCTGAGCCTTAATTTCCTCATATGTAAAATGGGGATAATAGTATTAAATGAAATGGTACATATGAAAGATTTAGTATAATCCCTGGTATGTAATAAGTGCACACTGAATGCTATTATTGTTCATAAAAAATATGACACTATACTTTAAACCCTGCCAGGGAAGTTGAACCTTGTGATGTTTTAACATACTTGTCAAATGTGAAAAGCAGAAATTGTTATTTCTAATACAGTAGACATTTTTGATCTTAGTTGATATGTAATTGGTCTTTTCTAATACTTCTAGATATATATTTTAT
This sequence comes from Aethalodelphis obliquidens, assembly GCF_003676395.1. Lineage (NCBI taxonomy): Eukaryota > Metazoa > Chordata > Mammalia > Artiodactyla > Delphinidae > Aethalodelphis > Aethalodelphis obliquidens. Next base: position 1,258,923 of record NW_020837994.1, read on the forward strand.
ACTTATTTAAAGGATTAGTGTGTTCTTAAGCAGAGATAAGATTTTTGTAAATCTGTCTAATGAAAAGATAAACTAAAAGCAGTGTTCTATTTGTAATATATGAGTTTACTAAGTAGCTCTAAAGTGTACTTTAATCAGTTTGAAAATTTTTAATTGACCAGGCCATTTAATCAAGGTTGGTGGATTTGGAGATATATATTCATAATCTTAATTCTTTGTAATAAGCACCAGGTCTTTCATAATCTGTGAAAACATTGAGACCAAATGAAACACCATTTCAGTTGATTGGTTGAGGTTTTTTGCTCACCAAGGTAGGAAAGATGCTTACATTTGAGAAACCAGGTTGCATTCTTTTCAAACTCTTATATACTTTCTCTGAAATAGGATATGCTGCCTCCAAGTAATAGGTGCTTCAAGGCTCATTATTTTCTGAGATCTGAATAGAGTAAACTTGTTAAAAAACCTGCCTAGAAATATGAAATTTGCTGTTTCTTACTAATACTTATTTCAGTCATAGTTTCATCTAACATTATTATTATTTCCCAGACTTTGGCTATGATGTTTATCTGTAAATCAGCTGAATCTTTTCTTGAATGCAGATTTTTTTTCATCTTGGTTTATATGTTGAGGATTTCTGTCTGTTTGATTTGGTATCTAAAGCCTTTGCAGCTCTGCTAGGTCTTAGCTATGGCTACTTCTCTTACAAAGGCATTCCTGCTCCTTTATAGCTTCTTCTTAAGGTAATTCCTCACAGATTCCTGCTCCTGTAAGGCTCCTCTTTCTTTTATTCTTGTCACCTAAGAGTAAAGAGACCCACACTAGATGCCACTATGTTGTGACATTTTATTAGAGAGGGAGTGATAGTTTTCCACTCTACTTTCATAAAAAAGGAAAACTTCCTAGATGACAGCTCTTTACTGAGTATTAGTTGAAATTTGTACACAGTTAATACCATTCATAGCTCCCTAGCCACAGCTGTAGCATCCTGTCTTGGATACATATTTTTCAGAACCTTTTTTTTTTTTTAAGTTTGCATCACTTCCATGGAACTCAGCATTTTTAAATAGTGGTTGGAACTTCCCAATAAAGACATAAACAGATCTTTGATGGCTTAGTAAGAGTTGAAGCCCCTTCCTTATGTTCCTATTGGTGATTCCTTAAGATTCTTGAAAGATCTAAGATCCTTTTCTAGCTAGAATGCTGAGTGTGTTATGGAGATAGAGTGGAAAGGTGGATTTTCTAAACTCAGGGTACTTTATGATTACAAAATATGTTGTAAATAAGAAACATAAAATAGCAACAAGATATGTTGCCTCCTTAGATCTGCTTCTGAGGGAAAGCCTACTTTTAAAAGCTTATCTAGGCTAACACAACATTGTAAAGCAACCACATTCCAATAAAAATGAATTAAAAAAACCAACATATAACCAAAAATAAATAAATAAAAACTTATCTGTATGGCCTTTATCCAGTAGATATATAAGTACAAGGATTACATTTTATTTTTCCAACCACTGTAACCAGCTATATAAATTGTATTTAGTTTTTATTTTAAATTGGATATATTGGGAAACTTACCCTGTGAATTAGGTCCCACCTGAGAAAATCATATTTTATCAAACAGGCCCTAAATTGGCTACTTTTTAAATTTGTGGCATTTTTATGAATTCACCTTTTTTCTGAAAAAGGCTTTCAAAGTGAAATTTCCACTGAGAGTTGAGGCATGTGGTTAACTGCATGGCTCATCCATCACTTGTACCTTATACTGAGTTTTTGTAGAGTTTTTGTCAAGGTTTATATATCTGAAGTCATCTCATCTTGAGCAGAATGGGAGCAAGCCAGGGCACTGGTTTACTAAGTAACCTTTGATCAGGTACTCTTATTACTCAGCCTGCAAGTGTTTATTGGGCACCTATAATAGGATAATTAAATGGGTTTTAATAAAGCAAGTACTAGCCCTGCCTGTATCACCATAGGGCCAGACTCTCTTTCTACTCTACAGTCCTATGTTGTCGCATGTATGCCCCTGAAACTCTTTATGTCCTTGACTGTCTCTACCTTTTTACACTGGGTGCTCCTGAAGCCAGGGATCATAGAAAATAGTCAGATAAGGGGTGACAAAGGGCTTCAAAAGTCATAAAATCTGTGGACATTTTGGATATTATAACACTCTGCATCTTACTTGATCTTTTTTAGCAGGTGGTCCCCTGTCGAGGTATGGTACAGGGGCCCAGGAGATGTGTATACTCAGCTTCCTGCTGGGCTCCTCTAACACTGCTCTGGCAAAAGTGGAGCACTGGCTCACGCTACCTGTCTGCAAACAGGTGAGGTAGAAGCTCAGCTTCCCCTTGACCTTGCTGACGCCTTCCTGGTAGAAGTGGGGCACCATCTTGCATCACCTCAACTTGCACTACTTCTTTTCCTCCAAAGTGGGCTTGTAAGCTCTGTTTCCTGCTGACTGACACTAGGGGATGGGTTGGGGAAAGTGGAGTGCTACTTCCCTGTCCCTTATGTTTTACCTCTTTCCCCCATTGGTGCTGGGTGAGAGTAGAGGCCCAGCTCCCCGCTGACAGTACCCTGCTGGGCCTGGTCAGTGTCGCTGGGTGGGGGGAATTGGAGAGCTGTCTCCTGCTTCCATGGGGGTTGAGGTAGAAATCACTCCCTGTTCAGCCCCACTGACTCTTTGGGAGAGGGGAGGTAGCAGTTTTTCTGTTGCTGTTTGAGTAAGATGGATATTGCCAAAAAGCTTTTCTGTACTGTTAGGCCACCCTTTTCTAAGTCTTCTGCCTAGAGGCAACAGACTTTTCTTGGAGTTGTTTGGTTGTTGTTTTTTGTTTTTAATTTGTGCCTTTTTTTAAAAATTAGTTCTATGTTAGAGGCTTCTGTGGTGTCCTGTCTAGGATATATGGGAGGCAGTAAGGAAATCCAGGGAATTCATTGCCCTGTTGTTCTTCAAGTCTTGAGGTCCCTAGGTGGACTGCTTTCTTCTTTACATCTTTCAACCTTCTTGTGCTTGTTTGTTGTCTTATGTCCAGGTTTTTTTAGTTGTAAGGAGAGGACCTGGGAGCAATGGGACTACTCCATCTTGGCCAGATGAGGAGTCACTCCTTTTTTACGATTAGTTCCCAATGGAAGCAGCAGGATCTTTTAAGACAGTGATTTTCACACTGAACTGTCTAGGATGTCTACTTAATTTTTGTTTAAAAAACAGTTTTTATACGACCCAGCAATCCCACTACTGGGCATGTACCCTGAGAAACTGATAATTCACGAAGAGTCATGTTGGGCTTCCCTGGTGGCACAGTGGTTAAGAATCTGCCTGCCAATTCAGGGGACACGGGTTCAAGCCCTGGTCTGGGAAGATCCCACATGCTGCGGAGCAACTAAGCCCATGCACCACAACTACTGAGCCTGTGCTCTAGAGTCTGGGAGCCAAACTAATGAGTCTGCATGCTACAACTACTGAAGTCCATGTGCCTAGAGCCCGTGCTCTGCAACAAGAGAAGCCACCGCAATGAGAAGCCCATGTACCACAACAAAGAGTAGCCCCTGCTCGCTGCAACTAGAGAAAAGCCCTAGCGCGCTGCAACTAGAGAAAAGCCCTCACGCAGCAATGAAGACCCAATGCATCCATAAATTTAAAAAAAAAAAAAAAAAAAAGAGTCATGTACCACAGTGTTCATTGCAGCACTATTTGCAATAGTCAGGACATGGAAGCAACCTAAGTGTCCATTGACAGATGAATGGATAAAGAAGATGTGGCACATATATACAATGGAATATTACTCAGCCATAAAAAAGAAGTGAAATTGAGTTATTTGTAATGAGGTGGATGGACCTAGAGTCTGTCATACAGAGTGAAGTAAATCAGAAAGAGAAAAACAAATAGCGTATGGTAACATATGGAATCTAAAAAAACAAAACATGATTCTGAAGAACCTAGGCACAGGACAGGAATAAAGATGTAGACGTGGAGAATGGACTTGAGGACATGGGGAGGGGGAAGGGTAAGCCGGGATGAAGTGAGAGAGTGGCATGGACATATATAAATGTAAAATAGATAACTAGTGGAAAGCAGCCACATAGCATAGGGAGATCAGCTCGGTGCTTTGTGACCACCTAGAGGGGTGGGATAGGGATGATGGGAGGGAGACGCAAGTGGGAGGGGATATGGGGATATATGTATGTATACGTATAGCTGACTCACTTTGTTATACAGCAGAAACTAACACACCATTGTAAAGCAATTATACTCCAGTAACGATTTTTTTAAAAAATAAATAAATTAAGAAACAACAGGTTCTAAAGCCAAAATAATAACTTGAAAACCACTGCTCTAGAAAACCACATGCCACTAAAAATTAAATCCAAAGCTTCTTTTCCATGTCTGTCTCTTGCAGCTAGTCATTGGGAAACAGGGACCCTGTTCTGTTTATTTCTGTTTTTCTGGCACCAGCCTGTAGTACATATCCAGTACTTGTTTGTGAAGGAATAGAGTCATTTATGCAGATATGTCTTCTCTGCCCTTGTAGTTCTTTTACTACCTACTCCATTTTAGGGTCTTTTTTTTTTTCTCTTGTCAGGTATCCTGGATACAGCCATTGTTGATCGGGGGAAGAATGTGGTATCTGGTTCTCGAGATGGGACAGCACGACTTTGGGACTGTGGGCGCTCAGCCTGCTTGGGAGTCATTGCAGACTGTGGGTCTTCCATCAACGGAGTAGCTGTGGGTACTGCTGACAACTCTATAAACCTCGGCTCCCCTGAGCAGATGCCCAGTGAGTTGATAACAGTATATGAATTTATTTTGTTTCCTTATATTCCTTCAGTGTTTGCCTTAGTTTCTCCTTTTCTTCCTTGTTCTCTCCTGCTCTGTAGCTGGTATTTCCATTTTTACCATAAGATTAATATTTGTTGCATATCTACTATGTTTCTGTTGCTTTGGAATCTACAAAGGAAGTATATGTCACAGTTATTGCATTTGAGTAAGTACAGTTTAATTTAGCAGATGAGACTAATGCCTGTAAAACAGAACAATAAAATTTTGGCTGAAGTAACTTAGTGATTCACTTAATGCAAATATAATGTTTTTTTGGAAGAAGAGAGTGTTTTAGGTTAGTATAGATGAGAGATGTCACAAAAGAAGTTGAACCTTGAAGGATAGATTCAAGTTGAACAGACAAGAATGGGAAGGATGGGAGAATGGGAACTAGGGCAGGGATAGAGGTAGGGGCAGTTCACATTAAAATAGTGTGGAGGTAAAATTGACTGTTGGGTAGAGATATGCTTCTTTGGGCCAGAAGTTGGCGTAAGCATAGTAGGGGGAAATAGGTGAGTAGAGTGAAAGCTCTGGTTGAGTCAGAATGATAAAGGTCCTAATAAGGCAGCTTGCATTCTTTTCTTATTTTCCTATGATTATAACATACTTGCTTCTCTGTTTCCATAGGACTATTTTTCTACCATCATCTCTGCTTCTTGTATTTTTTTTTTTAAGAGGCTTTATTTTTTAGAGCAGTTTGGTCCACATGAAATTGAGCAGATAGAGTTCTTGTACACCCTTTGCCCACATACCTGCACACCCTCCCCTGTTATCACCATCCCCCACCAGAGTGGTACTTTTGTTACAATTGATAGACCTAAACTGACACATCATTATCACTCAAAGTTCAAGGTTTAAATTAGGATTCACTCTTGATGTTGTATATTCTGTGGGTTTGGACAAATGTATAATGACATGTATTTATCATTCTAGTATCATGCAGATTTTTCACTGCCTGAAAAATCCCTTTTGCTGCACCAGTTCGTCCTTTCATCCCCTATAACCTTTCGCAACTGATATTTTTACTGTCTTCATGGCTTTGCCTTTTCTAGAATGTTGCAGTTGAAATCATAAACTATGTAGCCTTTTCAGATTGGCTTCTTTCAGTTAGTAATATGCATTTAAGGTTCCTGCATGTCTTTTCATGCATTGATACCTCATTTCTTTTTTTCCATTTATTTATTTATTTATTTTTAAATGTTTTTCAGGGGGGCTTTCTCTAGTTGTGGCGAGTGGGGGCTACTCTTCGTTGCGGTGCATGGCCTTCTCATTGCGGTGCATGGCCTTCTCATTGCGGTGGCTTCTCTTGTTGCAGAGCACGGGCTCTAGGTGCGCAGGCTTCAGTAGTTGTGGCGTGCGAGCTCAGTAGTTGTGGTGCACGGGCTTAGTTGCTCCACAGCATGTGGGATCTTCCCGGACCAGGGCTCGAACCCATGTCCCCTGCATTGGCAGGTGGATTCTTATCCACTGTGCCACCAAGGAAGTCCTTGATACCTCATTGTTTTAAGCACTGAACAATATTCCATTGTTTTATTCATCTACTGGAGGACATCTTGGTTGTTTCCAAGTTTGGACAATTATAAATAAAGCTGCTGTAAATATCCCTGTGTAGGTTTTTGTGTGGATATATGTTTTCAGCTCATTTGGGTGAATTTTGCCCCTCACTGTGGACACACTGCAGGTACTCTCCTCACTCTCTTAAACTTCCCATATAGATACACTGTGGTCCAAGAATTAAAATGGTTGCGACTACCACATGTTGCTTGGCCCCTCTTTGGGAATTAATCGATTAATAGGAAGAGTATTTCCCAAAGTGTGACACATGTGCAGTGAGTGGTAAACAAGATCATTTCAGGCAGTACACATTTTTAATAGTTACATATTAATGCACACATATCTCACTTCAAACCTAAGATTTCACAGATACTACTTAAAATAAGGTTGAGTTTTTTAAAATTTGTTGGTTTAAAGTAATTTAAATGAAAATATTCTTGTTTCCTCTATTTCCTCACTTCCCACTTACTGTTCAACCCGGCCTAGGATGGTTTGTGCCCCAGCTACTTAACCAGCAGCAGCTCTTGTCGAGGTCACCAGTGACTCCATGTTGCATAATCCAGTGTTACTTCTCTGTGCTTATCCTTCCAAATTCTCAACAGGATACAACACAGTAAACTCTTCTCTTCAGGACACTTTTCTTTCTTGGCTTCTGTAATACCACACTACACTGCTTTTCTCTCTATCTCATTGGCTGCTGCTTCTTAGTCTCCTTTTAAAAAAAAACCATTTATTTATTTATTTGGCTGCGTTGGGTCTTAGTTGCGGCACGTGGGATCTTTTTTAGTTGCAGCATGTGGGATCTAGTTCCCTGACCAGGTTTTGAGCCCGGGCCCCCTGCACTGGGAGCGTGGAGCCTTAGCCACTGGACCACCAGGGAAGTCCCAATCTCCTTTTACATGTCTCCTTTATTCTATCTTTAAATATTGGAGGGCCCTCAGCTCTACAATTTCTCTCTTAGGTGATCTCATCAGTTCCATGACTTTAAATGTTGTATTTAAGCTGGTGATTTCCAAAAGTATATCTAAAGCATAGATCTTTCACTTGCATTTCAGACTCTATTTAGATGTCTAATAGACATCTTGAACTTATAACATGGAGTGTTTGATTTCCTCCCACCCCAAATCTGTTTTTCCCCATCTCAGTAAATGGCACCACCATCTTCTTGCTCAAGCCCAAAGCCTGAGATTCATTCAAGATCCACCCCCACCGTTCCTCATGTCCCGCATCAGCAAAGTCTGTCATCTCTACCTTCAGAATGTTGCTCATTTTTCCACCTCACGTTCTTCCTCCAGCTCTCCCTTCCTCCTGCCAGCATCCTCATCCATTCTACCATCATCTGTTGCCTGCACTATTCTATAATCTATTCTCCTCAGAGGAACCATCATGGTCATTTAAAAAACATAAATCAAGGGACTTCCCTGGTGGTCCAGTGGGTAAGAGTCTGTGCTCCCAATGCAGGGGGCTTGGGTTTGATCCCTGGTCAGGGAACTAGATTCCACACGCATGCCACAACTAAGAGCCTGCATGCTGCAACTAAGAGTCCACTTGCCGCCACAATGATCCAGTGCAGCCAAAATAAATTAAAATTTAAAAAAAGTAAATAAATAAAAAACATAAGTCATATCACTCTCCTTTGTCTCTACTCTCCTCTACCAGCCTCCTTTTTGTATTTTTTTGTTTGGTTGGGTTTTTTTGGCCATGTGGGATCTTAATTCCCCAACCAGAGATTGAACCTGCATCCCCTGCCATGGAAGCATGGAGTCTTAACCACTGGACTGCCAGGGAAGTCCATAGTGGCCTCCTTTTATACATATGTTTGGCCCTCCATATCCATGGGTTCCTCATTCAGAACACAATCCACAGTTGGTTGAATCTGCGGATGTGGAACCTTTCGATATGGAGGGCCAACTCTGGGGACTTGAGCATCTGCGAATCTTGGTGTCTGCGGCGGGTCCTGGAAGCAACCTTCTGTAAATACCGAGGGACAACTGTGTATTAAAATCCTAACCCCTTACCATGGCTTATTACAAATGCTTACACTTTCTAACCCCTGCAGTCCTCTCCAGCCTCAAGTCACACCACCCTCTGCCAGTTCCACTGTGTGCCAGCCATAGGTCTCTGTTCTTGGAGCACAACAGACTGCCAGCCTCCCGGCTTTTGCCTTGTTCTTCCCTTAGCCTAGAATGTACCTCCCAAAACTTTTCACATGGCTGGCTTCTGTTTACCATTCATGTCTCAGTTGAAAAATAACCTCCATGAAACCTATTTAAAATTGAAGTTTAGGCCTTCCCTGGTGGTGCAATGGTTAAGAATCCGCCTGCCAGTGCAGGGGACACAGGTTTGAGCCCTGGTCCGGAAAGATCCCACATGCTGCGGAGCAACTAAGCCCGTGTGCCACAACTACTGAGCCTGCGCTCTAGAGCCCGTGAGCCACAACTACTGAGGCTGTGTGCCACAACTACTGAAGCCTGCCCGTCTAGAGCCCGTGCTTTGCAACAAGAGAAGCCACAACAATGAGAAGCCCATGCGCTGCAACGAAGAGTAGCCCCCGCTCACCACAGCTAGAGAAAGCCCATGTGCAGCAACGAAGACCCAACGCAGCCAAAAATAAAATAAAAAATAAATTTAAAAATAAATAAAATTGAAGTTTAAAGTTACCTTCCCCCACTCATTTTCCCACCATCTATTCCCTTTTGGTCATATTTTCCTGTTTTATTTCCTTTGTGGAACTCATCACTGTCTGAAGATATCCTACTTGTTTATTTGCTTATTTTACTATTTCCTATTTCTACTAGAATCTAGAATCTAATACTCCTTGAGAGTAAGTACCTTGTCCCTCAGTAAATATTTGTTTAGTGAATGGATAGATCTCATTTCCTTCAGACCATAAGAGCCTTGAGGGCAGAGACTGTCTACTTTGTTCAGCCTTGTACTCCTGCTCCAAGTATGGTATCTTTCCATATTACAGATGACTTAATAATAATATTTTAAAGTTGGGTTTATTGAGATATATTTTACATGTAGTAAAAGTCATCCTTTTTAATTGCACAGTTCTGTGAGTTTTGACAAATATGTACAGTCATATAAATAATACCACAGTCAAGATATAGAACATAATAAATGTTTTTTTTAATATTAATAAGTGAATCACTAACAGAATAACTCAGTAAACAGCCATCAATAGTTGTGCTTTCTGGGTACTGCCAGCTGATCAGCCTAGCCCATTATTGACATAGCTCATCTGTCATGCAGGCGAACGGGAGGTTGGAACAGAGTCGAAAATGCTGCTTTTGGCCCGAGAAGATAAGAAACTTCAGTGCTTGGGACTGCAGAGCAGGCAGCCGGTAAGTGGTTCCTCTAAGACCTTTGAACTCTGGGGCAACCTGGGTCACTCTGATTCTTGGAAAGCTGTTTTGCAAACATTTCTGATTTCTCTGTATGTTCACCTTTTGAAGAAGCTGCATGAGTGAGAGGCAGTACAGTATAGTGATTAAGAGCATGGGATATGGAATAAGGGCAACATTTAAATCCTGGTTCTTCCTAATGGCTGTGACATTGGACAGGTTACTTAACCTCTCTGAGCCTCAGTTTCCTCATCACTAAACTTGTCATAGTAGGATTTACCACATAGGGTTATGTGATGAGATTAAATGTCCTACTGCTTTGTGACCTTTATCAGGTCACTTTCCCTCTGGGCCTTAGTGTGCTGTATGTAAAATGATAAGGTTCTGTAGATTCCCTTCTTCCTCTAAGGTAATGTGAAGATTTTCTGAGTAAAGGACTCATGCATTCAGGGCTCTAGATAATTAATGACCAGAATATCTTTCGTAGAAGAATTGAATTTTCTTCCTTCATTCGCTGAGGTTTTGCCAAGCAGACTCTGCTCTTAATTAAACTCTGAGTTTCTTGAGATTTTCTAAATTTCTTTCCAGCTCCTGTCATCATCACCCAGACAGCTTGAATGATTTGGTTTGGCCACAGGCTTTGTATTTTCATTTCATCTCATGACTTCAGTGTGCTGGTGATGTTTCCATTTTCAAAGTTTGTTCTGGGAACATCACTATTTTTGATCATATTGCCTTTATACTCTGAATTTCCATGCTGGCTTTTACTTCCAAAGGGAAATCAGGGGTTTTTGTTTGTTTTGTTTTCTTTTTTTAGAACTTTCAAACTTTACTGTTTGAACTAACACTAAGGAATAAATAAAAGTCTAATAGTTTGGGTTTTTTTTTTTTCAGGTACCTGGGTGACTTGTGATTCTTTAAATTGCCACTTTGTTTCTTTCCCTTCAAAAGGTTGTCACAAGTGCCTTGAAGCAAAACTTAAATGTGTGAATTGCAAGTGTTTGTCAAATGGAGGGTTGTGCTGAAAAGAGGGTAAAGGAGACTTTTTGGTTTCAAGGATCCCATGAGTCAATGTGTTAAGGGGAAATCGTATGAAACCTGCATCTTTGTCTCCTACTTGTTCCAGGTGTTCCTCTTTATTGGCTCAGATGCCTTCAACTGCTGTAGTTTTCTTTCTGGCTTCTTGCTGTTGGCTGGGACACAGGATGGAAACATTTATCAGCTGGATGTGAGGAGTCCAAGGTGAGTCACCATTTGTTTGCATGATGCAGGTCTTCTGCAGAGTGGAAATTTTTATTGGCTTTCACAGTGATTTAGTCTGGCATACAGATGGCTATTGAATCAAGAGTATGTTTTTCCGTTTATAAAGGTTTGCCAGTGTGAATTGTCTGATTGTTCTTATTATTCCTGGAATCACATTAAAAGGTAATTTGATTCATACTGTTATGATTGTCATGATTGCTTTGGAAATTAAGCTTAAATAATGAACTAACATTTCACTTACAATAATTGTGTAAAACTTTTCATTTTAAGGAGCTTAGTAATTTTCTTCATGGTATTAGATCTGGGTTGGCCTAAGATTGATCATTTTTAGTTCAGGTAAGCCAGCTCTGATTCTTTATTTGGCTGTGATCATAACCTGTCTAAAATAGGCTTTATCCTGGTCTTAAAGATATCCAAAGGGAATCCACAACCTATTTGTCCCAGGATTTAACGGTTTCTACAATTCTGTCCCTTCCTCCTTCTGTTTCCTTCCTTTGTTCAACTGATATTTATTGAATGGCTTCTGTAGGCATTGGGCTTTGTGCAGGGCAGTGAAAAACAGGAGTAAAAAATAAAAACTCTGCCTTTGAGGCATTTGGAGTCTAATAGTAAAGATGAACAAGTAAAAGACTGTTATGATGCAGTGTGATCAGTGGTCTGACAAGGCTATACACAAGAATTTGAGGAAACATCGAGAAGGAGAGGGAAGAAGGTGAGACTGCTTCTCCAAGGAAATGAAGCTTTAATTGGATCTGGTCTAGTAGAAAGTTACCAAGTAAAGAAGAGAAGGACCTGCCTTAGGTAGAATAGCATATAGAGAAGCATGAAGGCATGTAAAAGTATGGCACTTTAAGGGACCTCTGTGTAGTTTAATATGACAAGTATGTACCCTGCCGATGGAGCAATGATGAGAAGTGATGCCAGACAGGAAAACAGGAATTTGCTTAGAAAGGACTTACATACCCTCCCAAGGAGTTTGGACTTTATTCCAAGAGCAGTGAAAAAATTTCAGCTGAAGAATGACTAGCTTATACCTTTTCTTCCATAATTTAAGTTATTTTAGTTTTGTACTTGTTTTTGCCTCCATGGAGATAGGGAACCTGATTATTGTTATAAAGTCACATATATGTAATTGATTCTCACCTTCCTTTTTCATTTTACAGAGTCCTGACAATTTTAATATTTCACAATTGTCTTAATTCTGTCTATAAGTAAAACGATTAACATATTGTTAACATTGTTATCTTAAACCCTTGTCAGGCGTTCCCTAAAAACTGGAAATATCGGTGGTAACTTAGTTAATTCAGCTCAATAACATGTTTAGATTCACTCCAAGGTGGTTTTGAACAGACTACCTTGATCTACCATTCAAGGATTTTGCCAGGAAAGAAACCATATGAATGTTTAATTTCTGTCCACATTTGTCCTTTGTGCTGTTATGCAGTTAGTGCTGTATGTTGAATATAGTCAAACATTGCTTCTGAAGGAAAAAAATTGTAAAATTGCCCCATTTATTCTGAATCCTAGGGCTCCAGTACAAGTCATCCACAGATCAGGAGCACCAGTTATGTCCCTGCTGAGTTTCAGAGACGGATTCATTGCTAGTCAAGGTGGGTCCAGGGGCCAACTGAGGGAGGTGATTTTATATAGTTCAACTAAACATTGGTTTAAGTTCCTGGTCTGTGGCAGGGCTAGGCTCATAGTCCTACACGATTCTTTGGCGTACTGTACTTTTTACATAGTGTTTAATACCCTACTTGTAATTGTCTCTGCCCCCTCCAATTTGAGCTCCTTGAGAGTAATGACTGCGCTTTATTCATCGTGTTATCCCCAGCATTTAGTTCAGTGCCCACTATGTAGTCGGTGCTCAATAAACATTGTCAGAGTAAACGTACTGGCCCTTATTGCAAATCATTGAGAATTCAATAACGAATCAGTTACAGTCTCTGCTCTAAAGGAGCTCACAGTTAGTAAGACAGACAGACAGACATGTGGACATGTGATTGAATACCATTTGATAAGTACTGCAGCAGAAGACTATATGGGAACATGGGGAACAGCTAACTCGAGTGGTAGGAATGCTGCTGGGATGTCTTCATGGACTGGGTGATGTGTAATCCAATAAATATTTTACCAACTGGAGATGTAAAGATGCATATTGAAGGCCAAGGCTATAGTGTGTGCAAAGTCATAAATAAGTGAAGCGGGGCAGAAAGGAGGGATCTATCATTTATTAGGTGCCTAGCATGCAGTAGGTACTGTGTTTGATGTTTTACATGCATAGTCTGGGTAAAATGAGTACCTTGGTGTAGCCAGTACAAAATATTTAGAATGGAGTTTGGGAGTGGGGTTGGGGAAAATACATGGAAGAAGGTGTCCATTAAGGGACACTGAATCCTCATAGGAATGTGTAGGTGAGGAGGACTGGTCTATAGGCCTGAAGGGACCACCTTATGTGAGTATTTTGGTGTATCAGTTAGGATGTTTTTGGCTGTTAGTAACAGAACACCCAACTGAAAATGGCTTCAGTAATTAGGAAAATGTACTACTTCACTTAAGAAGACATTCGGGTTTATGATGGCTCCACATTAGATTAATTTAGTGATTTGAAAACAAAGTCAACAGAGAGACTAAGAAAAGTTAACTCAGTATGGTATCCTGGATTGCATCCAGGACGTTAAAGACTGGTGAAATCCAAAAAATTATAAATTAAAACTGGCCAAGGGGCATATGAGAACTTTTTGAACTATCTTTGTAACTTTTCTGTAAATGTAAAATGATTCTAAAAATATTCTAAATTAAAAAAAATGAATAAAAGCTTTAACAAGGGAAAAAGAAATAATATCAAGAACCCAGCTTTGCTTCATCTTTTGGTACTCTCCTCCCTAGCATGCTGACTTTTTCCCTCAGGTTACAGCGCAGGATAGCTGCTGCAAGTCTTATCTTCCTATAACATACAAATTGTTACCCTTTTTAAGAATGAGGAACATTTCCTCAGGAGCAGCCCAGCAGACTTACTCTCCTGTGTCATTGGCCAGAATTATATAATATATGACGTGCCCAGAAGACCTAAATAGACATTTCTCCAAAGAAGACCTACAGATGGCCTACAGGCACATGGAAAGATGCTCCGCATCACTAATTATCAGAGATACAGATCAAACCCACAGTGAGGTATCACCTCACACCAGTCAGAACGGCCATCATCGGAAAGTCTACAAATAATAAATGCTGGAGAGGGTGTGGAGAAAAGGGAACCCTCCTACACAGTTGGTGGGAATGTAAATTGGTACAGCCACTATGGAGAACAGTATGGAGGTTCCTTAAAAAACTGAAAATAGGGCTTCCCTGGTGGCGCAGTGGTTGAGAGTCCGCCTGCTGATGCGGGGGACACGGGTTCGTGCCCCGGTCTGGGAAGATCCCACATGCCGCGGAGCGGATAGGCCCGTGAGCCGTGGCCGCTGAGCCTGCGCATCCAGAGCCTGTGCTCCGCAACGGGAGAGGCCACAACAGTGCGAGGCCCGCGTACCGAAAAAAAAAAAACAAAATAGAGTTGCTGTATTATCCAGCAATCCCACTCCTGGGCATGTATCTAGAAAAGACAAAAACTCTAGTTCAGAAAGATACATGCACCCCAGTGTTCATAGCAGCACTATTTACAATAGCCAAGACGTAGAAACAACCCAAGTGCCCATCAACAGACGATTGGCTTAAGAAGATGTGGTGTGTATATATGTACAATGGAATATTGCTCAGTCATTAAGAAGAATGAAATATTGCCATTTGCAGCAACATGGATGGACCTAGAGAATATTATACTAAGTGAAGTAAGTCAGAGAAAGACAAATATATGACATCACTCATATGTGAAATCTAAAAAATAATACAAATGAATCTCTATACAAAACAGAAACAGACTCACAGACATTGAAAACAACAATAGGCAACCGACAGTATCCAGATTTCCATAGTCATCTCTCTGATATAGGTCCCCTTCATCCCTGTCAAAACTGGTGCCTTATTTCCCTAGCCCTTTGATGTCCAGACCATAGCAAAGAGTAATCAGGAAGAGATATGGGAACATATGTATATGTATAACTGATTCACTTTGTTATAAAGCAGAAACTAACACACCATTGTAAAGCAATTATACTCAAATAAAGATGTTAAAAAAAAAGAGTAATCAGGAATCTGTACACCTAAGTTTTCTAGCTGTCTGCGCTCCCTCTCTCTCAATCTCTTTCTCCCACATGTCTGGGCATCAGTTAGTGATGCAGTGGTACTCTATATAAAACCTTAAAAAGAGTACAGCTGGCATAAGCTTGTGACAGCTTCCCTTGATGCTGCTGCCAGCACTCATGATCCTATTTTATTTTATTCCTTTTGCTGCCATACCACACTCTTCCCTTGAAATCTCTGCAGTGTGCCCTCCATCCCCATCCTTCTGTTCAAACTGCCCTCTTGAAGGCCACCAATCATGAGCCTCTTGCTAGATCCAGTGGCCTTTTATGTGTACAGTCCTCTCTTGTCCACTGGTCCCTAAGCTTCCTTGAGGACAGGTGGCACGTCTTCTTCGTCTCTGTAACCCCAGCTCTTGCACAGGACTGAAGAATCTCAGCAAATGTTTGTTGAATGAGTGAGTACATATGTTTCATCTTTCATGATTCTTAGTGGTAATGGATTCTGTTATGTTATTTCTTTCTTAAAACTATGAGGTCTTTTGACTTTGGTGATACTAATTAATCTCCTGATCATTCTCTTTCTCCAGTTACTGCTCCTTTCCCTGATTTCCCTGGTATTGTGCCTAGCATGATTCATGGTTTACTGTAGGTTCTCTTAATTTTTTGTTGACGTTGAATCCTTTTGCCCTTCCTAGTATTGTTGCCATCCCTAAACCAGAGATACTTCCTGAGTTCAGCCTTTGTCCTTCCACCTTTTCTTCTCCATGCTTCCTCAAGGACCAACTGTTCTCATGGTGTTAGCTGTTAATGATTGGAATCCATAGCTCTAGCCCTGATCTCCTACTTAGCCTTTATTTTATTGGGCAGTTGCATGATATAGAAAAAGCATAGATTTTGGATGCAAACTGACAACCTAATCAATGAATTTATATCCTCACTCCATCACTTACTATTAGATTCACCTCTATGAAATTCCTAATATATGGCCTTTTTTTTTTTTTTTTTTGCGGTATGTGGGCCTCTCACTGTTGTGGCCTCTCCCATTGTGGAGCGCAGGCTCAACGGCCATGGCTCACGGGCCCAGCCGCTCAGCGGCATGTGGGATCCTCCCGGACCGGGGCACGAACCCGTGTCCCCTGCATTGGCAGGCGGACTCTCAACCACTGCACCACCAGGGAAGCCCTATATGGCCATTTTTGATTTATAAAAATGGCGGTTGTATATGGTTTAATCTAATAGTCCTGTGACCTTTGTAAACCACTTCACTTTTCTAAGTCTCAGTTTACTTAGAGATAAAATAGGTACTCGACATAAAGTAGACATTCTATAAGTGACAGTTTCTTCTTACTCCTGTAACTACCCCTTGCCCTACAAGCCCTCCTAAAAAGTATTTCTTCTCATTATGATCCAGTGAAAAAGCACACACTCACAAAAAGTAGAATTATGCTATAGGGAAAGATATGTGGAAGTATCAAAGGAATAATAAGTGTTACAAGAGGTTGATGGGAGGAAGGTTTTACTATATGGGGTGGTTAGAAATGGCTTCCTAGAGGGACTGGGAATAGAGCTGGGGCTTATCAAGTAGATTTGTGTATAGAAACCTGAGTGCAGAATAAGAGCTATGGTAATCAGACTTTCTTATCTCCCCTGTCAATATTTCTATATGTATCTCTAAAATATATATGAATTCTCTTTTGGAAAAGATTATTTTTAATAATAATAATGCAAGAAATGATAAATTCCTCCTGTATGCTGCTGGTTGCAGTATAGATTAACAGATAAATTAAAATTGATTAACAGGTAATTTGGAAAGCAGTTTTTCAGATTTCCAAAAAGTTTCAAATGGTTAATTAATATCTTTTGATTCTTTTCCAGGGTTCTATACAAAGTCATAATCTTAATATAGAAAAAAACCTTATGCATAAAGATATTCTTTTATGCAGTATGCTCTCAACTATGTAAAATAAAAATTTACACAGAAAAGGTTGGAAAAATACATTAAAATGTGAACAGTAATTATATTTAGTGGTAGATATGGATGATTTTTTTGCTTCTGTTTCTTTACTTTTATTTTTAATTTTTTGTCTTTTTGGCTGCACTGTTCAGCATATGGGATATTAGTTCCCCAAACAGGTATTGAACCTGTGCCCCCTGCATTGGGAGTGTGGAGTCTTAACCACTGGACCACCAGGGATGTCCCTGTTTCTTTATTTTTAAAGTTTTCTTCAGTGAGCACGTGCTACTTTTATATTAAAAAAAACAGGAACAAAAAAGTCACCCATTCAGCAGTTTATAGATCATTCCAAGTTTCATTTGACCATACTCTTCTGAGAAAATTAAGTTTAAAAATTAGATATACTTTTATTTTCTTGGTATAACTTTTCTCCTTTGCCTGATTTATGTGGTCAAGTTTATAGATTGAAGAATAATTTGGGAGCATAGTTGTTTTATATATTTATTTATTTATGTATGTATGTATGTATGGCTGTGTTGGGTCTTTGTTGCTATGCGTGGGCTTTTTCTAGTGTGGCGAGCGGGGCCTACTCTTTGTTGCGGTGCACGGGCTTCTCATTGCAGTGGCTTCTCGTTGCAAAGCACGGGCTCTAGGCGCACAGGCTTCAGTAGTTATGGCATGCGGACTCAGTATCTGTGGCTTGTGGGCTCTAGAGCGCAGGCTCAGTAGTTGTGGCGCGTGGGCTTAGTTGCTCCACAGCGTGTGGGATCTTTGCGGACCAGGGCTCAAACCTGTGTCCCTTGCATTGGCAGGTGGTTTCTTAACCACTGAGCCACCAGGGAAGTCCCGGGAGCATAGTTTTCTTAAAGAAAACATTTATACAGGCAAATTCCCTGTTAAAAATCATTGTCTAGTATAAGTTTGCAAATATATGTATAAGCCTACAGTTGCTTGCTCTGTGCCCTTAGCAGTTATTGCTAATCAAAGACAACTCTGAGCTTGCACTTGACCTTCAGATCCTCTCAAGGTCAGCATTTTAGGCAGTCACTGTAGGTCCTCATATTTGGCCCACATAATGAGTCCTGTCTACCATTCTGTGTCTTAGGACAATCTTCTTTAGGCTAGTGATGTACAGAAATAAACTAAAATGTTGAGGGGTTTGTTTTTTTTTTAACTTTGCCTGCAGCTTTCTCTTCAGTTATCTTAAGTTTTCTTTCTGCCTTTTAGGTGATGGAAGCTGTTTCATTGTCCAGCAAGACTTAGACTATGTCATTGAGCTCACTGGGGCAGACTGTGACCCTGTGTACAAGGTACAGACCTGAGAGGAGACCAGGCCTGGGTGATTCTCACCTGGGACCTAGAGCTTTTGAGGGGACTGAATCCAGATACTTTGTTGTTATTAGGGGTAATACAATACTAAGGGGTGGGATAGGAAGAAATAATTTTGAGTCAGAAGTGACTTCATCACTTACTGCCTCTGGAAACTTAAAAAATCACTTTACCTCCTCAGTCTGTCAATTTGTCTGTAAAATGAGGATAACAGTGAGATAATGCATATGAAATTTCTTTGTATATTTTAAATATTCTGTAAACATTAGCTATTATTACTATTGTTGTTATTATTATTATTTAAGTTCAAGACTGATTTGGTTAGAGTGAAAAGAGAAAAATGAAAGGGGAAAGAATATTTGTTGACCAGACATTGTTCTAGATGTTTTTACATATCTTATTTAATAGTTGTTATCATCCCTTGAGATATAATATTATTATTCCTATTTTTTCTTATAATTTAAAAAAATTTTATAATTAATGCATACTTATAAAAATTCAAACAATACAGACTGGTACAGACTTCAAAGTCTGCTTTAAGACTTTTTTGGTTCCACTCTTTCCTGAAGTAACTAGCATTAATAGTTTGACATGTATCTTTTAAGACTGTTTTTGGAGAATTTGCACTTACATCTTTGTGTATTTATGTAAATAATATAGTTTTGTCTTTACTTTGTACATAATTGGGATCATTCTATATGTATTGCTCTATGACTTGGGTTATTTTACATGACATTTTGGAACTCTTTCCAGACAAATGAATATATAATAGATAAATTTCATTTTTTAAAATTCCTGCATATTGTTCTGTCTTGTGAATTAACATATCATTTTCGTTTTACAAATGAAGAAATGGGCCCAGAGGGGTTGAGAAAGTTGCTCTAGGTCATGCAGCTACATATTAGCAAACCTGTGATTAAGCTAACTCCAGAAATCATGCCATTTCCATTAAATTAGTGGTGCTTAGCCTTCTTTGAGTCTCAGACTACTTTGAGAATTTGATGAAATCCTCCTCAGAAAAAAAAAAGGCACATTTTGAGAACTCCTTTGCATATAATTTTATGAGGTTCAAGGATACCCAGGCCTTTCTATGGACCATCTGCTCCCTGTCTGCGCTAAACCATGCACAATGCTAGTGGGTTTGTTCTCCACTTGGCCACTTAGTTTCTCTGTTCTGTAGTCATGAGCCCCCTTGATTCTGGCCAGCTAATTTTTTTTAATATATATCATGGATGTAAGTCTTGTCTTTGGAGTCAATAAAGCTTCCCAGACTCATTTGTACTAGTAGGGGTCAATGACAAGGCTCTATTTTTTTGAAATGGAAGAATCCCGGGCTTCCTTTGAGCTATGAACTCTTGTGTTTCAGGTAGCCACATGGGAGAAGCAGATCTACACGTGTTGTCGAGATGGTCTTGTGCGACGCTATCAGCTCTCTGACCTCTGACCCCTTGGGAAGAGGAGTCCCAGTTAATGAAAAAGATTGACTCTGACCAGCAGTGAGCAGAAACATCATCAAGGACCATGGAAGGACCATGGGTGCCCTTTATTGTATTGGGTACCCTTTGGAAGAAACAAAAAGTCAGCTGCATTGGCCCATGTGGAGCTATCATTCCATGACAGGACCCACTTTGAAGTGAGTAAGAAGCTCACAATTGTTCGCTGCATTTGTCCCAGCTTCTCCCTTAAACTCACCCCAGCAACATAGGACAAGGATATGGATGCTTATAGTTTGTCACACTGATTGTGTTAAATGTTTACAAGGACCGGAGGACTGAAGCCGGTTCTCTGGAGGAAATAAAGAAAATATGTTTGGAGGAGTCTGAATTTGAGAATCTTTGTTAAATACTCCTGCTCTAGCAAAATGTCAGTCACTGGTGATGGGATTCCCTTCTTAGGCACTTCCTGTTATCCTGGCTGTAGGGTAGGACTACTTGACAGTAGCAGTAAATATCCCATACGCAACCTGGGAAAGATTCTTAGACAGGTAGGGTAACCAACCTTCCCAGTTTTCCTCGGACTGAGGGGTTTTCTGCTACATGCCTTCTGTCCCAGGCAAACTGATATGATTGGTCACCCTTAATACAGGTGATGAAGTTGAATCATATAATTGTAAAGGCAGCGGCTGTCAAAGTGTGGTCCCTTTGGACCACATAACAGCTGTATCCGATCACCTGGGAACTTGTTAGAAATAGAAATTCTTGGAAACCACTGCCCCCCCCCACCGACCCTTTCAGACTTAAATCAGAAATTCTATGGATGGGGCCCACAATCAGTATTTTAAAAAGACTCCCAGGTGATTCTGATTCTTGAGACCTAGAGAAAAAAATGGTGAAGGGCAATTTCGTCATAGATGGAACTCAGGGCTCAAGGGATGGCCCGGCTGGTCTATAGGAGATGAGACTGGAGAGGTTGACAGGGTCCAAATAGTGAACAGCCTTGAATGCCAGGTAAGGAGCTTGAACTTCACTTGATTGGCTATGGGGAACCACAGAAGGGTTTTAAGTAAGGATACAACATGGTCACCTCTTTTTTTTCCTTAAACATAAAAATGGAATCATAATGTATGTATTCCATGGTTTATTTTCACTTAGTATCTCTGAGTTCTTTCCATCTTAGTACATTTAGACGTTCCTCAATTTTTTTTTTTTATTTATTTTTGGCTGCGCTGAGTCCTTGCCGCTGTGCATGGGCTCTCTCTAGTTGTAGCGAGCGGGGGCTACTCTTCATTGCGGTGTGTGTACTTCTCATTGCAGTGGCTTCTCTTATTGCAGAGCACAGGCTCTAGGCACGTGGGCTTCGGTAGTTGTGGAACATGGGCTCTAGAGCACAGGCTCCATACTTGTGGCACATGGGCTTGGTTGCTCCGTGGCATGTGGGATCTTCCTGGACCAGGGCTCGAACCCGTGTGCCCTGCATTGGCAGGCGGATTCTTAACCACTGCACCACCAGGGAAGTCCAGACCTTCCTCATTCTTTTTTTTTTTTTTTTTCTCATTCTTTTTCTTTTTGAATTTTATTTTATTTATTTTTTTATACAGCAGGTTCTTATTAGTCATCAATTTTATACACATCAGTGAATACATGTCAATCCCAATCGCCCAATTCAGCAGACCACCACGCCCACCCCCCACTGCTTTCCCCCCTTGGTGTCCATATGTTTGTTCTCTACCTGTGTCTCAATTTCTGCCCTGCAAACCGGTTCATCTGTACCATTTTTCTAGGTTCCACATATATGCGTTAATATACGGTATTTGTTTTTCTCTTTCTGACTTACTTCACTCTGTATGGCAGTCTCTAGATCCATCCACGTCTCAACAAATGACCCGACTTCGTTGCTTTTTATGGCTGAGTAATATTCCATTGTATATATGTACCACATCTTCTTTATCCATTCGTCTGTCAGTGGGCATTTAGGTTGCTTCCATGACCTGGCTATTCTAAATAGTGCTGCAATGAACATTGGGTGCATGCGTCTTTTTGAATTATGGTTTTCTCTGGGTATATGCCCAGTAGTGGGATTGCTGGATCATATGGTAATTCTATTTTTAGTTTGTTAAGGAACCTCCATACTGTTCTCCATAGTGGCTGTATCAATTTACATTCCCACCAACAGTGCAAGAGGGTTCCCTTTTCTCTGCACCCTCTCCAGCATTTGTTGTTTGTAGATTCTCTGCTGATGCCCATTCTAACTGGTGTGAGGTGATACCTCATTGTAGTTTTGATTTGCATTTCTCTAATAATTAGTGATGTTGAGCAGCTTTTCATGTGCTTCTTGGCCATCTGTATGTCTTCTTTGGAGAAATGTCTATTTAGGTCTTCTTCCCATTTTTGGATTGGGTTGTTTGTTTTTTTAATATTGAGCTGCATGAGCTGTTTATATATTTTGGAGATTAATCCTTTGTCCATTGATTCATTTGCAAATATTTTCTCCCATTCTGAGGGTTGTCTTTTCATCTTGTTTATGGTTTCCTTTGCTGTGCAAAAGCTTTGAAGTTTCATTAAGTGCCATTTGTTTATTTTTGATTTTATTTCCATTACTCTAGGAGGTGGATCAAAAAAGATCTTGCTGTGTTTTATGTCAAAGAGTGTTCTTCCTATGTTTTCCTCTAAGAGTTTTATAGTGTCCGGTCTTATACTTAGGTCTCTAATCCATTTTGAGTTTATTTTTGTGTATGGTGTTAGGGAGTGTTCTAATTTCATTCTTTTACATGTAGCTGTCCAGTTTTCCCAGCAGTTATTGAAGAGACGGTCTTTTCTCCATTGTATATCCTTGCCTCCTTTGTCATAGATTAGTTGACCATAGGTGCATGGGTTTATCTCTGGGCTTTCTATCTTGTTCCATTGATCTATATTTCTGTTTTTGTGCCAGTACCATATTGTCTTGATGACTGTAGCTTTGTAGTATAGTCTGAAGTCAGGGAGTCCGATTCCTCCAGCTCTGCTTTTTTCCCTCAAGACTGCTTTGGCTATTCGAGGTCTTTTGTGTCTCCATACGAATTTTAAGATTTTTTGTTCTGGTTCTCTAAAAAATGCCATTGGTAATTTGATAGGGATTGCATTGAATTTGTAGCTTGCTTTGGGTAGTATAGTCATTTTCACAATATTGATTCTTCCAATCCAAGAACATGGTATATCTCTCCATCTATTCGTGTCATCTTTAATTTCTTTCATCAGTGTCTTATAGTTTTCTGCATACAGGTCTTTTGTCTCCCTAGGTAGGTTTATTCCTAGGTGTTTTATTCTTTTTGTTGCAGTGGTAAATGGGAATGTTTCCCTAATTTCTCTTTCAGAGTTTTCATCATTAGTATATAGGAATGCAAGAGATTTCTGTGCATTCATTTTGTATCCTGCAACTTTACCAAATTTGTTGATTAGCTCTAGTAGTTTTCTGTTGGCATCTTTAGGATTCTCTATGTATAGTATCATGTCATCGGCAAACGGTGACAGTCTTACTTCTTCTTTTCCAATTTGTATTCCTTTTTCTTCTCTGATTGCCATGGCTAGGACTTCCAAAACTATGTTGAATAATAGTGGTGAGAGTGGACACCCTTGTCTTGTTCCTGATCTTAGAGGAAATGCTTTCAGTTTTTGACCATTGAGAATGATGTTTGCTGTGGGTTTGTCATATATGGCCTTTATTATGTTGAGGTAGTTTCCCTCTATGCCCACTTTCTGGAGAGTTTTTATCATAAATGCTGTTGAATTTTGTCAAAAGCTTTTTCTGCATCTATTGAGATGATCATATGGTTTTTATTCTTCGATTTGTTAATACGGTGTATCACACGATTGATTTTCGTATATTGAAGAGTCCTTGCATCCCTGGGATAAACCCCACTTGATCATGGTGTATGATCCTTTTAATGTGTTGTTGGATTCTGTTTGCTCGTATTTTGTTGAGGATTTTTGCATCTATATTCATCAGTGATATAGGTCTGTAATTTTCTTTTTTTCTACTATCTTTGTCTGGTTTTGGTATCAGGGTGATGGTGGCCTCATAGAATGAGTTTGGGAGTGTTTCTTCCTCTGCAATTTTTTGGTAGAGTTTGAGACCGATGGGTGTTAGCTTTTCTCTAAATGTTTGATAGAATTCACCTGTGAAGCCATCTGGTCCTGGACTTTTGTTTGTTGAAAGATTTCTAATCACAGTTTCAATTTCATTACTTGTGATTGATCTGTTCATATTTTCTATTTCTTCCTGGTTCACTCTTGGAAGTTTATACCTTTCTAAGAATTTGTCCATTTCTTCCAGGTTGTCTATTTTATTGGCATAGAGTTGGTTGTAGTAGTCTCTTAGGATGCTTTGTATTTCTGTGATGTCTGTTGTAACTTCTCCTTTTTCATTTCTGATTTTATTGATTGGAGTCCTCTCCCTCTTTTTCTTCATGAGTCAGGCTAATGGTTTATCAATTTTGTTTGTGTTCTCAAAGAACCAGCTTTTAGCTTTATTGATCTTTGCTATTGTTTTCTTTGTTTCTGTTGCATTTATTTCTGCTCTGATTTTTATGATTTCTTTCCTTGTGCTAACTTTGGGTTTTGTTTGTTCTTCTTTCTCTAGTTCCTTTAGGTGTAAGGTTAGATTGTTTATTTGAGATTTTTCTTATTTCTTGAGGTAGGCTTGTATAGCTATAAACTTCCCTCTTAGAACTACTTTTGCTGCATCCCACAGGCTTTGGATCATCGTGGTTTCATTGCCATTTGTCTTTAGGTGTTTTTTGATTTCCTCTTTGATTTCTTCAGTGATCTCTTGGTTATTTAGTAACATATTGTTTAGCCTCCATGTGTTTGTGTTTTTTACGTTTTTTTCCCTGTAATTCATTTCTAATCTCATAGCTTTGTGGTCAGAAAAGGTGCTTGATATGATTTCAATTTTCTTAAATTTACTGAGGCTTCATTTGTGACCCAAGATGTGATCTATCCTGGAGAAAGTTCTGTGTGCACTTGAGAAGAAAGTGTAATCTGCTGTTTTTGGATGGAATGTCCTATAAATATCAATTAAATCTATCTGGTCTATTGTGTCATTTAAAGCTTTACTTTTTGGATGATCTGTCCGTTGGTGTAAGTGTGGTGTTAAAATCCCCACTATTATTGTGTTACTGTCAATTTCCTCTTTAATAGCTGTTAGCAGTTGCCTTATGTATTGAGGTGCTCCTATGTTGGGTTCATATATATTTATAATTGTTATATCTTCTTTTTGGATTGATCCCTTGATCATTATGTAGTGTCCTTCCTTGTCTCTTGTAATATTCTTTATTTTAAAGTCTATCTTATCTGATGTGAGTATTGCTACTCCAGCTTTCTTTTGATTTCCATTTGCGTGGAATATCTTTTTCCATCTCCTCACTTTCAGTCTGTATGTGTCCCTAGGTCTGAAGTGGGTCTCTTGTAGACAGCATATATATGAGTCTTATTTTTGTATCCATTCAGCAAGCCTGTGTCTTTTGGTTGGAGCATTTAAACCATTCACGTTTAAGGTAATTATCGATATGTATGTTCCTATGACCATTTTCTTAATTGATTTGGGTTTGTTTTTGTGGGTCCTTTTCTTCTCTTGTGTTTCCCACTTAGAGAAGTTCCTTTAGCATTTGTTGTAGAGCTGGTTTGGTGGTGCTGAATTCTCTTAGCTTTTGCTTGTCTGTAAAGCTTTTGATTTCTCCATCGAATCTGAATGAGATCCTTGTGGGGTAGAGTAATCGTGGTTGTAGGTTCTTCCCTTTCATCACTTTAAGTATATCATTCCACTCCCTTCTGGCTTGTAGAGTTTCTGCTGAGGACTCAGCTGTTGACCTTATGGGAGTTCCCTTGTATGTTATTTGTTGTTTTTCCCTGGCTGCTTTCAATAATTTTTCTTTGTCTTTAATTTTTGCCAGTTTGATTACTACGAGTCTTGGCATGTTTCTCCTTGGGTTTATGCTGTATGGGACTCGCTGCGCTTCCTGGACTTGGGTGGCTATTTCCTTTCCCATGTTAGGGAAGTTTTCGACTATAATCTCTTCAAATATTTTCTCGGGTCCTTTCTCTCTCTCTTCTCCTTCTGGGACCCCTATAATGCGAATGTTGTTGCGTTTAATGTTGTCCCATAGGTCTCTTAGGCTGTCTTCGTTTCTTTTCATTCTGTTTTCTTTATTCTGTTCCACAGCAGTGAATTCCACCCTTCTGTCTTCCAGGTCACTTATCTGTTCTTCTGCCTCAGTTATTCTGCTATTGATTCCTTCTAGTGTAGTTTTCGTTTCAGTTATTGTATTGGTCATCTCTGTTTGTTTGTTCTTTAATTCTTCTAGGTGTTTGTTAAACATTTCTTGCATCTTCTTGACCTTTGCCTGCATCCTTTTTCCGAGGTCCTGGATCATCTTCACTATCATTATTCTGAATTCTTTTTCTGGAAGGCTGCCTATCTCCACTTCATTTAGTTTTTTTTCTGGGGTTTTATCTTGTTCCTTCATGTGGTACATAGCCCTCTGCCTTTTCATCTTGTCTGTCTTTCTGTGAATGTGGTTTTTGTTCCACAGGCTGCAGGATTGTAGTTCTTCTTGCTTCTGCTGTCTGCCCTCTGGTGGATGAGGCTATCTGAGAGGCTTGTGCCAGTTTCCTGGTGGGAGGGACTGGTGGTGGGTAGAGCTGGCTGTTGCTCTGGTGGGCAGAGCTCAATCCCTCATTCTTTTTAATAATTTCCAGAGTTTGGACTTCTCTCATGGTACAGTGGTCAAGACTCTGCACTTCCACTGCAGGGGGCATGGGTTCAATCCCTGGTCGGGGAATTAAGATCCCGCGTGCTGTGCGGCATGGTCATTCATTTCCAGAGTATGAATACCGTATCAATTACATTATTAGAGAAAAGCAACCCTTGTGCTGGGCCATGTAGGCTAAGATCAGGATTTATTTAAAAGAAGAAGGTAATTCCTAGCTGGGGTAACATTATGGTTTACAGAGTTCTTAAAGGCTGGTGGTAGGGAGTTCCCTGGTGGCCTAGTGTTGGGATTCCGGGCCTTTGGTGCTGTGGCCCAGGTTCAGTCCCTGGTCAGGGAACTAAGATCCTCTAAGCCACACAGCGCAGCCAAAAAAATAAAAAAAGGCTAGTGGTGAGACTCAACGAGATCTAGTGATTTGCCAAGGGTCATAGAGAGTAGGAAATTGAACACAGTTTATCTTAACTTTAAATCCCATATTTTCCTTCTGGTTGCTTTTGCCTAAACCAAATTGAAAATAAAATAGTATAATTCATTGAGTATCTACTGGGTATCTACTCTGTTCTAGGTACTGTATGTAAATATTTAATCCTCATAACACTCTTAAAAAGGAAATGGTATTATTCCTGTCTAAAGGATAAAGAGGGACTTTCCTGTTGGCACAGTGGTTAAGAATCCACCTGCCAATGCAGGGGACACGGGTTCGAGCCCTGGTCTGGGAAGATCTCACATGCTGCGGAGCAACGAAGCCTATGCGCCACAACTACTGAGCCTGCACTCTAGAGCCCGTGGGCCACACTGCTGAGCCCGTGTGCCACAACTACTGAAGCCTGCGTGCCTAGAGCCCGTGCTCCACAACAAGAGAAGCCACCGCAATGAGAAGCCTGTGCGCCACAATGAAGAGTAGCCCCTGCTCTCCACAACTAAATTAAAAACTGAGGCTCAAGGAATTAAGTACCAGAGCCTTGATTTGGACCTTGCTCAGTCTGTCTCCAAGGCCCATGCTCCTTCCACTATACCATGTGGTCACAAGACCTCTGGGACTAGAGCAGTTTCATTCAAGGAGTGATTTGTGATAGGGTCAGGTAGACCCAAACGGACATATTCCAGAGCTCAGAAACATTGAATCCTAGGAGGTCCAGGTGGAACCTCTAAGAAGTCAGACTAACAAAAAAGGATGAGGAAGAATATAGCTAAGTTCACACAGTATGTCTCTGAGTTCCCATTCCAGGACTCGTTCTTCTCCATTGCCATCATATTTACAAGCCCCTTTTCACAGGTCTCCAGAGTTGACATCCTGATTGTGATAGATGCAGTAACCCTTGACAGCTGTCCTGAAGTCCAGACCCAAACAGAAGGAGCAGAGGCTAGCTCTCAGGTACCCCAAAGCCTTATCTACTGTGAATGGAATAATCCCCAGTTTGCAGCAGGCAAAGCTTTGTTTTCCTTTTGGGTTGAGGAATGCATTCTGGGTAAGGAAGGGTTGACAACCCCCATCTGCAGCACTGCAGGCCCAGGGAAGCTCTGTGCTAGACCTTGTTTCTTGGCTTTCAGATGCCCCCTTGTGACTTCTTGTGAGAAGTGCCTCTGTTTCTCAGTCCTGAGAAGTTGGCAGTGGCAGCAGCTATTGAGCATATACTGTGTGCCAGGCACAGTCCTCACAATAGTGTTGCAAAGCAAAGGTTTATTTTTCTTGAACAAGTCTCTTTGTGGATATATTTTATATATTTTTCTAATTTACTTTTTATTTTGAAATAATTTCAAACTTGCAGAAAAGCTGTAAGAATAGTTCAGAGGATTCCAGTATATTCCCACCCAGATCTCCCAGTTGTTAACTTCTTATGTTTGCTTTATCATCCTCTCTCTCCCTCTTTCTTTATATATATATAGATATATTTTTATACTGTATATAGTTTTTCTGAATCACTTGTAATACACAAATTTTATGTCCTCTTACCTTTAAATACTTCAGTATGCATTTGCTGAAATCAAGGACACTCCTGCATAACCACAGTACATCTGTCAAAACAAGGAAACCCGCATCCAGTTTGCCAGCCCCATTCAAGTTGTGCTGGTTGTCCCAACAATGTCCTTTACAATCACTCTTTCCTTTGTGGTCCAGGGTCTAATGCAGGATCATACGTTGCATTTATTTGCCTTCTGTCTGGAGTACTTCCTCAGTATTTCCTTTTATAACCCTGATATTTTTGAAATGTAGGCCACTTTGGGTTTGTCTGATGTTTCCTCATGATTAGATTTAGGTTATGTATTTGGGCAAGAATACTCCCAATGTGATTCTCCATCCTAAGAGCATGGTATTGGGAGCCGCACAATGTCGATTTGTCTCATTACTGGTGATGTTAACCTTTTGTTTTGTTTTGTTTTGTTTTTGTTTTGTTTTGTTTTGTTTTTTGAGATATAATTCACAAACCATAAAATTCACCCTTTTAAAGTATGCAATTTGGTGGTTTTTAGTATATTCACAAGGTCGTGCAGCCATCACCACCAATGCCAGAACATTTCATCACCCCAGAAAGAAACCCCATATACTTCAACAGTCACTCCCCATGCCCCAGCCCTGGCAACCACTAATTAGATGACTCTCTGTCTGTGGATTTGCCTATTCTGGATGTTTTATATAAATGGAATATTATATGTGGCCTTTTGTGTCTGGCTTCTTTCACTTAGCATAAAGTTTTCAAGGTTCATCCATGTTGTAGCATGCATCAGTACGTCATTCTTTTTTGTTGTCAAGTAATAGCCCACTTGTGACAGTTAATTTTATTTGTCGGGCTTCCCTGGTGGCTCAGTGGTTCAGAATCCGCCTGCCAATGCAGGGAACACGGGTTCGAGCCCTGGTCTGGGAGGATCCCACATGCCGTGGAGCAACTAAGCCCATGTGCCACAACTACTGGGCCTGTGTGCCACAACTACTGAAGCTCGCGTGCCTAGAGCCCGTGCTCCACAGCAGGGGAAGACACTGCAATGAGAAGCCAGCGCACCGCAACCAAGAGTAGCCCCCACTCGCTGAAACTAGGGAAAGCCCATGTGCAGCAACGAAGACCCAATGCAGCCAAAAATAAATATAAATAAATTTATTAAAAAAAATTTTTATTTGTCAGTGTGACTGAGCCATGTTGCCCAGATATTTGGTCAGACATTCTGGATGTTTCTGTGTTTTTTGGATGACACTGACATTTAAATCAGTGGACTTTGAGTAAAGCAGATTACCTTCTATAATGTAAGGCCTCATCCAATCAGTTGAAGGCCTTAATAGAGGAAGACTGACCTCCCCCAAGCAAGAAGGAATTCTACCGAAGGATTGCCTTTGGACTCAAACTGCAACTGTTCCCTGGGTCTCCTGCTATACCACAGGCCTACCCTGCAGATTTTGGACTCTTCAAGTCTCCATAGTTGCATGAGCCAATTCCTTAAAATAAATCTCTACACACACACACACACACACAACACACACACACACACACACACACACACACACACGCACACACATCTTATTGTCTCTGTTTCCCTGGAGAACCCTAATACACCATTGTATGGATATACTACAGTTTTTTAATCCATTCATCAGATGATAGACATTTAGATTGTTTTCACTTTTTAGCTATTATGGATAATGCTGCTGTGAACGTTCGTGTACAGGTTTTTTTGTGAACATATATTTTTAGTTCTATTGGGTATATACTTAACAGTGGAACTGCTTGGTCATATGGTAACTCTATGTTTAATGTTTTGAGAGACTGCCAACTATTTTCCAAAGTGGCTGCACCATTTTACATTCCCACCAGCAATGTATAAGTGTTCTGCTTTCTCCATGTCCTTGCCAATGCTTGTTTTTGTCCATCCTTTTTATTTTAGTCAGCCAATGTTAACTCAGTTAAAATGGTATCTACCAGGTTTCTCCACAGCAAAGTTAATAAGTATTTTGGGGGGAGCTACTTTGAGAGTATATAAATATCCTATTCCTCATCAATCTTGTATGAACTAGTTTTAGCATTCTTTAATAATTTCTGTCTGAATCAGTTATTCCTATGATAATTGCCAAATGGTGATTTTCTAATTCCATTATTCTTTTTACATTTATAATCAGCATTCTACTGTAAGGAAGAACTTTCCCTTCTCCCTCATTTATACATTCATTCACTCATTCATTCGTCAGATATATTATTATAGATTACTCATGGATTCATCTTTTATTCTATGGATTATAATCCGTTATTACTATTATTTATTTTGCTATTTAGAGTGAGTGTCCCATTTGGGTCAATGGGAGCTCCTTCAAGCTGGATCCTGTGTCCTTTTGACATGTTTCCATCATTCTTTGAGCACTTCCATATTCTCTGGTACAACAAGATATTCAAGCCTCAACTTATACTTTCCAGTCCCAGCCCTGGAATCAGTTGTTTGTCTAAATAGCCCTGGTTCCTTCTAGTGGAGAATAGTATTCAGAAACCAAAACCTGGGCAATAATATGCTCTTTACTAGTGGGGTATTATTGCTTCTTGGCCCTATCAGTAGATAGTACATATACACATCTCTCTTTCTGCATCCATCATTCTATATATATATTAAAAATCATGCATTCACACTGATGTCACCAATTCCAATCCAGCTCCACCTTTTACATATTTACCTCCTTTCTCCAACAATGAGAAGCTTCACTCTCATAATTCTTAGTATATTCACTTATTTGCTCAATACCTCTGTGAGTAACCAATCTTCCAGCCACACAGGCCACACAGGCCATCTCCTCCCCTTTTACTATGGCCTTTGCACACCTGGTGCCCCTCAGATAGAGTCGCCTCCTTCCTCTCCATTCACCTCAGCCAGTCCCAGACTAAGCAAGGCCTTCCCCCAACCCTCTGAGTTTAATTTTTAACAACACTTTTTTCTGGCAATAAGAGTAAAACAGGTAATTCTCTGGCAGTCCAGTGGTTAGGATTCGTCACTTTCACTGCGGGGGGCCTGGGTTCGATCCCCGGTTGGGGAAGTAAGATCCTGCAAGCTGTGTGGCTAAAAAAAAAAAAGAGAGAGAGAGAGTAAAACAAATGGCCAATACACAAGAAAAAATATTCAATTTAAGTAATTAAATAAAAATGCAAATTAAATACATAAGAAAGCTCAGAAATGCAAAAAAATATAAAGAGTAATTCCATATTTTCACTTTATAACTAGGCAATTGTAGCTAAGAAATAACTGTTTTAAGGTCATAAAACTAGTAGCTAACAGATAGGATTTGGCTCTGAGTCTACTGCCTCAATGCTGAGGGAGCATCTTCTATGTGATGCGTGCTTTTGTATAGTTTTATTTAATATTTTCACACCAACCCTGTGGTGGAGTTCATGTTAATCCCATTTATTCAAGGAAACTTAGACTTGGGGCCATTAAGTAAACTTGCTTCAGGTCGCACAAATGGCATGTGAATACAGCAACATCAAGATATGGTCACTCTGGAATGGATAAAGAAGATATGGTACATATATACAATGGAATATTACTCAGCCCTAAAAAGGAACGAAATTGGGTCATTTGTAGAGACGTGGATGGATCTAGAGACTGTCATACAGAGTGAAGTAAGTCAGAAAGAGAAAAACAAATATCGCATATATGTGTAATCTAGAAAAATGGTGAACCAGTTTGCAGGGCAGAAATAGAGACACAGATGTAGAGAACAAACGTATGGACACCAAGGGGGGAAAGTGGCGGGGCGGTGTTGGTGTTGGTGTGATGAATTGGGAGACTGGGATTGACATGCACACACTGATGTGTATAAAATGGATAACTAATAACCTGATGTATAAAAAAATAAAAGGTAGGGTCACTTTGACCAGTCAACTCACCCAAAACCTACACTTTACTTCTTAGCTTTTTAATTGATTTCTCTGTCCTTTGGCCCAACTCCAAAAGTGTGTTTTACCACTTCCAGATATACCTAAATATACCTAAAATAGATCTTTTGCCTCAAGTAATATGAAAGATCTACTTTAAGGCAGGCCCTCCTCTGTGATAGTGTGGCTTCAGAGGACCCAGGGAAGTTCTTAAATATCTCAGTCATTAGTATCTGAAGTGCCATCAGGGAACTATCAAGATTTTCCATCCACAGTTAGAGATGAGGTTTAAAATGTAGCACCCCTCTTTTCCCTGTATGACTGATATCTGATCCTTTCTTAAGAATACGTTTCCATTTGAGAGGAGTAAGAAGCTAAGTACTTAGAGAAGATACTCCTGAGGAAGAAGGAGGAGGAGAGGAAGGGCTGTAGTGTGGCGCTGGCCCAGGGATCGACCAGTGGAACAATAATCCAGATACAAACCCATGCATATATGTAACATTTGTATATAACACAGCAGTCATACAGATTTGTGGGGAAACAATGGACTGTTGAATAAATGGTTCTGGGGTAGTGGGATGTCTAAAAGAAAAAAACAATACCTACTTGGCACCATAAACAGAAAAATAAGTTCTAGGTGGATTAAAGGTTTTAAAGTAAAATGGACTTTTGGAAGAATATGTAGGTGAAGGTCTTTATGACCTTGTATAGGGAATATTTCTTAAACTAGACACAAAAAGATAACCAAAAAGGAACAGATTGATAAATTTGACCCCATTTAAAAAAATGGTAAAAAGACAAGCTCCAAGATGGAAGGGGTTTGTATTTTATATTATCAACAAAGAAACATAAAGAGTCACAAATCAATTTGTAAAAAAAGAATAGCCCAATAGAAAAATGGACAAAAGATGTAAATAGGCATTTCACAATAAGGAAAAATAATTGCAAATAAAAATGAAAAGACCTCCACCAAGAAATGCAAATTAAAATCCACAGTGGGATGCTATTTCACACCTATATTGGCAACCATTTGAAAATTTGACAACAAGAATTGGTGAGAATCTGGATCAAAAAGGAACTCACACACCGCTATTTTGCCATTGTAAATTAGAATCACCACATCAGAAAATTGTCTGATATTACCTTGCGGAGTTGACACACATGCCCAAATGTTCAGGATCAGCAGAGAATGCGATACAACCTCTGTGAAGACAAGTCACACCCACACACACACACACACACATGCACAAACACATACCATTTGCATAAATGATACCATTTATATAAAGTTTAAAAATATGAAAAGGTAAATATGTTGTTTTGGATACATGCAGTGGTATGTGGAGCTGGCTGTGCCAACTTGGGAGAAATTGGCAAATGCTACAAATCAGAGCTATTTTTTTCCTTCTGGTGAGCCTGTTAAACATTTAGCAGTACACCATCAGATACATGCGTAGTAGTAAAATAATAAAGAAACGCAAGAGAATAATAAACAGGGAGGGGCACACAGGGGCAGCAGTCCTTCAATAACAAATGTTCTAATGCTGCTCTTTCTTGCATGTAAACTATTTCATAAGAAAAAAAAGAATGAGTAGGAGTTAGCTGGGCCAAGCAAGGGTTGGTGGTGGGTTTGGTGGGAAGGGTCTGGGTAGAGGTGGCAGCATAGGTGAATGGGAGAGAATGGTTAGCTGGGCATCTGCAAGTGCTGTAGTGAATTCTGACGAGCGGGTGAAGTGTGAGAAGTGAGAGCAGACAGGAGGGAGCAGATCACTGAGCACCTGTGTGCCAGGATAAACGGCTTGCATTAACTCTGGGCAGTGTTATGGAGCCCAAGCTCGCTCTGCTCACCACATGACAGGCCAATAAATGGGGAGACCAGTTGTTGGGGCAGGAATAACGACTTTAATTGGAAAGCCAGCAGACCGAGAAGATGGCAGACTAGTGTCTCAAAAAACCGTCTTCCTCAGTACAAATTTGGGCTCCTTTCACACAGAGGAAGGGGAGAGTGGGGGCCCACTGCGATGCCTACCAATGGTTGAGCGGGACTGCTATTGGTCGCGCCTGCCCTGCCCTTATTACAAGTGGAGTGAGGTCTCGGCAGGGTAGAGACAAGGTGGCAGGACAGTGAGGAAGTCGTGGTGACCTTGCTGAAAGATGAAAGCCCAAGCAAGGCCATAGCTAGGAGGAGGATGAGCAGAGGAGGAGCTCGAGAGACGTCTAGGAGGTAAAATGGTCTGAGCTTGGTGACTGCGTGCAGGATGTGAGTGGGAAACCACACTGCTGCCCTCAAGGAGGTGGAGTGGAACTCCCCACTCTTTAAGGGTGGACTGTGAAATGACTTCCTTCGAAAGAGTACAATCCAGAAATGGGGAAATTAAAGTAACTTTACAGGGGAGAAATCTGACAAACACTACCTCAGCAGGTGAGCAAGGTCAGCTTTGACAGTGATAAGTCATGGTGATGGTACCTTTGACCTGATGGCATGAGGATGACACTTTACCTCTGTGGTCTTCCTTCCAAAGCACCCCAACCCCAGTCTAAATCATAAGAAAAACATCAAACAAATCCCAACTGAGAGACAGTCTGCAAAATACCTGACCAGTACTCCTTAAACTGTCAAAGTCATCAAAAACATGGAAAGTTTGAGAAACAGCTGTAGCCAAGAGGAGCCTCAGGAGACATGACAACTAAGTTTATTTGTATTTATTTATTTTTTTGGCTGCGCCATGCGGCATGTGGGGTCTTAGTTCCCTGACCAGGGATCAAACCCACACCCTCTGCTTTGGGAGTGTGGAGTCTTAACCACTGGACGGCCAGGGAAATCTCCACAACTAAGTTTAATGTGATATCCTGGATCAGATCCTGGAAGAGGAAAAAGCAAAACAACACAAAACAAAAAACGGCATTAGGGGCTTCCCTGGTGGCGCGGTGGTTAAGAATCTGCCTGCCAATGCAGGGGACACGAGCTTGCAAGGGACACGGGTTCGAGCCCTGGTCCGGGAAGGTCCCACATACCGCAGAGCATCTAAGCCCATGCGCCACTACTACTGAGGCCTGCGTGCCATACCTGAAGCCCGCACACCTAGAGCCCATGCTGCACAACAAGAGAAGCCACCTCAATGAGAAGCCCACGCACCGCAGCGAAGGGTAGCTCCCCCTTGCTCGCTACAACTAGAGAAAGCCTACGTGCAGCAGCAAAGGCCCAACACAGCCAAAAATAAGTAAATTATTTAAAAAACCAAAACAAACAAAAGGCATTAGGGTAAAAACTAGGAAATCTGAATAAAGGATGGAGTTATGTTATAAATGAGGTACCGATATTGGTTATTATTTGTGATAAACGTACCATACTCATGTAACGTGTTAATGACAGGGGAAACCTGGTGTGGGGCATATGAGAGCTCTACTATCTTCACACCTTTTCTGAAAATCTAAAAGCATTCTAAAATAAAGATTTATTTTTTAAAAATAGCCAAATCTATTTGTCTGAAAACTTAATTAAAACCAATTGCTACTCTCCTTAAAAACTGTTTTCTTGGGCTTCCCTGGTGGTGCAGTGGTTGAGAGTCCGCCTGCCGATGCAGGGGACACAGGTTCGTGCCCCGGTCCGGGAAGATCCCACATGCTGCGGAGCGGCTGGGCCCGTGAGCCATGGCCACTGAGCCTGCGTGTCCGGAGCCTGTGCTCCGCAATGGGAGAGGCCGCAACAGTGAGAGGCCCGCGCACCGCAAAAACAAACAAACAAACAAAAAAACTGTTTTCTTTTTTAAATTTTACTTATTTTTTCTGAATTTTATTTTATTTTTTTATACAGCAGGTTCTTATTATCTATTTTATGCATATTAGTGTGTGTATGTCAATCCCCATCTCCCAATTCATCCCACCACCACCACCCCGCCACTTTCCCCCCTTGGTGTACATACGAAAAACTCTGTTTTCTGAGTTGAGTGATCCTTAGGCTCACAGAATCAGTCCCGGTTTTCTCAATCCCTCTTCTACGGGCACAGCTGAGAAGGCGGTTTGTTTAGGCAGGAAGGATTACAACTCCCAGAGTGCCCCTGTGCGGTTGTCAGGAGCAACCACGGAATGCAGACTAACAGAGCCGCTGGACTCAGGACTATCCAGCCAGCCATGGGCCAGGATTATTACTCTGTGCTCCAGATCACTCGCAATTCAGAAGATGCCCAGATCAAGCATGCGTGAGTGGGGGCAGGAGCGAGGCTTTTGGGTTGTGCTGGGACAGGCCCACCCTCATCTCTTCCAAACTGAGCTTTCCTGCACAGCTTAGGGCAGGCAAGGTAGACCTTGTTCCTTTTCTTGCTTCTTGCACACCGACTTCCTGGCTTTGGGCTGGGTCAGGGTTCCCAATCCATCATCCCTTACTCTCTATGCCCTGTCTGCTCTCCTGGGTACCCTGGTTTTCCTAGCAATAAAATGGGAACAAAGGAGACTTTTGCTTAATAATATGGAGACCCAAAGTATTGTGAACAGGAGAGTGACCTGACCAGATGGATGTATTACATATTTTATTCTGGCTGTCCACGTGGGGTTTTGGCATTGAATAAATTACATCTCTGAATAGTTCCATCAAGTCTTGGGGACTTTGTGGTGTGTCTAAGACAGGAATCAGCACATTTTTCTGAAAAAATATTTTTTGACGAATATTTACTGAGCGCCTACTTATATGGGTTCGGTGCAGTCTCAGCAGCTACAGATATCATGAATCAGACATGTGCAGCTTAACTTTGTTGGTGGATACAGATGTTGAATAAGTCACAGCAGGCTTGATGAATGTTACAAAAAGGGGCATATAGGGCATGTGGAAGCTATCTTGGAAGGAGAGAGACCCCTTCAGAAGCTGTCATGATAATCAAGGCAAAAGATGAGGCTTGAAGCAGGGCAGTGGGCTGGAGAGAGAAGAGAGAATGGACTTAGCTATAAATTGGATCATTGTAGGGTAAAGAAGAAAGGGAGGAATCTAGGACAATTTAATTAATTAAGGTTGTATGATAATAGCTACACTTATTGAATTGTGCAGATGCTGTTCTGAGAACATTCCATCATTATTTCACTTAATCCTCACAACAGCCCTGAGAGGTAGGTACCATTATTATCCCAAGGCTATGTGCCTAGTAACCGGCAGAGCCAGTATTCAGACACCTTGCCTGCTCTAATTGCCTACCACGGGCCAAGTCCCATAGGGGATCTCAGTGGGGTAAGTGGAGAGAGTCTACAGTGTGGCTGGCGAAACAAGACACAAACTCGTTAATCAATTAGAGAACAATTCGGGACAGTGTGTGATGTCACCCACTGTTCATAGCATTTCATTGGCCAGTGAGACCTGTCTAGGGAAAGGTCACAAGGAGGGAGGGCAGTTGGAATGCAGAAAGATAAGCCCAACTTAAGCACTGGAAAGAGCCAGGTCTGAACCTAGGTTCTCCTATCTGCTAGCTGTGTGACCTGGGAAAATTGCTTAACCTTTCTGAGCCTCAGTTTTCCCATCTCTTAAAAAAAATAAAATGAAAAATAAGAATTGTTGTGGTATTGAAATAGAATTATATGAGATAATGAGCATGAAGATGCCCAGCAATCATTTGCGTCTGAAACCATGTCTTATAAAGAGTGATTAAAAGAACCATATATGTTCCAAACAACAGTCCTTAACCTTTCTCCCCTGAAACAACTCTTTTTTAAAAAAATTATTTATTTATTTATTTTTGGCTGCGTTGGGTCTTCATTGCTGAACGTGGGTTTTCTCTAGTTGTGGCGAGCGGGGGCTACCCTTCGCTGCGGTGCGCGGGCTTCTCATTGCGGTGGCTTCTCTTGTTGCAGAGCACGGGCTCTAGGCACGTGGACTTCAGTAGTTGTGGCATGCAGACTCACTAGTTTGGCTCCTGGGCTCTAGAGCGCAGGCTCAGTTGTTGTGGCGCACGGGCTTAGTTGCTCCACGGCATGTGGAATCTTCCTGGACCAGGGCTCAAACCCATGTCCCCTGCGTTGGCAGGCGGATTCTTAACCACTGTGCCACCAGGGAAGTCCCCCTGAAACAACTCTTAAGGCATGAGTCACATGTTTGACACACTCTTCCATGGGAGCACCTAGATTTTGACCCCTCCCCCCAAAAAAGGCTAAACTTATATAATGATGACAAGCACCACGATGATTCATAATCGCCCAGCTATTAACTTCTCACTCATTCATCCGAGGCTGCCGCATCTGGGCTGTGACTTCGCCCCTTTCTCTCCCACTCAGGAAAGCAGGTGAATGAGAGTGATGTTACTGCAGAGCTTAAAACCACTCAAGTTTATATGGAAAACTGAACTCTTTTCAAACCTCCTTACTTTTACTCACTGTTAGAGTTTTCCTGCAATTCTCACACCTGACTACAACCTTTGTAATTGAGAAGGGCTGGTTTAGAAGTGTCAGGGAGGGTGTGAAAATTGCCTTCAAGTCTGTCAAGGTAGACAGAGCAGATTCTGTCTGTAAGGCCCCCCAGGGCAGAGCCAGGACCAGGACCATCGTGGATGGAGGCAGAGTCGCAGGACAGCAGACCCAGCTCAGTAAGAGAAAGCTTTGCCTAAAAGTCAGACTGGCCCCATAGTGAAATGGGCTGCCTTGTGGGACAGTGATTTCACAACGTTTACTCACTGCACTTGGTGCTAGGCACTGAGGACACAGAGAACTGGACACGACAACTGGAGGGTCTCACTCACAGGCTGGTGGGAGAGACAGATCCGTCGAACAACTGAAGCACCACGTGCTAAGTATGAGGATCAAAGGCACTTGGGGATGTGGGAAAGAGTATCTAATCTAGACTGGAAACTAGTCAGGGAAAACATCCTGGAGGAGTTGACCCCTGAGTTGAATGTGGAAAGGTGAATAAATATTTGCCAGGAGGAGATGAAAGGAGCTGGAGAGGGGTGAGCATTCCAGGTAAAGGGAGGAGAATGTCAAAGCCATGAGCAGTGCAGAGTGTGGAGCTTGGAGCCTGGAGAGAAGGACAGGAGAGGTCATGGGAGCAGGGAGGGAGAGCTGTGAGTGAGAAGGGCAGAGAGAGAAGCAGAAGTTGAATCTCAGAGACATTTGAATTTTATGCTGAAGACAAAGGGGGAACCAGTAAAGGGTTCAGGCAGGAGAGTGACTTGGTCAGGGAGCATTTTAAAAACATCAAATTAACAAAAGAGAGAGAGAGATCAAAGTGGTGGCAGCACACAGAATAGACTGGAGAGGGGGAAACTGGAAACAGGAAGACACGGTTCTGCAATGGTTGTAGGGATGAAGAAGCAGCAAGAAAACATTATTTAGAAGGAAAAGCTGATGTGCCTCGGTGACTGATGGGATGGTGGTGGAGGGGACGAAGGAGAACTTGGAGTGGAAGATACTCAGCTTTTCCGCTTCAGGGTCTGGACAAATGGGGAAAAGTTTAGGGAATGAAAATGTGTGCACGTTTGGGCTCATTGAGGTTGTGGGGCCTGTGAGACACTGGAGAGGAGGTACCGAGTAGGCAGCTAGGTACAGAGGTCTGGAGCCAAGGGAGCGAACTGGTTTGAGATAGAGATTTGGGAATCATCAGCGTGTAGCTGGTGCTCAAAGCCGTCGGCCAGCTAAGCTTGTCCACGGAGTGTGTGTGGAGTGGAGTAAGAAGCACGGCAGAGCTCTGGGGTCACTGGCATGGAAGGTGTGAGCAGGGCGGACCATGTGTGGGACCACATGTGTACTGAGTGACTGAGGAGGCTGTGCGGATGCCCTCCTTTTGCTCCTGCAGACCCCCACCCCACCTTTCTGCACCCTGCTCTCTGCTCTGGGAGACTGGCCCATATGAACTGCATCAGCAGACCTCCTGGCCCTCAGGCTTCCAGATGCATCCTGCAAAAGGAGCACAAGGCAGGAGATTGGGAGGGAGGAGAGTGGGGCAGGGGTATTTATTCCCAGCTCCCTTCTTATGGGATCTCTTCAGGTTGGCTATGGCCCTGAATCAAAGATCACAGCTTTTACCAAGGCCCTGTCCACACACTCTCTCCTGTGGGGTTTCAGTAACCTCTCCCTCCCCTCACTGCTACAGGCTCATGGGTGGTCAGGACACCTCAGGACTCGTAGCCTCAAGGGACTGTGCTGTCCCTTGTGGTTTCCTGCCCCACCTCTCACACCTTGGTGTGTGGTCCATTATTAAACTCTCCACAAATCTCCAGCTTGTGCCACGTCTTTCCTCCTGAGATGTAATGATACAGATCCCCAGATGCTGCAGGTGTGGCATCACTGTGTGGTGGGATTGGGCAGACACATAAATGGGGGAAAGGGGGACTTCCCTGGTGGTCCAGTGGTTAAGAATCCACCTTCCAATGCAGGGGACGCGGGTGTGATCCCTGGTCGGGGAACTAAGATCCCACATGCTGCGAGGCAATTAAGCCCACGTGCTGCAACTGCTGAGCCCGTGCACTCTGGAACCTGCACGCCACAACTAGAGAGAAGCCTGAGCGGTGCAACAAAAGATCCTGCATGCCGCAGCGAAGATCCCACATGCCACAACTAAGACCTGCCTGACACAGGCAAATAAATAAACAAACAAATAAAAAAGAAATAGGGGAAAGAATGAGCACAGAGGGGCAGACAGCGAGACGACCTGATCTGTGCTGAGTGCCTCTCTGTAGCAGGCCCACTGACACCTTATTTTATCTAATCTTCCCAAGAAGCCTGTGTGTCAGTTCAGACACCAAGACAGAATTAGACGTGCAAGAAATGTTTGAGGGAAACAACTGTGAGGATGAAGCGGGACTAGGAATGTGCCGGGGAGCCTTCACACCATAGTGCAGGTCTGATGCTTGTGAAAGGCAAGAGGGAAGGAAGGGTTGGGTAGGGAGGGCTCTGGCGTCATCCAGAGAAAATCTCAGCCAGGCTGATGGGGAGGCCTCGAGCAGAGGTTGGGCATTGGAGGAGGCTTGGGTCCTGTAGGGCTGGCCCAGCACTGATTGATACCCCAACAAGCATAGGCATAGGTTGGGAGCCACTTGGGGCCAGTGCAGCCTCAGCACAAACGGCCAGTGGGGCAGCTCCTGGGACTGTCAGTCAACCATGCTCCCGACACTGGGTTCTCTTCCAGGGGATCTGAGTGTTGCGCCTCCCTGGCCACCACAGCCCTGATTTATAGCTGGAACATCAAAGCTCCGAGAGACCACCAGGCAGCAGACAGCAGAGCCAGCTCTGAACCTTGGTCTGTGCCTCAGGATATTAACCCTCCTCGCTCTAGGTACCGGAAACTTGCCCTTAAGAACCACCCGTTGAGGTCCACTGAGCCATCCGCAGCGGAGGCATTCAGGCAGATAGCAGAGGCCTACGATGTGCTGAGCGACCGTGAGTGATTGGGACTGAGCATGGAGGGCGGCTTCTCTGTCCCGCGTCTCTATTAACATCATCCTCACGTCTCTGAGCGTTGGGCTTTCTGAGGGGGCCCAGCAGAGGGTAAGCATTCCTCTTCCCTGCCCAGAATCTAAACAAATTGAGAAAGGAAACATAATGAACTGCCTTTCTCAGTAGACACAAGCTAAGGTGGAGGACGTGGTGTGGAGAGCCCCCAGATTAGGCTGACATGCTCCGCTAGTCTCAGCAGTGCAGGACCTGGGGCAGGGCCTTCCCCCGCCCCCCACTCCCCGCCTCACATGCCCCGTGCCCCACCCATCCCCTGCAGGACTGCAGAGTGAGATGCTTGCTGCCCAGGAAAGAAGGCTAAGGCTGAGGCAGACACGCCCGGTTATTCCCTGATTACCAAGAAGCTAAATCTCCATCTCCTCAAGGACAGCATATGTACAAAGGGACAGAGAGGGGTCTGTGATTAGGAAATCTCTCTCCTGTGGAAAACTGAAGCCTAGGGAAAGAGATCCCCCGCCCCTGCCCGAAGCAGTGCCCACATGGGTTCCCTAAGGGCTTGCCCTGGAGACTGTGATCATGGATACTGTGCAGAAGAATGGCCAGAAGATCACTGATGTTTCTCCAGCCCCAAGTTTTCAGGACTTCGGACTCTAAGATTTCAAAGCTCTAGCATTTGGAAGCTCTAGAATTCTTACATCCTACAATCTCAAGGCTCTAGGATTCTATTTACCCCACAAAAGACAGTAGCTGTGATGACTGAGTTAAGCCAAACCCCAGGATGATAGCCCTCAGTCTCTCACTGTCTTCTCCAATCCCCACCCCTCCCCCAGCAAGTTTCAGTCTTTATCATCTCTCCTCTGGGCTATGGGATCATACCTAGGTCCACCCAAGATGAAATGAAATCCCTAACTTCTAGAGTCGGCCAGACAGCAGGCACCTTAGAAATAAGGCTCTTTTCGCCCCGCCCCTTCCTCTCTGCCCCATATCCTTCTGCTTCCCAGCCCTCCAGCTCTCTTAGCCCCTATGCTGGATCCCTCCTCAAGGTGACACATATCCACAGCTGTGAAAAGAGGCATCTATGACAAGTTCGGAGAGGAAGGCCTGAAGGGCGGAATTCCTGTGGAGTTTGGATCGCAGACCCCGTGGACAACTGGTTACGTCTTCCACGGCAACCCGGAAAAGGTTTTCCATGAGTTCTTCGGGGGAGATAACCCCTTTAATGGTAAGAGGTCCTGCCTGCCCCTTTGCCTTACTGGGAAGGACATAGCTATAGAAGATGCTTTTCTCTGAGTAGTTTTGTTTACTTTAAGAAATATATATAGTCCATGGTAAAAAAAAAAATTATTGTAAAAGAAATTCCAGTCCTCCATTCCTTCCCCAGAAGCAGCCACTCACTGTTAACAGTGTTTGTATCCTTCTAGAAATATTCTATGGATTTATGAGCTTAGATTTATTTTTACATAGCCTTTTATTTTGTGAAGGAAATGGGACCACATTATATACACTGATTTTTTTTCACTTATATCTTGGAGATTATCTTATTATACATTATATTATAAACAGATCTACTTTATTCATTTTAATGGCTGCATAAGATTTCAACGTACAAGCGTGTGTTAGTGAGATGAATACAGGGATGGATGTGTGAATGATCCCAGGTTTGAGGCAAACTGACAAAGAGTTGATTTCCAAGGCTCCGAATCATCATGCAAGGACAGTTCACCTTCAGACCTGTCTTCCTTCCTGGCTCCAGTTAAGCA
This sequence comes from Aethalodelphis obliquidens, assembly GCF_003676395.1. Classification (NCBI taxonomy): domain Eukaryota; kingdom Metazoa; phylum Chordata; class Mammalia; order Artiodactyla; family Delphinidae; genus Aethalodelphis; species Aethalodelphis obliquidens. Next base: position 1,302,521 of record NW_020837994.1, read on the forward strand.
GCTCACAGAGTCTAGATTTTCATTGCCTGGCTGCCCCAGCCCCTTCTCCCCGGCTATACTACAGCTTGTCTGCATTTCAAAGCTTACCTCTTCCTCTTCTCCACATTGATATGTTAAGTGGGCTACAGCCTGCTCAGAGGCCCCTCCTACTGTGCATTGCCTTCACCTGTCTGCCAGAGGAAGCTGAGTTTATAAACTCCAGGTGAAACTGGAAAAGCAAGGGACTTGGAGTCAGAGGGCCTGTTTCAAATCCATGCACCACTGCTTATGAGCCGTGTGATCCTGGACAAATCTCTTCACCTCTCTGAAACCTCAGCTTCCTCATTGTTAAACAGCTAGTTCCTCACAGGTCATAATCAAATGAGATGATCTTTATGAAAATGGGCTTTGGAGTCAGAAAAATGCCATACAATGGGCCTATCTCTCCCAGGGACAGGTGCATGGAGAAGAAGCTGTTCAGGGGAGCGAAACCAGAGCTTACAGGGGTATTGCTCATTAGGGAAGGTCAAATTCATGGTATGGGGGTCCCTCAGGCAGTTCCCAGGAGTTATACTGCTGTAGTGCTTCACCCTAGGGATTCTTGTGTCCCATCTCCCTGCAGAATTGAGGGGCTTGGCTTCCTGTGACCTGGCTTTTGGAGTGTCTGAGACCTGGCACACCATAGGCGCTGGGAGAACAAATGAATTCAACCATGCAAGAGGGGACCCGGTAATTCACAGGCCTCTTGATGACCCATCACATCTTTTTCTTTTTGAATTTTATTTTATTTTTTATACAGCAGGTTCTTATTAGTTATCTGTTTTATACATATTAGTGTATATATGTCAATCCCAATCTCCCAATTCATCACACCACCACCACCCACCACTTTCCCCCCTTGGTGTCCATACGTTTGTTCTCTACATCTGTGTTATGACTCATCACATCTTAAGGCGCACCTTAAGATGACACCACCTTGCCCTCCCTAGCCTAAGGTCATTCTAGCCTGCAAAGTTCTTTCTGTGACACTAACCAGGAGGGGCAGAGTACAGGAAATCTTAATTATGATAGTGACGCCTGCAGTTTACAAAGGGCTTCATTAAGCTTAGTGGTTAAGGGCACAGGTTCTGTAGTCAAATCCTCCTGGGTTCACATCCCAACTCTAATACCACTAGCTGTGGCACTGTGAGCATTTTGTTTGACCTCTCTGGGCCAATAAGATAATATCGCAGAGTTGAGAACAGCACCTGACACGTAGTAAGCTCTCAGCAAGTTTTGTTTTTAGTTATTTTTTTTAAAGATTTTGTTTTGATGTGGACCATTTTTAAAGTCTTTATTGAATTTGTTACAATATTGCTTCTGTTTTATTTTTTTGGTTTTGGTTTTTTGGTTGCGAGGCACGTGGGATCTTAGCTCCCTGACCAGAGATCGAACTGGCACTCCCTGCATTGCAAGGCAAAGTCTTAGCCACTGAACCACCAGGGAGGTCCCTCTGAGCTAGTTTTAGTTCATCATCATCTTGTTATCTGATCCTAATGGTGGAAGGCAGGTCAAGCATGTTACCCCATCCCACAGACTGAGAAACTGAAGCCCAGACGATTGCAGTGCACCTCAAGGGCAGGGGCTCTTTACACTAGGATGGAAGGTGGGGCAGCAAGAGGGGTTATGGGTGTAGAGCTGGGAAGGGCCAGAAGAAGTTGAGGAAAGAGGAGTTTGGAAACATGTTGGTGACATCTCTAATTTGTTAGGGATTAACCCTGTCTCTCCCCATCTCAGCTGCTGACTTCATAGAAATTTGAGCCTGGGGTCTCTAGTGGTCTTGGGCTGGGCTGAACAGGGAGGACAATGGAGCCTGGGGAAGGGTAGGGAGGACTGGCATGCTGTGACCCTCCACAAAAACTAACAGCACATCATTTCTGGCACTACCAGCTACTGCCACCAGAGGACACTCCTGTCTCCTCTGAGGCAGCCTGAGTTGAGGAGTACTTCCCCAGAGGTAGGGGTGGGCTGGGGGAGGGAGGTAGGGAAGTGTGGGTGAAGGGAGTCCAAAGGGGGGGATAAAGCAGTAGTAGAGGGCATCAAGAGATGGTAATCCTTGGATCGACAGTTGAGGATGTTACTGAGTCCAAGCTTCTACTGCTCGCTGCAGGACAGGCCAATAAATTGAGAGATGAGTTGTTGGGGGCAAGGAATAGCGACTATATTTGAAAAGGCAGCAAACCAAGAAGATGTGGACTCATGTCCCAAAGAACCATCTTGCCTGAGTTAGAATTCAGGCTTCCTTTATACCAAAAGGGGAGGGGGTAAAGTCACATTTCCTAGCTCCCCGTCAGACTCAGGAGGGGAGGTGTTAATTTCCTCCTCCCTGCAGTCATTCACAGGTGAGCCTGGTCAGGATGTTTTCTGTGAGCTAAACAAGGGTATTTTAGCTTAATGCTCATTACCTGGGAGGTAGGGTTCCCAGAGATGGGCCATTACGTATAATTTAAGCTTATAGGTAACATCTGTTTAGTGATTAACTTGTAATAGAATACAAAGGTTCTTCCCTATTACAAGGGCAGCTCGTTGGCCCGGCCGAACAGTCTGAGTCTGCGAGGTGGGAATGGGAGTCTGGGTATTACGCTTGGGGACTGAAGAGGTGGGGGGATTGGCTATGAATCCGAGTTTCTGGACACAATTTCTCCTACTCCTCGCCTCTCCCCACCTCCTGCAGAGTTTTTTGATGCAGAAGGAAATGAGGTAGACTTGAATTTTGGGGGACTCCGGGGCCGAGGGGTCAAGAAACAGGACCCCCCAATCGAACGAGACTTCTATCTATCCCTGGAGGACTTATTCTTTGGCTGCACCAAGAAAATTAAGATCTCCCGAAGGGTGAGTACTTGGGAGCCACCTTCTATCCCCTCCAACCCTACTGGTTACCTCCTCCCTGACCCTAACTGGAGACCTCAGGTATGGTCTCTCACAGAATCATGGAATCTTAGATTTGGAGATGGTAGAATTCTAAAATCTGAAGTTTGGAAGGGACAATTGAGGGTATTAGCCTGGTTCTTTCCTAGTTCAGGAATCCCCTCTGTGTGCTTCTAACTGGGACAAGCTCTTTCCGTTCTTCTCAGTTCAGCCCCATCCCTGAGGGAAGAGGGAGGGCTGTGGGTGGGAGGAGTCTCCTGTGAATTCTGCTCTCTGGGCATTACCAGACCATACCCTCTGGGTTTCATCTGGGTGTCTGCCTCATGAGTAAGAAGGAGCTGTGTGGGCATGGGGGGTGGGCTGGGGGACAGTTCCCCAGGGGACTGGTTGAAGAAGACCCTCAGTGCCCCAGGGTCCAGACCCTGCATTGGCCCTGTCCCACGGTCCAGCCCTGTGCTAGGCACATGAGCAAGGCCACCTCACACCTTTGCCCAACAGAGGAGATGCCAGCTGTAGCCATGCTTTCCACAGATGGCACCCATCTGGGTACGTGACTGCAGAATAGATGGATGACATAACAAAGGAAAGCTTTGGGTGAGGCTGAGATATGTTGCTCTCTGTGATCTTTCTCCCTTTGGGATTAAGAGACCTGCTAGAGGCTCAGGGCCAAAGCCTCTGGGGTGGGAGAGGAAGTGAGTGCGTGTTCACCGTGTCTGTTAGAAGCCAGGGCCTCATAATTTCTAGGGCTGGAGTTGTGGCCTTGATCGACTCATGGTGACTACTTGGCACCTCAGGCCCTAACCCCATGACACGCCCTGCCATCCTGGAATCATAAGCTCTTGGTTCCAGTGGAATAGGGTGGGAGTGGGGATGGCTCAGGGCAAGTTCTCCCCATTGCTAGAGAACTGAGCTGAGCACAGATCCCATGGAGCATCCCTCATGTGTGTAAAGGCCAGCTGGGAAATCCTGAGCAAATCTCCCTCCCCTGTCATCTCACTACAGGTGCTGAATGAGGATGGGTACTTCTCTACCATCATGGACAAGATCCTCACGATTGACGTGAAGCCTGGTTGGAGGCAGGGCACACGTATCACCTTCGAGAAGGAAGGGGACCAGGTGAGAAGAAGGGAAGCTGCCTAGGGACAGTCACATGGGTTCATTCGGTGGAAAGACTGAGGGGGAAGGAGGCAGTGCTTTTTCTTGCCCCTATGAGCCCTGGTCTGGAAGGGAGACCGGTCTGCAGCGTGGGTGAGCTGATCCCTAATGTCCCTTCCGAGGGACAAAGCCTTGCACAATGCCTCGGGGATTGGGTAGCCCGGGGTTTCTCCCCATTTTGCAGAGTGAGAAACTGAGGCCTAGAGAGGGAAGGGACTTTCCCTGGGCAAGAGCACCGGAGCTGAAAGGAGAATCCAGTCCTAACATCAGTGTTCTTCCTGATTTTCTGTAGTGTTTCTCTGAGTAAAGCCCAACTATAGGAGCTACACAGAAACCATTTATTTATAATAATTTTCAATTAAATACTTAAATAAAAATGTAAAATTATTGTCCAAGGCATGCTGAATCCTCAAGTCCTGAGAAGAGGCAGGATGATGGTGTCTTTAGAGCCAGAGAAATGAATTCCTCTGCCTGTACTTCTTGCCCCCTTTCTCACTTATGAAACACCTACTTTTGAAAAACCCACTTCAAGACCCAGCTCCAATGCTCTGGGCATCCTTCCCTGACCTCTCCTCTGGGTCAGCGCCTCTCTGAGCTCCCGCCTCTGTGTTCCCTTTATCACATTCTTGAGCCTGCTGAGGATTCACTGTGTGCCTGTTTCCTCCACTAGACTGGAAGCCCTTGGGGGTGGTGGCCAGTCTGATCCCTCTGTCCCCAGTGCCCAGAAGAGACCCAGCAGAGGTCTGGAACTTAATGAAGCTTGGCAGGATAGACTTGCAGGCAGTTCTCTGTCCCCAGGACAGTGTTCTGCCCTTCAGCTGCGTGCATCTCCTTGGGCTGCTCAGTAGAGGACAGTGATGGGGGTAGAGCAGGATTCTTTGGGGTAGGCTTCTCAGAGGAGGGGCTATGAAGCCAGACTGGAAAGGCCTTTCCAGAAAACCTGGTCTAATCTCCTCATTGTTCAGAGGAAGACATGGGGACAATAGAGGCAGAAACTTGGCCAAAGTCACACAGCCAATTAGGCCTTGTCATCCCTTGGCTCACCCTGCCCAGGGTCCCAACATCATCCCAGCCGATATCATCTTCATCGTAAAGGAGAAGCTACACCCTCGCTTCCGCAGGGAGAACGACAACCTCATTTTTGTGAACTCCATCCCCTTGGGCAAGGTGAGTGGGCAAAGTGGAGGAACAAGGGGTGGGCAGATCAGAGCGAGGCCCCCCCACCCCTGGGAGGCCCCGAGGCAAGCAGGCTTCACTCCCCTCTCCCCCTGGTGCGTGGCGCAGGCCTTCAGAACGTGATAAGTGCCACACAAAACCTTTGTGACCGTCTTCACTCCTGAGTGTGAGTGGCCCCTCTGCGCCCTCACAACCCAAGCAAGAAATTGGGCACCGGCCTAGACTTTGCCGCCCTTCCCCGACCCCACCTGCAGTCACGCACTAAGTCCTGTTAATTCCACCTCCAAATCTCTTTCCACTTGGTCCACTTCTGTTCAGCCCCACTGTCCAGGTCTGTGCACCTGGGTGTATGCAGCAGCCCTCTCAGTGGCCTTCCTGCCTTTCTTCTCATCTCCTTCAGGCACTTCCCCACCAGGGTCTTTCCACAAAGTCATCTGACCCTGCCACACTCCTGTCTAAACATCTTTGCATGGCATTCAAGGCCCTCTGCTGTCTGGCCCCTGCTGATCTCATCCCCTGCACTCCAGCCACTGCCACTTAGAGCTCCTGCCCACTGGGTGCATTCTTTTTCACACACTCGTTCTCTTGCTTATGCTGGGCCCTTTGCCTGGAGTGCTGTCTGCCCACCTTGTCTAACTGGCAGGCTCCTCCTCACCCTTTAAGGCGCTCATCAGCTGCTACCACCACTATGGAGCCCTCCTGCCCCAGCCCAGAATGGTTCAGTGGACCCGCCACCTTGGCTCCCACCGACCCCTTTACTTCCCTCTGTCATAACATGTATCAACATCACTCTTATCTCCCAGACTGTGAACTCCTTGAGGGCAGGTGGTAGCCCGGCTCACTCACCTATTAGTCCTTGAACATCCTTCTGTCTCCAGTGCGTAGGGCCTGGCACTGAATAGTCTCATAAAGTGCCTTCTGAAGAGAATGGACATGGGGGCCTCCCCCACTCCCACCTTTGGCCTTAATGTCCCCTAGGCTCTGACCTGCTGCACCGTGGAGGTGAAGACCCTAGATGACCGTCTGCTCAAAATCCCCATCAATGACATCGTCCAGTGAGTCCATCTGCTTGGGCCCCAATACGCAGAAGGGCTGCCTGGTCCTTAGAGGGTGTGTTGGACAGGCTGGCCTGGTATAGTTGTTCAGGTTGTACCCAGCACAAAGGGGTGAGAGAGACTGAAATCCAGCCCCCTCTCTGGCTAGGCTGCGGGCCGCATTCACTTGGCAAATGAAGTGCCTTTTTCTAACTTGCATGAAGCCATTGTGGAGGCCAGAGGCCCCCTGTGTTGGGAAATCCTTGTTGCCTTCATCCTCTAGAAGTTCTAGAGTTCTGAGTTGCATCTCCTAAGCCCTTTTCCAAGCAAGGCCCTCTGCATGGGAAGCTCAGCAGCCCAGCACTCCCCCACCCCAACCCAGGGTCTGCTGCTTGTCCTGTTTCCCATGTAAAATGGGATTCCTGGAATCCACCATCAGAGCCTCAGTGTAAACGGTTTTCAGGGAACAAGTTGTCTGGAACAAGCCAGTCTCCTCTCCCCTCCCACTGGTTCTAGAAGCTGCTGACTGCCCCACGCCTGAGGTTTTCTGGGCAGGGGCGGGTGTGCTGCTCTGGGGTGCCCTCTGAGCCCCCTTCTTTCATCTTCCCGTCTCAGCCCCAAGTACTTCAAGAAGGTGCCAGGTGAGGGGATGCCGTTGCCAGAGGACCCCACCAAGAAGGGGGACCTCTTCATTTTCTTTGACATCCAGTTCCCCACCTGCCTCACACCCCAGAAGAAGCAGATGCTGCGCCAGGCGTTGCTGACATAACTCTGGTGGGCTGGGGACTGGAGCAGGGGGAAGAGAAGGCTAGCTGGTCCTGACCCCACCCCTACCCCCAGCACGGGGTGTGCACAGGAGCCAGCCCACTGCACAGGCATGACGTGAGGACCGGATGGCATGGGATTTTAAACTGATACAATAAAGTGTTATTTCCTATCCTCCAGCTACACCCAAGAGAGTGTGTGTTGGAGGGAGAAGAGCTTCATACAGCCGTTCTTGTGGAGCAGAGGGAAGGGCAGGGCTCAAGAAGCTGAGGACCTGGGACCCTGTCCTGGCTGTGTGAGCCTGGCCAGGTCCCTGAGGGTTCAGAGCCTCTGTGCTCCCACCTTGATAGCGTGGGGCAATGCTACATCGTCTCTGAGGGTCCCCAGCTCTATTTCTCATGACACACGATCTTTGGAAGGGCAGTCTCTAGTGTGATATAGTCACATTGTACTCAGGAATGCAAAGCACAAAGAGAACAAAACCCTTGTCTCAGGTCACACAGGGCTCAGTGGCAAAGCTGTCATCAGAATCTTGAAGGCCACTTCCCACAGCCTCACTCTGCTTCGATTAGAGGCAGCATGAGGGACACAAGTGCTGGAAATGGCTTTGGTTTCTGCCTGGCCTGGGCTGCCTCTAGGCAGGTCTTAGAACTGGGCTCTGCTCCCAGTCCTGCCGCTCACCCTTTGGATGTTACTCTCCATCTTGTTAGTGAAGCAGAACCCATAACCCTCCTCAGGCAGCTCACTGGTGCGAAAGTGCTTAGTGAACTCACTGCTTAGATTATCAGGGTTACAGCATTGCTACCAGCATGGCCTGGGGGAGTGCCAGCCTCCAAGCCCAGCTGGGCCTTTGCAGACCACACCTGCTTCCCCAGCCCGCCTTCCATCGACAGTGCAGCATGCACCTCTTCTGTGCCAGGGGAGGTGCCCTTCACTTGAGTCTGGACTTGGGCTAGGAGAGATCCAAGCTTATGACAGAGAGGGTGGCCACTTTTGTGAAGTGACTTAAGAGGTGCCAGAGGGACTTCCCTGGTGGTCCACTGGTTAGGATTCCGTGCTTTCACTGCTGAGGGCCCAGGTTCAATCTCTGGTCAGGGAACTAAGATCCTGCAAGCTGCGCGGAACAGCCCTCAAAAGAAAAAAAAAGAGGTGCCAGAAAAGGGCCCCATGATATCCACATTGCTTGGATTCCACCATTCAAAGCATCATATTAGCTTAAGGTTTTTCTTCTTAAATGGGGGCTCAGTAGCACCAGTCAGCCACTTTTAACATCAGGGAGAAAGCAGCCGACCTTGAGACAGAGTCTGACCCAGGGTTCACTAAAGAATGGGGGCTTTGGAGTTAGATGCACCTCAGGTGTTCTACTTAACCAGCTGTGTACCCTTGGGCAAATCGCTTCACCTCTGAGCTATTTACAATCCCTATCTTGCAGGGCTGTGGAAACCAGAGGAGTGAAGCAGACTCTGCCCTGAGGTAGGACCCAGGTGGAGAGGTGGCGGTAGGTGCCCTGTTCTGAGAGCAAGCAAGTGGGTGAGGGCCTGCCTTGTGAAACTCTGGTGCTCCAGCTGTCCTCTAGGGCAGCAGCAAGGCCTGCTCTTAACCTTTTCCTCATGGTGAGACTCTCAGGCCTGTGAGAGCCATTTATGAGATTGTTGTTATTACCTCAGTGTGGCCTTCAGTGCTACTTTGTGTCAGGTATTTTATAGGCATTAAGGGTTGAGGAGTTACTGAGGCCTCCTGGTATGCTGTCCAGTGGTTCCTCCCACCTTTCCCAGCCCCTCATTGTCTCAAGGTCATGCCTAGAACCGTGATGAAGTCTGGTGGCCTCATGTCCATGCCAGTGTCTGAAACACAAGGCTGGTGAATGAGCCAGCTGACAATGCCTAAGGCAACAAATTGCCCCTCAGTTTCCTCTGGTGCAAAACAAATCCTGCCTCAGAGGATTAATGTGAGAATTAAGGTGCATTAAGTACACTGACCGGGTCCTCCACTTATGCCGACTCCCTGCCACCTTCACCCTGGCTTGACTCCTGCACCCAACCCTGTCCCTCTTGGGGACTATGAGACCTCAGCTCAAAAGTAAGGTGAGGTTGTAAATCAACTATACTTCAATAAAAATAAAAAGTAAGGTGAGGAGTCCTGGACCCTCTTTCCTTCTCTACAACTCTAATATCCTGGACCCCTTGCCCAAGCACTGAAGGGCCCAGCCTCCTGCTCTGACCAGTGGGGAAGGCACAGTAGCACCAGCTGACTTAAACAGGAAGGTCACGTTCTCTGGGCTTGGCTCCACAGCTGCCCAACAGGATTCCTGAAGGACCCCAGCCCCTAGGGGAAAAGTGCACAGGGGGAGGGCGGAATCTGAGTCCTAGTCCCAGTTCAGCGGCTGATTTCCCTTGTGTCCTTGCCTGCATGACCTGTCTCAGCCCTCAGCTTCTTCAGACATCTATAAAACGGGCCTGGATGGCTTAATTCTAAGGGCCCAGCCCTTCAGGAGATGGCTTGGGATTCTGGAACCTCACAGAGTCCCCTAACCCTTGAAACAGAAGTAGCCCTGCCCACCTGCTTTCCTGACTGGAGACAGATGGTAGGAAGAGGGACAGGGAGGCTGACACCCCTGGTTTGTCACCACCTCCCTGGGATCTCTAGCCTGGGGTGAGGGTGAGACTCTAAATGGAAAGACTCCGGCTGAGGCTGGGTGTCTGCTCTACAGCCTGTCCCACCCAATGCAGTTATACCGCCTCCTAAGGGTATGACTGTGGAGGATGGGAAGCAACCTGACTTGTCCTCACTAAGCCTGGGACTTGGGGGAGGTGGATTTCCCATTTGTAAAATGGAATAAAATAAGCCTACAGCATCTAAGGTTCCTAAGTTCCTCTAAATCTTCCAAGCAGCACAGGAGAAGCAGGGCAAACAGGAACACTCATTTTGCAGATTAACAGGCCCGGGGCCAGCTGTGGGGGTTGGAAAGGCAGGTACTGGAGTACCAGACACTGGTGAGTGAAAGCTCAAGTGGTGTGGCGAGAGAGCAAGGCCACTGCTAACTCCAGGCCGCTCCTTTACTTGCCACCCCAGCCCTGGCCTGGTCTGGAAAGAGAAGCAGACCGGATGACCTCCACCCAGATTGCTGGAGGAAGATGGGTCACACCCCCCTTTCCAAGTCAGGTGGCTCCTCCCCTGCCTACCAGGTGCCAAAAGGGCCCATTAGACCAAGACCTCTGGTAACAGAGAGGGAGGAGACGCCAAGGTTGAGCTTGTTTTATGGGTGACGTGCTAGTCGGGCTCAGGGGCAGGAGGCAGGACGAAGAGTCAGGCTGAACTTCTCAAGGGACTGAGGGCTTGAGATGCTGGCTTGTCCAGGCTTCCCACAGTGTCAGCTGGGGTCAACTCCATCAGGACTGTGAGAGGAAACGGGGAGCTGAGGGGTGAAAATGTGGGGAGAGGGAAGGGAGGTGGTGGGAAAGGGAGCAGAGGGAAGGGGTGGGGAGAGAGGGAAGGGAATGAGGGGAGGAGGAAAAGGGAAGCAGGTCCAGGCTGCAGCCAAAGCCAGAGGTGATCAGCAGGGGAGGCTCAAAAGGGAGCATCCCGGGAAGCACAGGCAGCCACGAGGGCCCGTTTTAGCTGTTCATAGGTGACGAACATCACCACGTTCCAGGAACCCAATCGGAGAAAGGAGGGCATGAACCTAGAGGGGAGAAAACACACGTCATCTCTTTCACCCTGCTGGGCCCTGGCATCCAATCCAACCCAGATGCTCTGTCCCAAAGGAAGCTGGGAGGGCCCAGGGAATGGAGCTGTGGCCTGTGAGCAAGAGTCCCCTGTGAGTCTCCATTTTAACACCCACAAAGTAGGCATGATAGCAACTCTGAGAGGAAGGAGTTAAGAGCACGAGAATGCCAGGACCAGGATCAGAAATAGTTTGACACGTGGTTGCCACAGCAACCACTCAGTTCTGGGCGGTTCTCTCCCACCTGTGTGATAGGTACAGGTGGTACAGGTGGCCAGGAGGCCTAGAATTGGGTGGGGTGGATCAGAGGCTCACCCTTTGTAGAAGGCTTGGGGACCCTCCTTCTGGAGCATGGTGAGGGCGCAGTGGCCAGCACTGCGGTACTGGCATAGGGCAGAGTTCATGTATCTCGTCTTGACCACGTCAACAGGGGAGGAGATGATGGTGGTGCAGAAGCCCGCCCCGAAAGCGGAAGTGAAGTGGCAAGGGAGGTCATCTGCCAAGAAGGAGGAGCAGGGGAAGCAGTCAGGACTCCTCACCCCATAATTCCAGAAGGAAAGAGATGATTTAAGTAGCTAAGGTCTCGTGGTTTTAGAGACACAGAGACTGCAGCTGGGACCTCTCCCAGTGTCTCTGAGAGTCACTTTGCCAATCTAGCCTCAGCGCCTCAACGTGCAGAGTGGAAACTTCACCCCAGTTGGCTTCAGTTCAGTGAAAGAGAAACTCACTCCATAAGCAAAGGGGAAATGGGATGAAAAGATGTGGTCTCCAGGCAGACCCACACTGGCTCCTGGTTTGGGGGAAGGTGAGACCCAGCAACATCTACCCTAACTCACCTGTCATTAGGTTGGCCTTCAGGAGAGTGTCCTTGATGAGGTCGTAGGTCACCAGCTCAGCACAGTTGACAACAGCATTACGAGCGACATTGGGAGAGGTCCCTGCAGAAAGAAATGGTGCCTATGTGAGACCAAGGAATAGGGGAAGAGGAGGATGCGGAAGGGAAAACACCTGGTACACACCTTTCCAGAGTCCCCGAAACCCTTCCTCTCGGGCAATGGTCTTGTAGGCCTCAATGGTGCTTTGGTACCTCCGGCCACCTCCAGCCTGGGCGTGCGCCTGGAATCGGACCTTTACCACATCCGTTGGCTGGGCCACGGCCACAGCCAAGGCACCTGTGGTGCTGCCTGCCAGGAGGTGGCTCCCGATGCCGGCATCTGTGGGAGAACCATGGGGGTCGGTGGCCAGCTGGGTTTACACTCATTTCCCACCTCTCCTCACCAAAACCACATCACTGCCATTTCCTGTCTTCACTGTAACCTTTTGGTAATAAGACACAGACTAGCTCTGCTCTAAGAACTTTTTGCATCATACAGTCTATCACTGGGAGTGTCTACTACGTGCTGGGCACTGGGACAGAGCGAGGAGCAGGACAAAATGAGACCTAATGCTTTCTTTCATAAAGCATTTTCATTCACTTCATTATACCTACTCAGCAGCCCCGACAAATCAGAACCTTTTTTTTTTTTTTGGCAGTGCTGTGCGGCTTCTGGGATCTTAGTTCCTGACCAGGGATCAAACCTGGGCCCTGGCAGTGAAAGTCCTAACCACTGGACTGCCAGGGAATTCCCAAGTATCATTTCCATTTGACAAATATGAAAGGCTCCGAGAGAAGTGGCTTTTCTCAAAGACTGGGATTCATAGGACTTGGGTTCTCATCCCTGATCTACTTCTCCCTGCCATGTGATCTTGGGAAAAGTCAACCTTTTGATCTGGATTCTCATTTTCCTCACGTGTAAAATGGAGGGTGGGCATGGCATGCTGAGAAGGTGGAATGGAAGCGTGCTGGCCTTGGAGGCACAAGTCCTCAGTGTGTTTTCTTTCTGGCTCCCCAGTATGTGCCCTTGGCCAAGTCCCTCCCGCCCGAGCAAGCCTCAGCCTCTTCATCTGTAACACGGGGATGATACCACCTGCTCCCGAGGTGGTTGTGAGGACTGTTATGAGACGATGCCCTACTTGGAGCCTGGCACAGCCCAGGTGTTCAGGAATCATTAGAAGAATCGGGGACCCTTCTAGTTCTCAGTTCCTCTGATCTGATATTCCTCCTAGAGGTCTTGGGGCCTAAAGGAACTGTGCAGCTAAAAGAACGAGGATCAACCATCACTGAGAAGAGGCCAAGAGGCCTATGGCCCAGCTCCACACTCACGCTCAGAGCCCTTGGTGTAGAACTGCTTGACAGAGTCGTAGAGGCCGATGCGGATGGAGGCAAAGCTCATCTGGCGCTGCAGGCCGGCGACCAGCCCTTTGTAGAGGCTGCGGGGGCCCTCGGTGCGCACCATGGTCAGGATGGTGCCCAGCACCCCGCGGTACTGGGCACTGGCCGCAGCCTGCACTGGCCCCTGCCTTTCTCCTTGGATCTGCAAGGCCAAGGCAGGTGGTTGCCCTCCCCATCTCCTTCCATCCCTACGCTCTAAAATTTACAGCGCCGAAAAACCCCACTGGCCCTTGAGGAGTCTGTGTCTTGGAGAGGGAGCAGACTAGCCACCGTCAGAACCCCAGGCTTCATCTCCTCACCTGTAGCCGGACTTTAGCAGTATCCAGGGGAAAGGTGATGAGATCTGCAATGCAGGCAGCTGTGCCAGCCCCCAGGAACTTCACAGTGGCAGTAGGGGGCACATCTGTGGCCTTGAACCCAACCATAATGCCAATTCCTGCTACCTCCCAGGAGATGAAGAAAAAAGAAGGGGGCACCTTCAATCAGCAACAAGACGAGACAGAGGAACTCTGCTGGAATCTAAGCCAAGGAGAGAGAAGGTCCATCAGAAGCCGAAGCTCCAGACCCCCCCTTCTCACTACCCCACCCCACTTTCCCTGATAGCACCACCTCCCTAAGCAAGGACCCAGAGCTGCCCCTGGAGGGCAAATAGGAGTGAGCTCCACAGGCACTCAAGCAGGGGCTGGAGAAGCAATTCATTCCTGAGAAGTCCTCCCTTTTACCACAGGGAGTGTCTGGATCACAGCTATCCTAGTGCTACCTCACAGGCACTGGCCCAGCCCTGTGTCTGCTGGGTGCAGAAATTTCACTGAAGCCCACATTCCTGATGCTGCAGATCTGTTTAAAGGGCAGACAGAAGTGGGGAAAAGGTTTCAGCTAGACCAAGACCTGACAGGCACAAACCCACAGGCTTATGCCCTGGATGTCTTAAGCAGGAGAGGTTCCTATGGGTCTTGAACTAAGTCTAGAAGAAAAGGAGTGAACAAGACCTATTCAGCTCCTTCAATTCAGTCTAATTCTCTTCCCCACCAGCCCGCACACAGCTTGGGCTCTCTAGAGGCACTCTTTCAAGGAGTCTGCTTTGCTGGGCACTGGCTCACTGAGGCGCAGGAGACAATATCTACCCTAGAGGGGGGCTTATTGTCTGGCATGGGATGGACAGGTGATTCAAGCTGCATTTGGGGCTTGCAGAACATAGTCTCAAAGTGCAAAGGAGGGAACATCCAACTCCACTGGGAGAGAAGAAAGGGTGGGTAATCAGAAAAGACTTAGAAAAGGTAGTATTTAGCTGGGCCTTGAAGGATACTGAGCAATTCTCAGGGCTGAGAGTAAGTGCATAAGGTGCTCTACCCACCCCCACCCCCACCCCGGGGGGTGGGAAAACTAGTCCCTCTCTGGCCAGTTTCCTCTCCTCCTATAACATAGAGGGATCCACATCTTCATGAGAGGTGGGGATGCGGAAGTGCAGGTCAGAGCTATAGTGACAAAGGAAACCAAAACCTCCATTTTGTTCTCAGAATTGCAACAACACCTTCCTCCCCTGCCTTGGGAGGAAGTGAGCCCAGCACCCCAGTGGAGGAGGGTGACCTGCTTCTCTCCCCCGAGTTTCTTTCTTTCACTACATAGGAGTGGCTGCTCTGAGCTTCACCTAATGGGCTGCCCCCATTGCTGGGGCCGGGAGGAAAGCGCTGGCCAGCAGAGGAATGACGTGGTGGCAGTCAGTCGTGAACACACAGACCCATGGAAACAAGATGCTCACCAGGCTTCTTCCTCCTGGGCTTCTCATCCCAGGTGGCTGGGCCAACAGGGAAGTCTAAAGGCGACTCACCACTCAGTTCCTGGCCTTATTCATGCTTCCCTGGAGCCTGGCCCACATGAGGCTCAGTGAAGACTGGCACTCAAGCAGCAGAAGGGGTTGGTGAAGGTGTTCCAGAACCCCCAGCATCCCTGCCCTGACATCCTCGTTCCCCAGGAAGTGCCCCACACCTTTCCTCCCCACTCTGCCTGGCACATTCTACTAGCTCACTTACTTGTCAGTGCAGCCCTGTGAGGTGGCTGCCCTTACTTCCATGTTTCAGAACAGGGAACTTAGTAAGCGTCCTGTCTGCAGGCTCCAAAGCTTATGCTATTTGCTTTGCACTGTGCCCAGCTCATTTCTTTCCTGCTGTTTTCTCAGCCCCGGGCCTTTCACGAGGAGGTCCAACACCGAAGTTCTCTCATGACAATGTGACAGTTCTGAGAAGGTTCAGGCAAACGGCATTCCCTTCTCTGGGCATCAGAGACATGATGACATGAGTCAATCATGTCCTGACCTTGATCTGGGTTGCAACGTGTTGTGAGGGCCAGAGAAGAATAAGGCCCAGGCCCTGCCCACCTCAGAGACAAGTGCAAAGGCTAAGTTGCCATTTTGAATGTTGCCTTGGGGTTGCCATAAGTCAGGTCCTTCAGAGGCATGGGTATGAAGGCAAAGGTCTCCGTGCTAAAGACCATACTAAGAAGATTAAACTCAGGCCTAACGAGAAAGAGTTAATAATATATTACAATCCCCAGCAAATAACCAGTTTCACCTGATTACTAACTGCAATCTTAAGGATAGTCAAAAGTTTGAGTCAACAATATGTAGTTAGAACAACAGGGTCCTGTCCTAACTCTGCTGCTGACTCCTAGGGTGACCTGGGGCTAATCACTGTCCCACCTGGGCCTCAATATCCTCCTTTGTAAAATGGGGATTACCATCCTTGGATTGTCAGGTCAGCTTAAGGGCTCTGGCCCTTAAGTGCTTTGTGAACGCTAAGAGTGACTTTACTGGGACGGTGGTGCTAGTTATTTGTGTTAATGTCCTGCTAAACCTGCCCCCGGACCACAGGGCTGAGGCAGTAGAAGACCCCTCCCTTAGAATGGACTCTTACCTGGCTCTGTTAGATCTCACGCTGAGGCCTTCAAGATCAAGCTTCTCTAAAGGCATCCCATTCTTCAAAGCTGCCAGTGGCTATCATGGCCTGATCCCTTTGGTTTTCCATAGAAAATGGCTGGGAGATGAAACACCTAATTGTCATACTATGTGTCCTGCAGGTGAGGGCAAAGGAGGAGAGTTTAGAAAGGGAAATGGACCTTAAAGGACCACACCCCAGCAAGGAAAGGGCCATCTGTTCAAGGCACATAAGCCCACTCAATCCTTATCAGGGGGGTGTGAGGGTAGGGCACAGGGTCCATTTCCCACAGGGCAGCTGGGGACTAATTAAGTGCACACACTGGAGGAGGGGGACACACTGGAGGAGAGGATGAACCCAGGAGTCTTCCCTCCCCTGTCTGCTCTCTTAGTATCACACATTGCTCTGTTGCAGATTTCTCCTTTAGTGGAACTCAGTATTCTGGAGAAGCGTCCCGCAACACAGCAGACTCTGGTGAGCAGGAATGGGGCGGTGGTGGGGGAGTCATGATGGGTCAGAGACTCGCTGAGTCAACTAGGAACCAGAGCGGGGCTGCGAGGAGGTTAGAGGGGCTGGAGCGGGCCCTGCTGAGGCTGCATCAAGCAGCTCAAAGCCTCCTGCCAGCAGAAAGAGCCCCAGGAATGGCCTGGGGCCGCCTGGAGTGGCAGAGGTCATTCTGGTCTTCGCTGAAGGTCCCCCACCCCGGCCGAGGAGAGGAAGTGGAAGGGTGAAGGCTTATATTACAGCCTTTGAACGCGAGAGGTAAAGAGCAAAAGCAAGACATGAAAAGAGTGAAAGAAGAGAGAGAAAGAAAAACAACAAAAGGTAAAATACAAAATAGGGTGGGAGGTGAGGAGTGAAATTAAAGGTGGCGCGCGGGTCCCTTCCACCGGGGTAGCGGGAGTAGGGCAGATATAGCGGGCGCAGGGCTGGGGCGGGCCGGGGCCGGGCTCACCAGGCCGCAGGGAGAACAATCAAGTACTGGCAGATATGTCAGTCGGCGGGCGGAGCGCGCATCCACGGAGAGCAGACTGTACTCGACCCAAAGGCGCGGCCGGCCGGGTTTGCAGAGAGGCAGGCAGAGGGTGCGGCGCGACTTCGATCTATGGGGAGCGGCCGGCTGGGCGGGGGCGGGACCTGCGGTCTCCGAGGGCTGGGAGGCGGCCCTTTAGTTGCAGCATTTCCGCAGAGACCGCCACGCCCAGGGTTTTCTCCGCGCCTTTCTCCACTTCCATTTTCGGGAGCCGATCCCAGCGTCTGCCCCTTCGTTTCCCCATAGGGTTACCCCTCGCCGCGCCAACTTCATCGTGAAGATGGCAAGACTGACTCCCGGAAAGAAGCAGAGGCTGCCCAGGGTCGTACACGCCTCTGGCCCCTAGCCAGGGCTCTTTTTTTTTTTTTTTTTTTAATGTATTTATTTATGGCTGTGTTGGGTCTTCGTTTCTGTGCATGGGCTTTCTCTAGTTGTGGCAAGCGGGGGTCACTCTTCATCGTGGTGCGCAAGCCTCTCACTATCGCGGCCTCTGTTGTTGCGGAGCACAGGCTCCAGATGCGCAGGCTCAGTAATTGTGGCTCACGGGCACAGTTGCTCCGCGGCATGTGGGATCTCCCCAGACCAGGGCTCGAACCCGTGTCCCTTGCATTGGCAGGCAGATTCTCAACCACTGCGCCACCAGGGAAGCCCAGGGCTCCTTTTAACAGCGCCCAGAGGCTCGGGTAGAAGAACACTCTCCTTTCAGGGACGCAGTCCGCTGGTCCCAACTCAGCCGCCCGTGATTCCGCAGACAGCCCGCTCTCCCCAGGTGCCAGCGCGGGACCCCGCGGGGCGGGGCCTCCCTACCGGCCTCGCTGGCGATTGGTTAAGGGAGCCGTGGGGCCAGAGGAAGGAGCCAATCAGGGCTGCAGCAGCAGGTGGCCGATCACCGCCAACAGCCGTTGGGTGCGGCTGGGTTTCCCGCTGCCTCCGGGTCCTGTCCTGGGCTCCTCGGGGACTTCAGGACGGGGAGGGGTCACGGAGCGTGACGCTCCGCCCCCACTTACAGAAGAGCCAATGGTCAGGAGCCCCTCGAGTGAGAAGGCCGAACAGGGCGTGGACCTGCTGCGTGTCTAGGCCCCGGCATGAGAAAGGGATGGTAGGTGAACCGGGACTGGGTCGCCCTCAGGTTGTTGGTGGTCTTATGGGGGTGACAGACACGTAAACAACCGGTAATTGTGTCCTGTGGCCGGACAAACACGTGCACGTGGAGTGTAGAAGCAGATAGTCTGTGTTCGCCCTTGGACTCTATGTCCCTACTTTTGTGTACCTTCTGACTCCCTCTACCTCTTTTCAGTCTTGTCGGCTGTCTGGGACTGTTGTAAGAATTCGTGGAGGTCGTGGAAGCCATATCGTTGACTACATTGTAAGCTCTTCTAGAGCAGGAAGCTATTTCCTATATTTTTAGTATCACAACCCTCTAAGACCCGCTTTAGATGTGGACAGGGACCGTTGCCTGCCATTCTGGTAAACAAAGAATGTTGCCCACCATTCCAGTTCCATAAGGATCTGGCCATTAGTCACGGCAGCCTTCCACCCACGTGAGCCCTGAAAGGAATTCAGGATGGAGAAAAACAGAACGTATTCTGTGCTTTGGATTCTGTTGTCCCTAGATAGTTAAGTTGCATACCTAAGGAATAATTTTAATGAACCCAGATTCTTGCATCTTCCCATATACAGAAAAGCACTAAAATCATTAATTTGAATGTCTGTTCTTTGTGATTGACAGTAATCTTTTGATGTTCAACTACATTTTTTTTCTAGCAAAAAACTCCTATTTATCCTGGCTTCTCTCTTACCTCTTCTGAGCAGTTCCTCAAAGCTATCTGAGAGGCCGTCTCCTGGGTTATTGTCTTCAGTGACATCCCCAAATAAAACTTAACTCGCTACTTTTAGGTCGTGTGTTTTTCTTCAGTTGACATATAGTAGAGGCTCAATGCATGCTGTTTGGGCTGCTGTTGAAAGTGCCCTTGGGAAGTGTAATGGGAGGATCTGGGAAGATGAACATTTAGTGAGTGCAGTTACTATGTTCAGGTTCAGTGTGGATACTTCACATAACCCTGTGAGGCTGGTATTAACCTCTGACCTACAGATGCGTGCCAAAGAGGTTAAATCATCTGCCTAATGTAACACGGTTAGGAATGGTGCGCCATGACTTAAGCCCTGGTTAATCAGCTCAGTGTGTGTATTTTTTGTCCACAGGCAGAAGGAATTGTCAGCCAGGAGACTATAGCTGGAATGGGACTGGATAATTATAGCAGAAAAGAAAAAAACACACTGAGCATATGATCCTGGCAGAAACAAAGTGGAAACTGAGAAATCCAGCCACAAATTTATTTCTGGCACTGTGGAGTCTCCCATCCATTGCTGGCCTAGCTTTTGCATGTAAGCTTCTGTCTTTGGCTGTGATGAACGGATTCCCAGGATACTCAGCAAGTTTGTGGTGAGACTACTGAACTGGTCGGTGATCTCTGAGGAGACATGAAAAATAGAGTAAAACAAAGGCTTGGAAATAAATGTGTTGCCCTGATTGCCAAAACAGGGAAGAATCTGGATTTCAAAGACTATATACCTATGAGATGTTTGTTCGTCCCTAGCAAAATTCAAGGGACTGTTAAAAGGATGATGTGTGGATACTAAAAAGAGAAGTAGATATCACCAGGATTCAACATGGATTTCTTTAGAAGTCCTGTTAAATTCTCTTTTCCTTAGGATGGAGCCAGGCAGATCAGGGTGTTGCTACAGACACTCTACCTCTGGATTTTTAGAGGTACAGCTCATCCAAATCATAAGATGTCTTATGGAGAAAGTGAAGAATGTTTGGTGTCAACTGAAAAAAACACGCAACCTAAAAGTTGAGAATTATATTTTATTTGGGGCATTACTGAGGCCTTAAGCCCAGGATACAGCCTCTCAGATACCTCTGAAGGACTGTTCTGAAGAGGTAGGGGAGGAGCCAGGGTATATAGGAGTTTCTGCAAAAACACCAGGTAGCTGAACATCAAAAGATTACTGCTAATTAAAGAAAAACCAGATATCTCAAGTTAATGAATTTAGCACTCTTCTGTGTACGGGAAGATGCAAGGGTCTGGGCTAAATAAAATTATATCCTGTTTTTCTCCATCATGAATCCCCTTAGGGTGCACCATTGGTGATGGCTGCAGTGGCTGATGGACTGATAGTCTCAACATCCTTTGTTTACTGATACGGCAGGCAGACATTCTTTGTCCACAATGGGTACAGATAAGTGCATTTTACAAACCTGTTTCACATCTAGTTCACTGAAAAAAAATAATATATATATATGTACTTATAGTTTTGGAACTTTAAAATTTTAAAAACGTTGTTTGAAACACTGAAAATGAAAAAGACACAAGAAAGACACTGATTTTTTTTTTTGTAAATTTATTTATTTTATTTTTGGCTGTGTTGGGTCTTCGTTGCTGTGCGCAGGCTTTCTCTAGTTGCAGCGAGCGGGGGCTACTCTTCATTGCAGTTCCTGGGCTTCTCATTTGGTGGCTTCTCTTGTTGCGGAGCACAAGCTCTAGGCACGGGGACTTCAGTAGTTGTGGCTCGCGGGCTCTAGAGCCAGGCTCAGTAGTTGTGGCGCACGGGCTTAGTTGCTCTGCGGTATGTGGCTCTTCCCGGACCAGGGCTCGAACCTGTGTCCCCTGCAATGGCAGGCGGATTCTTAACCACTGCGCCACTAGGGAAGCCCCACACCCACCCACACCTCCCCGACCCCCCCACCCCAGTCCATGACTTTTTGTTGTTTGTTCTTCTCTTTCTTGATTTCTTAAAAAAAACAAAAAAAAAGGTGGGGGAAATGGCCACCCAAAACGAGGTAGAATTAATTTGAACATTTGCAACAACAAAACTGGATTAAATTCTTTAATGAATCTTTGTTGTCAAGTAAGAAACCCTGCATTTTAAATATTAAATTGGGGGCTTCCCTGGTGGCGCAGTGGTTAAGAATCCACCTGCCAGTGCAGGGGACACAGGTTCGAGTCCTGGTCTGGGAAGATCCCAGATGCTGCAGAGCAACTAAGCCCGTGTGCCACAACTACTGAGCCTGCGCTCTAGAGCCCGTGAGCCACAACTACTGAGCCCAAGTGCCACAACTACTGAAGCCCACGTGCCTAGACCCCGTGCTCCACATCAAGAGAAGCCACTGCAATGAGAAGCCCACGCACCACAAGGAAGAGTAGCTCCCACTTGCCACAACTAGAGAAAGCCTGCGGGCAGCAATGAAGACCCAATGCAGCCAAAGATAAATAATAAATAAAATTAATTAATTAAAGAAAAAAAAAAGACACATGCATCTCAATGTTCATTGCAGCATTATTTACAATAGCCTGGTCATGGAAGCAACCTAAATGACCATCGACAGACGAACGGATAAAGAAGATGTGGTACATATATATAATGGAATATTACTCAGCCATAGAAAGGAACAAAATTGGGTCATTTGTAGAGACGTGGATGGACCTGGAGACTGTCATACAGAGTGAAGTAAGTCAGAAAGAGAAAAACAAATGTTGTATATTAACGCATATATGTGGAATCTAGAAAAATGGTACAGATGAACCGGTTTGCAAGGCAGAAATAGAGACACAGATGTAGAGAACGAGTATATGGACACCAAGTGGGGGAAAGGGAAGGTGGGCTGAATTGGGAGATTGGGATTGACATATATACACTAACTAATATGTATAAAATAAGTAACTAATGAGAACCTGCTGTATAGCACAGGGAACTCCATTTCGCTGTACAGTAGAAACTAACACAACATTGTAAAACAATTATACCCCAATTAAAAAAAAAAAAAGACTCTGTGCTTCCAATGCTGGGAGCTTGGGTTCAATCCCTGGTCAGGGAACTAAGATGCCACATGCTGCTTGCTGTGGCCAAAAAACCCCTAAAAAACGAAAACAAAACAAAAAACACCCAGAAGTGTAGATTTGCCTTCAAATAAAAGTACAGTGCTGATTGCTAAAAAGTTCTTTGTTAAAAAGAAACAAACAACCTAGGGATCGATTAAAAAAAAAAAAAAGGAGCTTTTTGTTGCATTAGGATGTGCTGTAATGAGCAAGACTCCAGACAAAATTAAATGTTTGCCAAACATCAATACAACACACTTTTAACATCATTAAGTGTAAGTTATATTGCACCAGCAGAATAGTTTTTTTGACTGGCACTATAAAGCTCACTTTAAGAAAGAAAAAAAGACACCAAGTGTGAATAACAAATGGTGTAACTAAATTACTGCAAATGAAGATTAGCAGTGAGAAGTGAGGAAGGTGACACTCTAAACCATTCTGATACGATGGCATCTCTAATTTACAAGAAGTAGAACTCCCGTATCAGCATAAGATGGTAAAGTGGACTTGAAAAAGTTGGCCTCAGTGTGTATATCCAGTGTTGAAGCACCTTCCCTGAATGAGTGAGCAAAGTTAAGGACATGTAGAGAGAATTTTATGCTGCAATGTCAGAGTCTTTGATGGCTTTCTTCTCTGCAAAAGTTGTATGTAGCAGTTTTCCTACAAACTTCTCATTTAATTCAGAGCTAAATAGTGGAATTTCAAAGCACAGCTTAAGAGAAAGCCAGTCACGTCTGCTGTGGCAACATCAGAGTTGTGTTTTGTTGTTGAATCTGTTGTTGCTTCCTCAATGACCATTTCACAGGATTCTTCATTTGCTCTGAGCCAGAAGTTAAATATGGTAAATCAGGTTCTCCTTTCTCATCAGAAGCATCACCAGGTTTTCTGTTTACACGTTGACTAGAAGCTTCGATATGGTGACACATTCACAGAAATCCCTGCAAGCCCACTTTATTCCTTAATATTTGCAGTGTTTTGTGAACATCCATATTGATACAGCAAACTTTCCTTATAGTTCTGTTTTAATCAAATGGAAAAGGTTTTTCTCATCCCATCATTTAACATCTGAGCTAATCTGAAGTAGGAATTACTTCAGGATTATGACTCCAAAACATTATTAATACTCAGTATTAGCTCTGAAATATATCTGATGGTTTTTGAAGTCTTCTACCTTTGGCCAGTAAAAGAAATAGGGATCTAACTTCTGAGCAGTGGCTTCTGGATAACTGGTCTAATATTCTGAGGAGTACTATTGCTGATGGGCTGTATTCATAAATGAGAGGAGCCATGGAAACAAGCCATGTGTAATTTTGTTTAGAACTCTGCTGCAAGTCACAGGGTCCGAATCAAGAAGGCTCTCACACCTTTTAAAAGATCCAGAAGAAAACCATAAATGATTGTTCTGGCTATGTAGTTGTGTGACTGTATCATTATTATACAGAGACAGTATGGTGTTTCTCAGAGTGAGTGCCTGATCAAAATATCTCTGCAATCTGCACTTTTTCTTCATTAGTGTTTTGAACCTTTTCTAGTTCTGTAAGGAAGCTGTCTAGAGACTTATGTGAAAGTCTGCCAACTTTTGGTACAGGATTTCTCATCATTACAAAGGAAAGTGTTGAGTCAAATAGGCAAGCAATATGCTTTGTGAGTCCTGTAGGCAGATCCAAATTGCTTATACTGGCTGTGTCAGCTGGATCTTGACTATTTCTATCAGTACCAGAGCTGACAAAACTTCTTTTCAGGACTTCTACTTTCCTTGCCATCTTTTTTTTTTAAATTAAATTTAATTAATTAATTTATTTTGGTTTATTTTGGTTGCATCGGGTCTTAGTTGCGGCACATGGGATCTTCCGTTGCAGCGCACAGGCTTCTCTCTAGTTGTGGCGCGCAGGTTTTCTCTCTCCAGTTGTGGCCCGCGGGCTCCAGGGCACGTGGGCTCTCTCGTTGAAGCGCGTGAGCTCAGTAGTTGTGGTGCGCGGGTTTAGTTGCCCTGCAGCACGTGGGATCTTAGTTCCCCGACCAGGGATTGAACCCACATCCCCTGCATTGGAAGGTGGATTCTTTACCACTGGACCACGAGGGGAGTCCCTTTCATTGCCATCTTATATCGAATAAAAAGAGTATCTTTTGTGGATGGAAAGTCCTTTTAAATCTTTTTGCAGATGGAACATTGCACCTTGATGAATGTACTTGCTGCACATTTATTACTTATGTCTCTTCTTAGGGGCAGAGCCCAAGCAGCAATACATGGAAACATTCTTAGCCAGTGACATGTCTATCTCAAGGACATTTGCAAGCTCTGCAACATTAGTATGCTCATCTATTGAAAGAAATATAAAGTTTCAAAGTAATCACCTAGTCATCTTGAACTCAGTTCATTACAAAACCTTCAGGAGAATAAAATTCAGATATTGACACGTTCAAATAAATCCTTTGTTGTATAAACTATGTAGCATATTGTAATATAGGGATTCAGAGAGTTGAGTATATTTCTCAGGCAAAATGCACATCTTTATGTCATTTTTGAGTTCTGACCAGCCTACACCACTCACCATGCCTCTTTGGCAGTTTCCACTGGCTGTATTGGTAGAAGATGTGACCATTCCTCAAATTTCAAAAAGAAAAAGTTTGATGATCTACACTGATTCATAATATCAATGTACTGCTATCTTTTTATTGCCAAGAAAACTTAGATAGTCAGCCCTAATAAAATTGGGCAATGAAGCATAACTTTTTTTTTGGCCACGCCAGGTGACTTGTGGGATTTTAGTTCCCAGACCAGGGACTGAACCTGGGCCACGGCAGTGAAAGCCCGCAATCCTAACCACTAGGCCACCAGGGAACTCCTAAAGCATAACTTTTTTCATTGTTCATAATGTCCTCTATAATCTCAGCGTAATATGATAATGGTGTTATCCTCAGACCCTTTACCACAATACCCAATAAATGGTAAATATACAGCGTGAAATAATCTCGACTGTAATAGTTCCTCAAAGTATTTGCATTCAATCTTCCTTGACGTGTTTAAGTTATATTTCTGTATCATAACTGACTGTGGGTATGTAGAGGACAATCTGCTTTGCATATTTCCTCTGTGAATTTCCAAGACCCTATCACATGTTGGTGGGCAGCCTGTTCCGTGAGTGGCTGTGCCTGATGTGGAACTTCCTGTCCATGTCCCAGGGCCCTGGGACAGCTGGTGGGGAGCCTGGAGGAGGCCTGGTGCCTTACACTTTAGAATGCCCGGCTGCCCCGTGGTGAGGGCTCCATACAGCTCAGCACGGCAGAGAACAGTGTCAGGGGTGCATCAGAGAATCTCAGTTTCTTCATTAAATTATACTTTAAGGAAAAAAGAGCTTTTAAAATTAAAATCATCATTCTTGTAAATAATTATGCAGGTTCACTAATCTACTCTCATATGTGACTGTTCCTCAAATTTCAATGAAAGGATTGGAGAATGCCTTCATTTTGCTTCTCTCCATTTCAAAATTCTTGCCTATGTGACTCTTTTATTTCTAGGTTTACCATATCCTTTCCAGAGTGATCCCTCCTACCTGCACGCATTATTCTATGCTCTTCTGTTTTCTCTAGGACCTTTCCTCCTATCTTCAATCTTTCCTTTCTTCTACTCTGTGTGTGTGTGTGTGTGTGTGTGTGTGTGTGTGTGTGTGTATAAATTAAAAGATAACCTCAGGACTTTCCTACTCCTTTTACAGTGGCTATTTTTTCTCCTTTCTTTCTCTGCCAAACTTTCTGGACAGTTGGCTGTCCTCTGACATGTCAGCTTCTGGCACAACTCTTACATGTCTGATGAATGAATAAATGAATGATCTCACATTCATCTCTTCATTCACTTTACGCCAGCCACACAGGTCTTTTTTTCTGTTCTTTGAACATGCCAAGCTCCTTCCCATAGGACCTGTGGACTGCTTGTTCCCTTTTCCTGGAACACTTTCCCTTGGATCTCTACGTGGCTAGCACCTCTCATCATCCCTACAGACACACACACACACACACACACACTTCTTGGAGATAACCAGTGGTCCCTTCTTCAAGTTGAGTGCACTTTTTTTTTTTTATTTATCTATTTTCTTTTATTTATTTGTGGCTGAGTTGTGTCTTTGTTACTGTGCACATGCTTTCTCTAGTTGCAGTGAGCGGGGGCTACTCTTTGTTGCAGAGCACGGGCTCTGAGCATGCAGGCTTCATTAGTTGTGGCTCATGGGCTCTAGAGCACAGGCTCAGTAGTTGTGGCGCACGGGCTTAGTTGCTCCGGGCATGTGGGATCTTCCCCGACCAGGGCTCGAACCCGGTCCCCTGCATTGGCAAGTGGATTCTTAACCACTGCGCCACCAGGGAAGCCCTGAGTGCACTTTTAAGTAAAATTTTTATAGAAGTATAACGTACATATTAAACAGTGCACAAATCATAAGTGTACAGCTTGATAAACTCTCATATAGTGAATGCCTCTATATAATTTGCACTCATCAAGAAACATTAACATTATTTGTGAATTATTCTTCAATAAAGCTAAAAAATTTTAAAAAGAAACATTATTAACACCGCAGAAACAACCTCTCATGTCCCTTCTCAGTCACTATTTTCCCAGAGAATAACTACGGTACTGATTTTTAAAAATGTATTTATTTATTTATTTGGCTGCATCAGATTTTAGTTGTGGCATGCAGGATCTTTTTTTTTTTTTTTTTTTTTTTTTTGCGGTATGCGGGCCTCTCACTGTTGTGGCCTCTCCCGTTGCAGAGCACAGGCTCCAGATGCACAGGCTCAGCGGCCATGGCTCACGGGCCCAGCCGCTCCGCGGCACGCGGGATCCTCCCGGACCGGGGCACGAACCCGCGTCCCCTGCGTCGGCAGGCGGACTCCCAACCACTGCGCCACCAGGGAAGCCCCCCTATACTGATTTTTAACATCAAATATTTGTTTTGCCTGTTCTTAAACATCATATACATGGAATTGTACTATTTTCTGTCTTTCACTCAACATTAAATTTGTGAGATTCAGCCAAGTTACATGAAGTTGTAGATCTTTAATTATCGTTGCTGTATAGTCTCTACTGTATGAGTATATCCAGCGTATTCACTCTACTGTTGATGGGACATTTCAGTTGTGTCCACTTTTTGTCTATTACAGTAGTACTGCCATGAACTGTCATAACCTTTTGCACTCTTAATAGCCTTATTGAGGTACAACTTAAATACCATACAATTCACTCATTGCTAAGTATATGATTTAATTAATTCTTAGTAAATTTATACAGTTGTGCAATAATGACCACAATCCAGTTTTAAAATACTTCCATCACCCCCAAAAGTTGTGTTGTGTCTGTTTGCAGTCATTTCCTTCTCTCACCTCAGCCCTGGATGACCACTGATCTACTTTCTGTCTCTACAGCTTTGCATTTTCTAAAATTTTCATATAAGTGCAAGGTAGTCTTTGGTGTCTGGCTTCTTTCACTTAACATAATGTTTTTTGAGGTTCATCCCTGTTGATGCATGAATCAGCAGTCTGGTCCTTTTTTATTGCTGAGTAGTGTTCCATCACAGTGATATAGAACACTTTGTTTGTGTACTCACCAGTTGATGGGCATTTGGATTACATATTTCCAGTTTGGGGCTATTATGAATAATGCTGTTATTGACATTCATGTACAAATCTTTGTGTGGACATATGATTTCATTTCTCTTAGGTAAATACCTAAAAGTAGGATGGCTGGATCAGATGGTAAATATATATTTAATATTTTTAAAAATTCAAAAATTTCCAAAGTGGCTCTACCATCTTACATTTCCACCAACAATGCATGAGGAATCCAGTTTGTTTCCTACAAAGTTTACCACTTTTAGTTGGCAAAGCTGTGGATTTTTGCTGTCTGTCAAATTATTACCCATGTTTTATAGGTAAATAAACTGAGGCTTAAGGAGACCAAGAATTTGACCCATGTCACATAGCTAATAAGTATCAGAACGGGGATTCTAACTTTGGTTTTTGTTACGAGGTTCATACTCATTCCATTGACATGAATTGAGATGTATACTTGAATACTCAAGAGATCCCCACCCCCTCTGCAAAAAGAGATTATTCATTGTTTTTGCTCTCAAAGGCAAAGCTCTATTTTATTTTAGGAAGGGGTTTTCTTTAGCTCTTAAAAATTTATTTATTTTAGAGAGAACTTGGATCCTTACCTAAGATCATACACACAAATTAACTCAAAATGGATCAAAGACCTAAATATAAGATCTAGAGAACTATATGGATTTCCCTGGTGGTCCAGTGGTTAAGACTCTGCACTTCTAATGCAGGGGGCACGGGTTTGATCCCTGGTTGGGGAAATTCCTCATGCCTCGTGACCAAAAAAAACCCCACAAACCCAAAAAACCTATAAAACTCTTAGAAGAAAACACAGGATAAAAGCTTCATACCATTATATTTGGCAATGATTTCTTAAATGTGATACCGAAGGCACAGGCAACAAAAGAAAACATAGACAGGGACTCCCCTGGTGGCGCGGTGGTTAAGAATCCACCTGCCAATGCAGGGGACACGGGTTCGAGCCCTGGTCCGGGAAGATCCCACATGCCACAGAGCAACTAAGTCCGTGTGCCACAACTACTGAGCCTGCGCTCTAGAGCCCACGAGCCACAACTACTGAGCCTGCGTGCCACAACTACTGAAGCCCGTGTGCCTAGAGCCTGTGCTCTGCAACAAGAGAAGCCACCGCAGTGAGAAGCCCGTGCACCAAAACGAAGAGTAGCCCCCGCTCGCCACAACTAGAGAAATCCCGTACGCAGCAATGAAGACCCAACGCAGCCAAAAATAAATAAATTAATTAAAAAAAAAAAGAAAACATAGACAAATTGGAGCTCATGAAAATTAAAAACTTTGTGCATCAAAGGATACAATCGACAGAGTAAAAAGACAACCTACAGAATGGTAGAAAATATTTGCAAATCACATGTCTCATAAGAGGTTAATATCCAGAATATATAGAGGACTACTAAAACCCAAAAACAACAACAAAAACCCAATTCAAAGTTGGGCAAAGGACTTGAATCGATATTTCTCCAAGGAAGATATACAGATGGCCAATAAGCAAATGAAAAGATGCTCAGTATCACTAATCATCAAGGAAATGCAAATCAAAACCACAAGATATCACTTCACACTCATTAGGATGGTTATTATTTTTTTAAATGGAAAATAAGTATTGGTGAGGCTGTGGAGAAATTGGAACACTGTGCACTCTTGGTGGGAATGCAGAGTGGTACAGCTGCCATGGAAAACAGTATGGCAGTCCCTCAAAAATTGAAAAACAGAATGATCCAGCAATTGATCCAGCAATTCCACTTCTGGGTATATACCCAAAATAATGGAAAGCAGGGCCTTGGAGAGAGATTTGTACACCGATGTTCATAGCAGCATTATTCACAATAGCCAAAAGGTAGACGCAACCTAAGTATATCCATTGATGGAAGAATGGATAAGCGAAATGTGGCATACATATACATATATATATATATAATGGAATATTTTTCATCCTTTTAAAAGAGGGAAATTCTGACACATGCTATAGGATGAACCTTGAGGACATTATGCTAAGTGAAATAAGCCAGTCACAAAAAGATAAATTCTATATGATTCCACTTATATGAGGTACCTAGAACAGTAAAATTGAGAGACAGAATGTATAATGGTGGTTGCCAGGGCTTCCTGGGAGAGGGAAATGGGGAGTTATTGTTTCATGGGTATGGAATTTCGGTTTTGCAAGATGAAACAAGTTCTCAGGATGGATGATTGCACGACATTATAAATGAACTTGATGTCACTGAACACAAAAATAGTTAAGACGGTAAATTTTATGTTGTGGCTTTTATTACAATTTTTAAAAATTAAAACATTAATTCATTCACTCATTAAGTTTGCAATATTCCAGGCACTCTACTAAGGGCGAGGGATACAAGTGTAAACAATACCTTGTTCATGCCTGCAAGGAACTTATAGGCTAGTGTGACCATCAGACAGGTGGGCACAGTGTGACCAGGGTTGTGGGAGCCTGTCGGAGGGGCATCTTAGTCCCCTATGTATGTCAGACCCAGCATATGTTTAACAAATAACAGAAGTCGGCAAAGCAATAAATGCTACAAGATCTGTGCCTTTGATTCATTACCAGAAAACTCTCTCCTAGGCAGAGCTGGAGAAGGTGAGTCTGCTACTACCCAAGTGGTTTGGTTCAGAGGCCAAAAAATGATTTGCTGGGAATATTACTGAGGGTATTTCTAAGTTACTTAGAACATGTGAGCATTGTCCTTTTTTCTCACTACTCCTTCCAGATGGAATCTTCTATTGATTTTATTACTATTCTATTCACTCAACTCCCACTTCCAATACTCTTGTCTGGGTTGTGACAACAGCTTCATCTTCCTGTGACCAGAGTCCACCCCACTAATTCATTCTCTGCACTGCAGTCAGTCATCCCTACTTGAAACACTTCAGCGGCTCCACATTACCCTCAGAATACCCCAGACTCCTTAGGGTGGTGTCTTAGCTCAGGCTGCCATAACAATATATCACAGACCTGGTGGCTTTCACAACAGGAGTTTATTTCTCATTAAGGTCTGGAAGCTGGGAAGTAAGATCACGGTGCCCATCCATTAGGTTCCCTGGTGGGGGCCCTCTTCCTGACTTGCAGACAGGCTTCTCACTGTGTCCTCACATGGTGGAGAGAGAGCACTTTGGTCTTTCTTCCTCTTCTTATAAGGACCCTACTCCCATCATGGGGGTGCTACCCTCATGACCTCATCTAAACCTAATTACCTCTCAAAGGCCCAAACTCCAAATACCATCACATTGGGTGTTGGGGCTTCAACATATGAATTTTGGGGGCAGAAATATTCAGTGCATAATATGTGCCTTCTCCAGCCTTTCAGGGCCCCTGTTTTCCTCTTTATCCCCATCTCTCTCACTGCTTCCTTTTAGTCTGCAACCTAGCCATGCTGATAGCTGGCAATACTTGGATGCCCCTTGTTCTTGCTTCTTTCTAGGCCTTTGTACAAGCCATTCCCTCTACCTAGAATGACTTTCCCCTCTTTTGCTAGGATAACTCCTATCTGTCCTTTAGGTGTCCTCTGCAAAGGAGCTTCCTGGGCCCCAAACCAGGTCAGGTGTCCTTCATCTGGGTTTCTGCTCTTGAGTGCCTTGTGCATTTCCCTACGGTGCCTCTCATCACACTGCATCGTTGTCTCTTCTGCTCCACCAACCACCACCCCAGTGAACTCCCTGAAGGCAGAATGGGCCTCGTTCACCTCAGCACCTAGTTCAACACGTGGCTAACGATGTATGCACAATGAATACTTTGGTTTGTATAGCGCTCTGTACTTTTCAGAGTGTCCCGACACAAAATAACTCATCTATAGAGGTATAATTATATTTCCTTACTTAACATTCATTCCTCCTGAATAAAATATTCCTTTAAACATATTACTTTTACTAACAAGATTTCTGTGAAGTCAATAATCCACTATGTCACTAATGTGACTGAGTCAGGGGTCAAACTATCTCATTTTTCCTGATATACTAGAAGAGTTTGTGAAAAAGCAGATTTCTTTCTATAACCCAGCAGGACCCTATGGGGCCTTCCTGGGACAGACCCCTCTCCTATAGTCTCTGCTTTAGCTCCTCTGTGAATTACCTAGATAATCATATCTGATGCTCATTTCCTGAGTAGTTTTACAGATGTTAAAACTCCCACCAAATGGAAGAAATTAACTACTTGATGATGATGAGCCCATAGCCCCCAGACCTACTGGCGCCTAAGGATTGATAATGTTACCCCTAGGACATCGTCCTGTTACCTCACCATCAACCAATCAGAGAATTGTGCACAAGCTGTTCACAGACCCTGGGATGCCCCTCCCTCACTTTGCCTTTAAAAATGCTTTGCTGGGACTTCCCTGGTGGCCTAGTGAGTAAGACTCTGTGCTTCCACCACAGGAGGCACTGGTTCAATCCCTGGTGTGTGTGTGGGACTTCCCTAGTGGTCCCTGGTGGTTAAGAATCCACCTTCTAACGCAGGGGATGCAGGTTCGATCCTTGGTTGGGGAACTAAGATCCCACATGCCACAGGGAAACTAAGCCCACGTGCTGCAGCTAGAGAGCCCATGCACTGCAACTACCGAGCCTGTGTGCCACAACTAAAGACAAGCCCGTGCACCACAACTAGAGAGAAGCTTGTGCGCTGCGACAAAATATCCAGTGTGTCACAACTAAGACTCGACCCAGCCAAAAACAAACAAACAAAACAAACCATTAGGGAGTTCGCATGTTTTGAGTACTAGCTTTCCTGAACTCCTTGCTTGGTGCCCTGCAATAAGTGCTGTACTCTCCTTCACCACAACCCAGTGTCAGTAGGTCAGCTTTACTGTGTGTGGGCGAGAGGATTCAAGTTTGGTTCCATCCACCTCACTACAAATAACTCAATTTTGTTTCTTTTTATGGCTGAGTAATATTCCATTGTGTATATGTGCCACATCTTCTTTATCCATTCATCTGTCGATGGACACTTAGGTTGCTTCCATGTCCTGGCTATTGTAAATAGAGCTGCAGTGAACATTGTGGTACATGACTTTTTTTTTGCAGTACGCAGGCCTCTCACTGTTGTGGCCTCTCCTGTTGCGGAGCACAGGCTCCGGATGCGCAGGCTTAGCGGCCATGGCTCACAGGCCTAGCCGCTCCGCGGCATGTGGGATCTTCCCGGACTGGGGCACGAACCTGCGTCCCCTGCATCGGCAGGCGGACTCCCAACCACTGCGCCACCAGGGAAGCCAGGTTTGGTAACATTTTGAATGACTTGACGGAGGTAGGTGTCTGTGAGGGTGCAGTGGGGGAATGGGTATTGGCCTCAGCTGGTGATCTGACCTCAGGAGTTTGCATCCCTGGCTTCCTGGTGGCAGAAATTGGGAGGCAGGACTAGGAAGGGAATGCCTGTGGCTTGGAGGAAGCTCTTAGTTCTTAGAATCACAGAACTTTAGTCTTAGGTCATTTGGTTCAACCTCTGCCTTTAAGAAATGGGGAAAGAGATCTAGTATTTTGCCCAGAAAAACCTCAGAAGACCTCCCACCAATCTTGTTTTCCCTCTCCCAAAAGCCTGAAGTTGGAGGTCACTAGGCTTCTGATCTCAATCAAAATATTTCTCAGAAGCATTATCCCCTCTCTTTCAGCAGCATCATCTGAATAGTGTGCTCTGGATAGATGATGGGTTAATATTGCTACATAGAAACTCATGGAAGGCATAGTCCTTGGCCTCTAGGAACTTACAAATCAAGACCAAGTGTTTAAAAATGATTTGCACATGCTGTCAAGTCAAAAGAAAGAGAAAGTTTTAAATATAGCTTTTATTTGAAAGCTGAACCAGACATTAAATCAAAATAATTTTTATTTTTTTGCTTTTGCTTGGACTTTCCACTTCGTATATGTAGATGCTCAAAAATTATGATTTAGATTTAGGAAAGTGCTGATTTCGGAAAGTGGATGTTCGTTTTTCCCCAGGGTGCAGAGGAGTCAGAGTAGGGAAGGAAGGATGACATCACTGAACACCTCCTGCAAAGTGAGGATTGTCATTCCCACTTCTCTGTAGGACTCTGAGGTGCAAGAATTTCCCATGGTTAGGTTGCTAATAGTTGTGTGTGTGTGTATGTGTGTGTGTCTGTGCTTTGAACCCAGTTCTGTCATCAGAGCCACACAGGCTGCTAAGAAGCAGAAAGTCTGGCATTCTGGGTCCCAATTATCAATGTGAAATATGGCCAGTTAAGTTCAGAAGGAGGTTATCTGGTTCAAGCCTGCCTTTTACGTATGGAGGTGCCGAACCCCTAAACGACAGAGCAGCCAGCCTGCAGAAGGGCAGAAGGCAGTGTATGTGTGTGGGCCAGGTGTGGCCCAGCGCTGACACACAGGAAGCCTGAAGCGAGAAAGGGTGATTCCATCCAAGAAAGAGAAGGCAGAAAAGTGGCTATTCTCATTCCCACACTCAAGGTGTGAATTCCTTTATTGAGTCATAGTAATTTTCCAAAAATTCTGATTCCTGGTACTTTAGGCTCTCAGCTCAGTATTTATCTCTTTGTCCCCAAACTCCACACCCTTCAAGGTGCCTCACAGTCCAGCACGGAGTGGGGGGCTCCCACAGCTGCACATCATTCTTTGTCACCCCTGGCCCCCAAACCCCTGGTTCCTTTGGTCTCACCTCTAGACAACTGTGTCTTTCAAAAAGTTCTTCCCTGGCACTTCCTCACTGACCTACAAAATCTTTCCCAAGGCATGGTCCTTCTATTTACATTTGTACAGAGCTTTTGCTTTTATAATGTGCTTTCTTGCCCACCTTCTCACTTGATCCTCATAAACACCCCAAGTGAGGTAGGAGGAAAGGGATTATTACTCCCATTTTACAGGAAAGAGACTGAGGCTGCCCTCTTGATTCTCCAGTGTCATCAGCAAACATTTATGGGTCTAAGCCTCATACTGGCTCAGCAGTGCTCCTTTGACACAGGTTCTAGGTTTTCTTTTCTTCTCACGTTTCCTGGAATCCCAGCGGGTTTTACACAGCAGGCACGCTACAAATATAGCTGATGATGCATGGCTAACCGAAGGCTGCAGTCAAAAGCTTTGTGTTGCTTTGGCGGTGCCCCTGTAGACTCCTTAGCTGATTTCCAAGTGAATCGCGTGCCACTCCTGTCCCTTTCCTGTTTATAATTCATCGTCTAATCAGATTTTTCAGGGGACGTAAGTTTGCAAACTTCCGTTTTATCCAAGTGGATGTTTTGTTTTTCCTTGCCTAAATGTTAGGCATCCAACCTGATGGGTTTCACAAATTAATGTAATTTATTTTCCATGTTGTCAGTGCAAAACAAAGGTGTTCTTAAGACAAAGCACTGAAGACCACAGTCCTTCCTCCTCTTCTGTTTCTTGAGTCAGCAGCAAGTAAACAGTTCTGTAAACATGTGTGGGTCTACGTCCTTGTGTGTGTGGACCCGCTGCTTTATTCCATCCTTAACTGGTTTTGTCCGAGTTAAGTACCAAGTGGCCTTGTCTTAGTCAAAATGGAGATTCCCGTAGCACCTGGACTTTCATCAAGGCCCGTTTCAGTTGCTCGTAGGTGACGAACATCACCACATTCCAGGCTCCCAAACGCAAAAATGAGGGTGTAAATCTGATGAGAGAAACAACCACATGGTCAGGTGGGTGGACTGGAGTCCCACATGGATCTATGCGCTCTCCCCACTCGGTGCTGGTGCCAAAGGACTAGCCTTCTGTTAGTCACGAGCATTTTCTGAGATTGTTCAGTCATTTTCTTCTCTACTGAAGGAATTTAGGCAGAAGCTGGAGTTGGGAAAGGAAAGAAAACTAACATTTTGAGCCGTGTTACTGTGTCAGGCAGTTAATTCTCACAGTTCTATCAGGTAGCTATGATTGTTGCCAGTTCTTTCTCTTCAGAAACCGAGGTTAAGTAGCTCAGTTAAAACCACCTGACTCCATTCTGCTACTGGGTATTTCTGGGCTCATTTACAACCTGAGTGGCCACCCCTGCGGAGACCTCGGCCTCCAGCTGGAGGGGCAAAAACAACGTGACACCAAATTTAGCTGCTCTCCGGAAAGCCTGCCTGTCCTGCGGTAGGTAGCGCGGCTGGGCGAGAGCCCCCCTCGGCTGTGCTTCGCAGACTCAGGGAGCGGCCGGCCCCTGCCTCTTCTTCAGCCTCTCTCTCCGCTAATCCCCTCCTGGTCCTCTCAGCTCCTGCCAGACGCTTCCTCCCACACCTTTGCCCACGTTGCTCCTTCTGCTTGGAATATCTCCTTCTCTCCTTGCCGGGCTGTTCGCTCTTGGCTCCGTGGGACTCAGCTTGGGCACCAGAACCTCCCCCCAAGGCCTCTCCTGAACCCTCAGCCTGGGCCCCTCACAGGGCGTACAGCACGGGCACAACGAATGTGAACTCTGGCATTAGACTTGGATTCACATCCTAGCTTGACCAGCTTCTTGAACTTAATCTTTCTCAGCCTCAGCTTACTTATCTGTAACATGAGGACAGCAACACCTACCGCACGGAGCTGTCGAGAGGATTAAATGAGTTAAGGTACAGCGCATAGCACAGGGCCCAGCACCCGCAAGATCCTCAGTGAATGTTTGCCAAGTGAAAGTACAAACCGAGACAAGTGGCTACAGCTGAAGAGTGAAATGATGGCGGCACTTACAGGAAAAGAACTGTCAGCTGGAACTCAGTTTTGTGACGTCATCCCAGGGTCGAGAACATGGTTGCTTGTTGGGCCCAATCTAACGCTGGACGCCAGAAAACTATCCTCAGTGGTGGAGGTAAGAGGGCCAAGCAAAGAGCTTAGCGTGGGATGGACGATGTGGGTGGTATCTGACGGTCAGTGTTTGAGCCGTGGCTCTGCCATTCAGACTTTGTGAGCTGGGACAAGTTCCATGACCTTCCTGAGCCTCGGTCTCTTCCCCAGTAAATGTGGAGAACACGGCCCAGTTCAGGGGGGTGAGATAGTATTTGTGAAGTGCTTAGCAAAAGGCCTCATACTTAGGGACTTAGCAGTCACGACGATTGTTAATGACTACACTATAGAGTGCTGCCTTGGTGCTGGGGACTCTGGGATATGGAAGATGTATACGGTTGACCCTTGAACAACACAGGTTTGAACCGTGAGGGTCCACTTATACACAGATCTTTTTGCAATATTAAATACTACAGTACTGTATGATCTGCGGTTGGTTGCATCCGTGGTTGGTTGAATCTGTGGATGTGGAACCAGGGATATGGAGGAACCTCATGTATGGAGGGCCGACTATAAATTGTCCACGTATTTTCAACTGCATGGGGTCCATGCCCCTAACCCTCGCATTGTTCAAGGGTCAACTGTATAAGCCACAGTCCTTGGCTGCAAGGAGCCTGCACTCTAGCATGGGGGATAATTTAAACTTACAAATACTATAATATTGATACAAAGTAGGAAGTGGTAGATCCCATAAAAGTGGTGTGGAGGAAGTATCACTGAAGTTCACAGAGGGGGAAAGTTTACACCTGAGAGTGTTAGGGAGGAGGTGGCATTTGAACTAGTTTTGAAGGACAGCTAAGATGTAGAGCATGTGGATGGCGCAGGAAAGGCATTCCACGCCGAGGGAACAGTAAATGCCAAGGCAGAGAAGCAAGAAAACATGAAGCACATTGGGCACTAGGGCTGCCGACTGTGGTGGTCCACAGTGATGGCGGTGGGTCCGAGAAAAGTCTCAGGATTACCAACCACCTTTCCCTCCTCCTCCCCTGCCCAGGACGTTTGGGGATAGCACTTTGACCTATGCCTAGAAACCTTTTTCTCAGATAAGCCTCCCTGACTCTCCAAATCAGACCTGGTCCACTCTTTCTAAAAATCATTTCCGTAGGTCTTTATACTTGTCCTTTGTGGCATTTACACCTGTGCTGTTCACCAGTGTGTTTCCAGGTGGACCCATGGTAGACACAATCCACATGGCGGGAAGGAAGGGAGCTGGGGAGGGAGGCCTGCTTCTCTAGGAGGGAGTACTGGCAGCAGGAGGGGAGGCTCACCCCTTATAGAAGGCTGTGGGGCCCTCCTGGGTCACCATCTTCAGCATACAGTCGAAGGGGCTGCGGTACTGGCCTGGGGGTGAGTTCATATATCGGGTCTTCACCACGTCCACTGGGGAGGCCACCACTGTGGCACAGAAGCCAGCTCCAAAGGCAGAGACGAAGTGGCAGGGGAAGTCGTCTGTCGCAGGTTAGGGAAGAGCAAATGTTGGGCTGTGAGATGAGGCGTGCCCTTGCTTTCTGTTTCATATGTGTCCACTGTTTGTCCCTCATGAAACTGTGAACTCCCTGAGTGTAAGGATAGTGTTTTCCAAATCTCTCACAGTGCCCAGGGCGGAGCTCTTGGTAAGGACTTGTAAAACAGAACTGGGCTGTCCCAGGGTTGGAAGGTAATCCAGTCCAACCACCTAGTTGGAGGAAACTGTAGTCAGAGAAGGTGACCCTTGCTTAAAGGTGCACGGGGAGAGGTGGCACGGGGCTGGAAGCCAGGTCTCGGGCCTCCTGTCCGGGGTTCTTTCCTACTCATCATAGTGATGTGCTGGGCACTGCGCCTCCCTCTACTCCTTCTAAAGCCCAGTTGCCTGTGGGTGGTGCCCACTCTCTGGCGTCCCGGGTTCCCTCTCTGCTATGGGAGGGCCGTCTGCCTGGAGCCCAGGGCCTCACCGGTGAGCAGGTGGTAGTTTAGCAGCTTCTCCTTGATGATGTCATAGGTCACCATCTCAGCACAGTTGATGATGGCATTCCTCATGATGTTGGGCAGAGTTCCTGTCAGGGAGGGGGTGGGGCTGATGAGTGGGGTAGAGGAGAAGTGGAACCCCTGGCTGCAAGGCCACAGGCCCCAGTGGGGGGGACATGGTGCCCCATTCCAGGGGTCTCAGAGGAGCCCACCTCAGGTGGGCAGATTCCATACTTTCCTTTCTGATGTTTAAAAACTCTCAGGTTATCCATGTCCATCTTAGAGACAAAAAACAGAGAGGCCCTCTTGTATTTGGGCCACAGTTCAGAGGATAATCTGCAATATCTATCAGAATTAAGATATGCCTCCCTGAGACCTGGCTAGAGGCAGAAAAGGAAGCCTTTCTTTGGAAGAGGGAGGCTAGGCTCTTGGAACAGTGACAGGATGTAGCCCTGGCAGGGCCCTTGGAGAGCGTCAAGACCCCCCCTCCGCCCCGGTTTCACAGATGAGGGCTGGGCTCCAGGAAGGCACACAGCAAGTGAGGCTGTGACCCAGGTGTCCTGCCTTTAACCTTCACTGGGTCACTGTTTCCTCTGCAAGATTCACGTGAGCCCCAGCCACATCTGGGAGAGACAACAGCATTTGTCAAGGTGGCCACCACTCAGACAAGTAGGGAACCCTAAAGCCTTGTTCCCAAGGAAGCCCCCTCCTCATGGCTGCTTCCCCCAGTGGCCTCTGTTTCTTCTCCATGCCCTGCAGTCATCCTCGTGGGCCTTTGCTGGGGAGGCCCTTCCCTCACTCTCTGCTGAGCCGGCTCAGCCTTTGAGGCCTAGATTGTGCGTCACCTCCCCCCGCCCTAACCCCCAGCCCGCATGGCCTCTCCTGCCTCCGGCCCTGCCCCTGCGCGTGAACCCAGCACATCCTGCCCTGTGGAATAGCTGCTCCTTGACATGTCCCCTCTCCTCTGTGTGACTGTGAGAGCCACGAGGATGTCTTCTATTCATTTCTCTCTCCCTTACAGTCCTGCACGTGGTGAAGAGTTGGCAAACTGAACTGAATTTGGGGCAGGGTGGTGGGTCAGCTGGGATGTTGCAATGGTTGGGATGTTCCTTTAGAGTCGCTGAAATACACGTGCTGGGCTCCCCCCTTGCCCAGTTCCCTGCTCCAGCCCTAGGGTAGGGAAATCACTGCCCAAGACCCCCTGAACCTGGAGTCCAGACCTACCTTTCCACAGGCCCCGAACCCCTTCCTCCCTGGCGATGGTCCTGTAGGCATCCATTGTCCCGCTGTACTTCTTATTGCTCCCGGGCCCAGTGTGCACGCTGGCCTGAAATCGGATCTTCACCACATCTGTGGGCTGGGCACAGGTCACTGCCATGGCCCCGGTGGTGCAGCCTGCCAAAATCCGGGTAGTGATGCTGCAGTCTGGAGAGGAGGAGAGTGAGTGGGCCAGTGTTCCGCCACCCAGCACCTCTCTGGGCCTGCTGCTGATCTCTGGGGGCTTCCCCTGCTCGATGCCTTCCTCTCTTGGGCCAAGGCTCCAGAGCCTCCTTAACGGAGGCTCAGAGTCTTCTCATGAGCATGTTACCAACTTCTCACGCCCCAGCTCTGCCTCTGAGTCTGCACTGCCCTGGTCTTCTGACCCACAGCCTAGATTCTGCTTCCGCCCACCCCCTCAGCACTCACGGTCCGATCCCTTGGGGGTGTAGAACTGCTTGACGGAGTCATAGAGGCCGATGCGGACGGAGGCGAAGCTCATCTGGCGCTGCAGGCCGGCGACCAGCCCTTTGTAGGGGCTGCGGGGGCCCTCGGTGCGCACCATGGTCAGGATGGTGCCCAGCACCCCGCGGTACTGCGCGCTCCGGGCCGCCTGGTTCTCCCCCTGGATCTGAGGGACACCCCGCAGCGGTGTGAGGGGCTGGGTGGGGGGTGGATGGGGCTGTGTGCAGGGGGGCCTGCTTGGGGCTGGACCTTGGAAAAGCATGATCACAGCATCACATCCCGGTAAAAATGACAGTTTTGTGTAGCAGTTTCCAGCCCACAGACTGTTGTACACAGTGTGGTGTTGGATCCTCAGGGAGAACAGCGTGGATTGTTTTTCTTGGTACAAATTGTCAGTGGCTTGCCCAAGCTCACCCAGTAATTCCTTACTTCTACTTCTCACTTTTTGGCTTACAAAGTAGGGCAAGGCCATGAAGGGCCCTGGCATGTCCTGCCAAGGAATTAAGATCTTTTGGTCTTGGGTGATGGTGATGGGGAGGTGGTGAGGCAGGGTTGTGGGCAGTGGGGTGAGTGGCCTGCTCAGGGTCCGCTGTGAGGAAGAGCGAGCGGGCAGACACTGCAGGTGCCCTGGTGGAGAACTCAGCCCCTCCGCTGATGGGAGTAATGACCCTCGGCCAAAGGGCGCCTACCTGCAGGCGGACCTTGGCCGTGTCCAGTGGAAAGGTGAGGAGGTCAGCAAAGCAGGCTGCTGTGCCCGCTCCCAGGAACTTCACAGCCGTTGTGGGAGGCACCTCTGAAGGCTTCAGTCCAACCATGGTCCCAGGGGCTCTGCCCGGTCCCTCCAGGGCCCAGCGGAGGTCCAAGGAGAGAGGCTGCTGCACAGCCCTGGGCTTCAGTGCATGGAGGAGGCTGCAGGAGACAGGCCAGAGGAGGGGATAGAACCCATGCCCTCTGGGTCCATCCCCAGGCCCCTCTCAGCATCAGGAGGGTGTTTATAAGGGAAAAGCCTGTGCATGGCTGTGCTTAGCTGTGTGGATTTGACTTATAAGAACAGGTCACTTTCCTCCCTTATGTCTTGCCATCTTCACCCTGACCCCTCTCCCCTCCCAGTTGGAGGTGGGTCTTCACTGTATAAAGGCTCAGGCAGGGACAGGCAACCCCCCAACCCCGTTCTCCTTCCCCAGCCTCAGGCTGCTTCCTGCGAAAGGCCTGCTCCCTGAGGTGTATGGAGAGAGAGCCTGCCAAGTCTCATCGCTTTAGGCCCTGCCGTCCCAAATCAACAAAATAAATGTGCCTCATGGCTCAGTTAAACTGCTAGCCATCTTGGATGAGGGGTTATAGTTGTTTCCTCCAAGCCTGCCTGAATGTACTCTTCTTTACTTAAAACAAACACAGTCCTTTTCAGCCTGTGATTGCTTCTCTGTCACCAAAGATATTTAGCCTGTGACTAGAGATGTTTCCTCCCAACACTGTAGGACTCCCGGGCTGGTGTTCTGCTGTGGAGGGACGGGGGTGGGGGGGTGGTGACTGACCCTGGGCCCCTCTGCTGCTCGGCCTCCCCAGGGCTCTGAGGGGGACTGTGCCCCCTCCCTGCCCCCAGGGGTGCACTTGTGCCTGCACCCATCTTACTGCTGGTGGACCAAGGGCATGTGTACATGAGGGTCCTGGTTTAGCCTTGGTTACCTTGGGAAGCGGGCACAGGCCTTTGGTGCTGATGCCACCTCTTGGCAGTTCATGCCCATGGGCACCCCAACTCACACACTCGGCGCCCCCCAGTGTGCTGGGATCCTGGATCCTTCAGCATTGTCACCCCTGGAGCCAGGGCCAGTCCCATAGAGTTAGCTGTTAAGTGGGCTGACTGTGTGCCCCCTTCTCTATGGTAATAGAAGAACTCTGGTCCTGTGGTGAGGAAACCTGAGTTCCTGCCCTGTCTTCATGGCTTACTAATGGGTGAGGGACATTAGATACATTATTTAACCTCTCTTGGGTAAATGGGAATGATATATTACCTATTCACCAGTGGTGAAATGGATTCCAAAAGATAGGGGTGACCACTTGAGGCTTCTTTCAGGACTGTGGTCTACAACTCTGGTTCTCCCTGTCCTGTCTCTTCAACCCACATGGCTCCCTGGACTCTTATGCTTGCTGTCGCCTTTCCCTAGAAAAGTCTGTTCTTAAGAAGGAGCTGATGTTTCTAATTCATGCTAAGGTGTAAGTGACTATCTTAATGATCAGCTATTTCTTGAACACTATGGCAGGTACTAGGGGAGGAAAGATATGGAATGAATCATGTTTGGCCCTTGCCCCCAAGGAGCTTACATTCAGGAACACAGATAGGTGTAGAATTATCCAAAGGGAATGAAGGAGGTGAGATGGAGGATGGGTTGAGATGGGAGCTCACCAGCCACTGGATCCCAGTCTAGAAGCCTGGGTCATAGTGTGGAGGGACGACTTTTGAATCCTGCCCCGGGGAAGGGGGTGCTTTTATTTTGATCTCTCCCGGCATGAAGTTGCACTTAACATTTTACTTTTATTTTTAAAACTTTAAAAATTGAGATATAGCTTACATATAAGGATTGTATGCATTTTGAAATTACTGAGTCATAAAGGGAATTGTGCACCAATTCTGGAATGTTAGGCCTGGACAGCAAATGCAGGAGGAGATTTTCTGGATGGGGACCTAACCTAGTGTCCAAGCATAATTCAGATCAAGTCACTCCCCTGTTTTAAAGCTCTCCAACCGCCCCCGCCCCGCCTAGTTATTCAGAACAAAGTCCAAAGTCCTTGTCGTGGCCTATGGACCTCCCTAAGACCCAGCTCATGCTAAGTTCTGTGCTTGGCGCTCCAGGAAATCTGGAGATGAGTAAAAACAGTCTGTGTGACCTGCCCGTGGGGAACTCTCAAGGAGTCTTGTGGGGGCATTAGACACACCCACACGTAACTGCAGTGCAAGATGGGCTGGATCAATGTTGGAAGGAAGGAACCATCAAGAAGGGACCCCAAGGAGGGAGAAACCCTCTTGTTTGTGAGGTAGAATTAGGACAGTTTCATGGTGGGGGGTGGGAGGAGGGCCTTGAAAGGTGGGCAAAATTTCAGCAGCTGGAGAAGTGGGAGGGGGGTTCCAGGTGCAGGGAAGGGCGTGCGCTTGTGCGAGAGTCCAGGGCACCGCTTAGGGTCGGAGGAGGGAATGGCTATGGGGCGTGAGGCTCTTGCGGTGGAGCTTTACACACAGTTTCACTGAATTCTCACAACTTTCCTGAGGGGTAGGCTCCCCCTTCCTCTCCCTGCGTGTGAGCAAATGGAGGCTCAGAGATGTTGGCTTGCTCAGGGTTACCAGCCACCAGTGTCAGAGCCTACTAGGCTTGAAACAGCCCTGGAAAGAGGGCAGGACAGCATTTAAACCCATTTTACAGGTGAGAAAAGAGAGGCTTAAGATGGAAAGAGACTTCCTCAAATTCACAGAGCTCCAACCAGGTTCTTGTGGTGGCAATAAGGCCCCCTTCACCGTTCATTCCACTCAGGGGCCCCAGTGGATGTGGTAGTGTGGATATCCACCATCTTGCTTTTTTGTTGAGGGCATTCAAAGCCCTTTAAATTGCATGCAAAACCCCTCTCTGGGGAATTAAGTGCTAAGCACATAGAACAAGAGC
Organism: Aethalodelphis obliquidens; assembly: GCF_003676395.1. Taxonomy (NCBI): domain Eukaryota; kingdom Metazoa; phylum Chordata; class Mammalia; order Artiodactyla; family Delphinidae; genus Aethalodelphis; species Aethalodelphis obliquidens. Next base: position 1,346,038 of record NW_020837994.1, read on the forward strand.
TTGGCGAGGAGGGCTGGGTGGGTGGGCATCGGTGTCCAGTTTGGCAGAGGAAGAAAATGTGCCCAGAGAGGCTGAGACCAGCACACGGCACGCAGTGCTCCTCCCACAGCCTGTCTGCCTGCCTTTCTGTGTTGCCTCCCTGAGAAGGTCCAAGGAGGATCTGGCCCCTTGGGAGGCTGGCGTGGAGCTGAGCCTGGCTGAGGGGACAGCACTGCAGGCGTTGGGGGGAACACTGTCCTCCTTCCCCTTTGCCCTGCAGAAGCCCAGCAGCTGCCAGGCAGGCTCAGTCCCTGGCAGGGAGGCTCTGGCTCCTCTGTCTGGGGTTGGAATGAAAGTGCCTGGTTGTGTGTGGGAACAGCTGCCAGTGCCTGCATCCTGTCAGCCTCTCTTCCCTCAAGCCCTGGCCTTTCCCCTCCTCTGACAGGAGCTGTGCTGCTGGGAACCTCGGCTTCAGGAATGTGAGGGCCCGACTCTCAGGGCAGGGAGGCCCTTGGGAGGTGTGTTCTCTAGTGTCTCTTGCTGGTTGTACAAGTGTCCCTTTTTCAAAAGCTTGGTGGCCACCCAGGCTCTAATAGAAGAATCCTGCAAGTTAGGTATTTTAATTCCACTTTCAGAGTTAGGAACTGAGGAGCAGAGGTGGGATCCCGCCCAGGGCTGTGTGACTCAGTGCATTCCCTGCCATTGGCCCCTGGCAGTGGAGTGTTTGCGGTGGGCCAGGCCCTGCAGGGAGCACTTGGTGGGCTTTGCCTCATGGGCTGGGTCCGTCTCCCAGGGGCCGCCTGTGTCCTCTGGCCAGAGGGGCTGAACCATCAGGCACGGCTTGCCTTCTGAACCTCCTTTGTCCTCAACTGCCTCTGTCCCACACCTTCTTTAGGATTAGCTCTGGTTTTTTTTTTTTGGCCACGCTACGCGGCATGCAGGATCTTAGTTGCCCAACCAGGGATCGAACCTGTGCCGCCTGCAGTGGAAGCGTGGAGTCTTAACCACTGGACTGCCAGAGAAGTCCCTAGAATTAACTCATTAACTGCAATGGTTTCCTGCCTAGATGGGGGGGGGGATGTCCCAAAGCAGGGACTGGGGCTACTTATCTTGGTTCTCTGTGCAGCCTGGTACAGGGACGGCCCAGGGCCAGAGGGGTCCAGGGAGGACCAGTTGACCAAGGGACCCCACTTGCTGAGGTGGGGAAATGGGCAACAAGGTCTGAGATGTCCACAGTGTTCTTTGGTGGAGGGCCTCAAATGCCACAGCTGTACTTAGTGAGAATGGGGACTGGTTGGTGTTTTCAAGGTGAGAAATGACACCATCAGACCTGTGTTTGGATCAGGCTGGTGCAGGTGTCAAGGATGGACTGGAGGCTCAGAGACAAGTGAGGCTGAAGGGATGGTGCAGCAAGAGGTGTTGGAGCCTGAACTTGGTCAAGAGCAGCGGCCAAGGGTGAAGCTGGAGCCTATTCCAGAGGCTGTCCTGAGCCCCCCACGGGAGGGTGGAGTGGACTCAGGTGCGGAGGGCTCTAGACTTTCACTGGTCAAGTGGGGGCAGGGCAGGGGGAGGCCACAATGGTGGGCACAGGCAGGGGCCCTGAGGCCGGTGCTCCTTAACCTCCTTCCCCCTTTACTCCAGCCTCCTGAATTGGTACCCAGGGAGCCCTAGCAGCCAGCAGAACTTTCCCACTGGCAAAGATGAAGCGTAGAGCAGACCCTCCTTCCTGTGCTCTGCTGGGGCACGTGAGGGATGGGACATTTCAGCCTGCACGCCCAGAGTCATGGTGACCCATTAACATCTGCCGAGTGCTTCCTGCACCAGGCACCGTGCTGAGGGCTTTACAGGCATTGACTAGTTCAGCCCCTTTATACGGCATACAAGGTAGCTGCTATGATTGTCTTCATAAACAAGGGCCCTGGGGCTTCCAGGGCTTCAGCTAATCGTAAGGCTAATGGGATGGAGCTGGAATTAGAGCCCAGGTCTGTCTAGCACCTGTTCCTGTTCCACCACCCAGAGTCTCAGACTTCAGGGAGAGCTCAGGATCCCTGAGCTGCTTGTTTACAGAGTGGATTCTTGGCCCTCAGCCCCGGAGATTCAGGTCTGAGCTGGGGTCTGGGAATCTGCATTAGAAACAAGTTCTCTGTGGTGGCTCTGAAGCAGGGATCAGAAGCCCCTTTTCTGAGATACGCTGCCTGACTCCACCCTCCTGGCAAAGCCTCTACTGCATCCCCACTGAGGAAGCTGTCTGAGCAGAGCTGGGGTGGCCCCCCTACTCAGGAGAGGGGGCCTCATGGGGAAAGGGCTTTATGCTCTGGGGGAATCCTGGGGACTCTGGGTCAGACTAAGGAGAAAGCCACCTCTTTATCTATGGGGATTTGCAAAATCACAGCAGAGGCAGCCAGCAGGGCAAGGGGGAAGTGAGTCCTGGGTGAGTGACACAGGAGCTGGGGTGGAGTCCCAGCCCCACCATAGTGCCCTCATCAGGGCTGCCGTTCCCTCATCTTGACTCAACCTCTACCGGCTCTGTCCTGCTATGGTTAGCGACCCCTGACAGCTCCTGGCTGCTCTCCATAGGCTGCTGCGAGGGGAGAACTTGGAGGAGGAAGGTGGGGTGGAGAGTGGGGTCTTACCTGTGAGTCCAGCCAAAGTGGGGGAAGCATAGGGTCTCTTTAAGGCTCCTCAGGGCTCCATCCCAGGAGGTGGCAGCAGGGACCTGATCACCCCTCTGTCATTTGCTGTCGTCCCTGCAGCCTCTGGCTTGGCACCTGTCTTTATACACTCTGGCTGACCTGAAACCTTATCCTGGAGAAGCTAGTTGACAGCCTGGTCACTTGACCAGAGGCGGCTGGTGAGGGGCAGGGAGGTGAGGGGGAAGCTTGGAGTTCCAGATCTGCTTCAGCTCCCTTGACTTGGGGTTCTTTAAACTAGCCCTTTCCAGCTGATTAGTGCTTCCTCGGGTGATGAGGGTATATATGGGGTGGGGGGTTTGGACTTGTCACTTTTGAGAGTCCAAAGGTCAAGGCTTCCATGATAGTCTGGGCAGGGCTCTCCTGGGCCTCCTCTTAATAGTAACAACGATGATAACTCACTTCTTGGTGCCTACCACGTGCTAGAAACTTTACATACATTATTTCTATCTCTTCACAACACTATGAGGTAGGTACAATTAGGAGTCTAAGTTTTTTTTTTTTAAATAGCTTTATTGAGATATAATTCCCATACCATACAATTTACCTATATAACTGGTATGATTCAACGGTTTTTAGCGTATTCACAGTTATGCAACCATCAGTTTTAGAACACTTTCATTACCCTCCCCAATATCCCCGTACACATCAACAGTGTCACTTCCTTTCTCCCCTCCCCACAACCCCAGGCAATCACTAATCTACTTTGTCTCTATAGATTTGCTGATTCTGAACATTTTGTATAAATAGAACCACACAATATGTGACCTTTTGTGACTGGCCTCTGACTTAGCAGTGTTTTCCAAGTTCATCCATGTTGGAGCATGTGTCAGCACTTCACTCCTTTCTATGGCTGAGGATCCATGCATTTTAATGTTTAGGTTGCAGAGGGGAAAACAGAGTCTTAGGGAGGGACAGTGACTCGCCCAGGTCGCAATACTTGGCAGGGCCTGACTTCCAGCCTGCAAACTGTAATGTACTTTGGACCCATCTGTTCTCCATGATATGACACTGTTCTCTATGATATGACACTTGGGGGCTTCAGCATGGACACGCCTGAGGCCAAAGGGCTCTGGGGAGGGTGTGAGGGGTGGGGCGGGAAGGGTTCCTCGCAGCAGCCGCTGAGGCCCCCTTGGTAGACACGGAGGGTAAGGGGTGGGCGAATCTGAACCTGGGATCCAGGTGACTGAGTAGAGAGGAGGGAGGGGCAGGGGGCAGGGGAGGAGAGAAGAAGAGAGGTGGGAAGGGAAGGGAGGTGACTGGGTGGGGCAGGGGAGCAGAGGCCACTGCTAGACTTGGGCACAGAGCCATGGCCATGGTCACAAGTCCAGACACTCAAGTGCAAAGGTCCTCCTTGGAGCAGTCCCTGCCCCAGTGTCAGCAGAACAGGCAGTTGGGTTAGTCCTGTGAAGGGAAGGGGCTGCTAGGGCTGCTGAGGTGGGGAGCGTTCTGGAAGTAGGTTCTTGGCTCCAGCTGAAAATGGCAGTCTGGAGGTGGTGGGTGAATTGCAGCCGGGAGGTGGGGAGGGGTAAATAGTCGGAACCCAAACAAAGGGGCGGTGGGCCCTGGAGAGACCCAGAGGGAGGGCAGCTTAGCTCACGTGGGCCTGGGAGCTCTTCGAGGGCAGGGCCAGGTCTGTCTGCTTTGGCTCCGTGTCCCCAGAATCCAGTCTGTGCTAGAAGTTCCAAAGCTGGCTGCCATGGGCTGCGATCAGCCAACCTCTGGGTGATGAGAAGCACCCATTTTCAGGGCTCTGTGGAGGGAGTGCTGAAAGGGAAGTAGGGAGACGCTGGCTAGTTCTGTTGGTGGTGGTGGAACAAACATGTACCTCATGCCCTTAGCCGGTGCTGCATGCTTGGCAGGGCGTTTCTCGTCTGAGCTGTTACTGCAAAATAGATCCAACTTCTGGGGAGAAGCCACTGGTAAATAACACACTCTGTAAGTGTAGGGGGAGGTTTTCAGACCCTCAGGGTGCCTCTGTGTTATCAGAGGCCGCGGCCGCAGCCTGGGTAGGAGTCATGCATGTCCTTATCCTAACTCGACCCCATCAAGTTATTTACAGGAGCTGGAGCAGGATTGGGAAGGAAAATTCTTCACCTGAGGCGTAACCCCTCAGGCCTGGGCCCCTAGCTTCTCTGTGGCCTCAAGGGAGGCGGAGACCTGGGCCTTGAAAGCTCCTGGCAGACAGGCGGCTGGTGAGCTGAGAGGGAGACACTGGGGAGGAGGTGAGCTGGCAGGCCGAAGGTTAGGGGGCCGAGACAAACAGATGAAGGGGACATGCTGGTCTGAGTGCACTTGACCGATGAGGGGGGCACCCTGCATCACCCTGTACCCTCTGGGGCATGTCCTGCCTCACAGTTAGTGGTGAGCCTGCCTATCTACTGACTTGCTCTGGGTCAGTGGGGGAGGGGTGGGTGGGGCTGACATTTCCTATGCTTCCATTAAGTGCCAATTGCTGGCAAAGCACTTTCACAAACGTCATCTCATTTAATCTTCTCAACAATCCAGTGAAGCTGGGCTTGTTATCTCGCTTTACAGATGAGGCAACAGAGGCTCAAGACAGATAGAGGCTTGCGCAGTCAAGCCGGAGGGGACCTATCGGGAAGTGGCAGAGCCGGACCCGTCTCTGCTCTCTTCCCAGCTGGACCGTGGCCTGCATGCCCTGCTGGTTCCTCCCTGGTCTCACCCCCAGACTTAGCTCTTCAAGGAAGCCTTCTCTGACTGCTCCAGCCCACATGGTTTCCTCCATGAACTCCCTGGATTCAAAGCACTTAACTGGCTGTATCCTGGGCACAGAAGCCTTGTGACATGTCTGGAGGTGTCTTGTGTGATCTGCTTCCTAAGTACATGAACAGAGGCAAGTCACTTAACTTCGTTGAGCTTCAGTTTAACTATAAGACGGGAATCATAAGATGTGGGTTATAGAGTTGTTCTGAGGACTGAGATGACCTATGCTTGGGGGTGGAAAGCAGGGCCCTCCAGGTAGTTCCCTCCCAGCCACTCTGCACATTTCTGCCCCCTTCTAATGCTCCCCACAGGCCCTTTCTATGGTAGCTGCTCGAATGTTTGGAGTCTGACAGTCTAAGCCAGTCTAAGCTATGTACTCATCCCAGAGAGATGGGGCATTCTGAGCGGGCCTGTGCCATGAGCCCCATTACTGTGCTGATAGATCTGAGGTACCAGCAAAGGAAATACTAGGTGTCACCCTAATCTGCATCAACCTAATCTTTGGAGGGGTCAGAAGTCTCATGGTGACCCTGGACCCCCCGTTCCAGATGAGCTTCTCCAAGGGATTGTATGGTTGCAAAGCTTTCTCTCTGGCTGTCAGAGCACAAGCGAATTTCTGACACTGCAGTCCAGTGGCCAACCCGGGAAACACTTGTGCACAGAATACAAATACCAATATGATTTTATTCAAACACAGGCAGGAACAATGACCTTCAGAGCTGGGTAAAAACAATAAGTTAAAAGCATGGTTAGAGTTTCAGACAATCAGATAAAAAGTTTGAAGGAGATAATTTCCCCCTCCTCTCCTACTGATTATTTCAACACAGCATAAAAATAATTTTATCTATAAAATACCCTTATTCCCAAGCAAATGAACTGGAGGTCGGCCCCAGGATTTCCCTGGCTATGCACGAGGCACAACATCTCCACCCACCCTCCCCAACCCCTTTAAGGCAAAAGGGCCTATCATATTCAGGCAGAGGGTAGGCTCCTGTCAGCAGGAGGCTCTGGTCAAGGACACTGGGAGGAGTTTCCCAGCCGAAAGATGCCCGCTTGGGTCCCTTGGTCAAAAGACGGGTGGGCCACTTGGGCACTGGAATCCACCATTTCTAGCCTTTGCCTTACCATCCGAGGAGGAAGCTGAAGTCCTGGCAGGTGGACACTGGGCTGGTCTGTGACGCTCCTCTAGTCTGGGCTGACTGGTGTCCAGGGACAAGGCTGGTGGTGGTTTCAGGGCTTTCACAGCCCTGAGGGAGGCCAGACAAGGCTGAGGGTGAGTGGGTGGGTGGTCCTTCCCTCAGTATCTTGGGCTGCATTAGTCTTTCTGGGAGTATCGGGAAGAAAATATTCGTGCAATCCTGCGAGTTTCTTCCTCAGACAGGCTGGGAGGCAGCGAGTTAGGTCTGGGACGACAAGGCCTTTGGGACAGGGCTCCCCCGGTGGTCTCGCTCTTGCCCTGGAGAGGAGGAGGTCAGCTAGGTTAGCACTGCACACATGGCACTGCCTAAAGATGACTTTGACTCTTCTCGTCTTTTGGTCCTTTGGCTAATACTGGTATAGAGCTGACTGATTTGCAAAGCACTTTACATACCTGAGTGTGTTTAACCCTCGCCTCGACCCCATAGGTTGGTTCCCATGTCATGGATGAGGCAACTAAAGTTCAGGTGAAATAAACTCAAGGTCCCACAGCTCGGAGTAGCAGACCTAAGATGTAAACCCCTGTTCAGACTCCTTCTATGCCTCTGGAGAAGGAGGGGCAGTCTCCTCCAGGACATTCCTTCTCTTGCTGCATGTGTCTAGACAAGTCATTTGTCCTCGAAGCGTGACTGTCCCATGTGTGACCCTGCCAGGGAGAAGATGCTGGTGAAAAATACACTATCTGTGTGGCCCTGGGGAGTTCCTGGAGCTGCCAGGTGTCATGAAGCACATACCCACAGCCCTGCTACCAAACATCTCCCGGTCTTGGGCTGACTGGGTATCACGAATTTCCCCTTGAAGGTGTGTGCATTTGGGTTATGATGTCGTGGTCCTTGGACTCCTCTATGTCTCACCCATTTGCTCCTCTAACCCTTTTGTTTGCTTGTTTCTGTGCTTACTCTGTGCCAGGTTCCTGCCCTGAAGGAGCTCAAAGGATACAGGAAAGCCACCCCAGGCAGGTGGCTGACAGCAAGGCCCCAGGGAAGAGGTGGAGGCCTGGTAGAGGAAGAGGCAGTGCTGAAAGGACATGGGAGTTGCCCCGACAGGCAAACGTGGCTGACTCCACAGCGTGCAGCCTGTCCCCAAATACTGAAAGCACACGCACCACTCCCTATGCCCCAGGAATCAGCTTGGTGGAGACCCTAGGGATTAAGACTACTTCCCTGCCCCTTAGTAATTCTGCTAATGGGAAACTGAGGCCCATTGCTTGTGGGAGTAGAGTTGCTTGTGGGATCAGCAATATTCAGTAATTCCTTCTTTCCTTCACTTCTTTAACCTTCTTACTGCCTACTGTGAGAGGGAGATAGAGATGAACAGTTCTCAATCTCCATAGCTCAGAGTTAAACTGGGGAGACAGAGCTATTCAAAGAATTAGAATAGTAGCCGGGAAGTGATAGGGGGAATGGAAGTCAGGCAACCTTGAGGGTCCCTGCCAATCTGGAATTCTAAATGCCAAGGGAGTGCATACAACCTGACAAGCTCTCAGCGCTGACAGCCCACAGGCAGGTTCTCTTTGCTGGAGAACCAAGAGCAAAGCGGAGCTAGGGGCTGGACATGCCCAGCGGAGGTGAGTACATACAGCTCCCCCATCTTCCAGGCAGGCCTAGGCTAAAAGGGGAGAAAGGAAACCCACCCCGTGCTGGTGTTTTTGTTCTTCCTTTCAAAACATGGGAGGCACCTGCACCCCATAATGCCTCAGGCTGGGGAGGCCAGCCACCCAGCCACTGCCTGAGGCCCTCTCCCTCCAGACTGGATGCTCCTGCAGGGCATGGCCTGTCTCTGATGCTTGTGACTCCCACTGAGACAGGTCCAAGATGGGAGCTTGGTAGCTGATAGACCAGTGAATGGGTCAAGCCACGGTGACCAGAGGCTTAAATTAATTGGGGAGGAGACTGCCTCTTGCAGCAAATATCTCATTCAGTCATTCTTTCATTCATTCCAGAACCAGTGATTGCTCAAGCTAGAGGGGAGACAAATGCTGACCTACCCAGCAATCCCAAAGAGGAAGCTTAGAGCCCGGGAGCACAGAGAAAGAGCAATTCATTCAGAAAGGGCGGCTTCATGCAGAGGTGGGATCTGAGACGCGCAGGGTTTCAGCAGAGCTGTGTGTGGGGTGAGGTCACCCACTGCAGGGGCAGCATGAGCACAGGCCTGCACCTGCTAGCTGCGCTGACATCTGTGAACCAGCCACAGCCAACCTCGCAGTACCCACACCTGGGCCCAGCCACCTAGGGGGCCTTACCTGCATGGCCCGGGGACAGGACGGGGTTTGGCTCTGTGTACTGGGCAGGGCAGAGCTGTGGAAGGCCAGCAGCATGTGGCTTTTGTTGACTTCAAAAGGGTCTAAAAAACATCTTGACTAGTAGTAAAGTCTCTTTCTTCGTCAGGGTTGCTATCCTGAGACATACAGCCTTGGTGGGGCTGGGCAGAGGTGTAGCTGCCCACGCAGGGACACCCCTCCATGTACCCACCACTCCTCTGAAAATACTCCCATGCTCCTGCTGGAGCTCTGGGGGCACCAGCAAACTGTCACCATAGCTTATGGTTTGAGGAGCCTCAGCCTCCCTGGGGAGGCAGGAGGAGCCCACGTGGAAGCACGACCATCAGACTGAGGGGCTGCAGGGGCCTTGGAGTCTGGACAGTGGGTGTCATACGTGGGGTGAAGTCCCTGGAAGGGTACTTTCAAGAAGACGGACTTGAAACATGAAGGTGGAATCTGAACAAAGAGTATGAGGATATTCCAGGTAGAGTCTTAGATTGAGCAAAGGTGCGGAGAAGGAATTTATTTGCTGGGAAAGCCAGGGGTATGGGACTGGTTGACTGCAGGTATGGAGAGCGGAAGACAAACCCAGCAAGGGAGGGGCTCAAGTTCCTGAATGTCTGGGGAGGAACTGACCATATTCCTCTTGGACTTTCCGATGATCGGGGGGCGTGGGGCTGACCCCTGTCCTGGGGTGAAGGACAGAACAGGCTTTACTGTGGTCTGGGTGTTAAGCCTGGCAGTATACGAGGGGCTCTGATTGTCCCTTTAAATCCATCCAGCTCTCCTATTAACTTCTCCCACTTCCAAATATGGGGACCTGCTCTTTTCTGGGCACCTGGACACCCAGGCTTCTCGGCCTATTGTTTGAGACAGACGTCTCAAAGGAGCCTTCAATGTCAAAGGCAGAACTCCAGCAGGGAGAAAATAAAGCATCAGGGGAGGAGTAAGGAGCAGTGGTGGCAGGAAAATATAGGGCTTCCAGGGGTTCCTCACACCAAGAGGCTAACCCTGGTGGGGGAGTGGCTCTAGTCCTGGCTCTACCACTTCTTAGCCAAGTGGCTTTGGGCAAGTCACTTCCTCTCTGGGGCTTGGTTTCCTCATCTGAAAACAGATCAGGATGAGCAGGTAATACAGAAGGAGGCACCCTGTAACCCAGGGACTTACCCCGGCCCATGGCTCCCTCTTTGGCCAGCTCCCTGTGATAGCATCTTCTCCAAACACTCTCTCAGGAGGCTCCAGCCCTCTTCTTTGGCCTCGAAATGTGAGCTGATTCAAGCCACTGTGTTCTGGGTTCCCTCCATCTAGTCCCCAGATGGATATCCCTACATAGACCACATGTTTCCAGGAGGGTGGTAGGTGCAGGCACCCCCATTTACCCCTGCTTCTGGGTGTCCCTGGGACTTTCTCAGAGGGGAGGCAGTGGGGTGGAGTGGAAGGAACACTGGTCTGTGGTCCAGCCCAACTGCCCCACTTGCTTGAGGCCAAGACACTTTGTCTCTCTGGGTCTCAGTATCTTCATTACCAAGTGGAGCTGAGAACTTGTTTGCCTCTTTGCCCCAGGTCTACCGTGAAGCTGAAATACAATTCAGATGTGACCAAGGCTCTGGCCAGATACAAAAGCACAGGGGCTAAATAAGCTGGAGACACCAGCTGCGGAGAGCAAAATGAAGCCCTGCTGTTCCGAGACCTCACTTCAGCTGGAGCAGAAGTGGGGTACAGCACCCCCAGAGGGATGCCCAGGGCTAGGCCAGGACTGGCCATACTCTCCCCCTACCATTGCCCCCCACCCGTTGAGCCCCTGGGCCTGGCATCAGGTCTGAAGTTTTGTTTTCTTCCCCAGAGCAGATCCCTTACAATGACATAAACACTGCCTCAGGGGCTGGAAGCAAAACTTTCCAAAGAGCTGAAAACAGAAAGTAAACAGCCAGCTGGTTCTGGCTGGCTAGGATAGGGCTGCCAACAGATGGCTGCTTCAGAGATGAGTGAGGCTCCCTAGAGCCGCCTGCCTTGTTCAACTTTCACCTACTTGGCTGGCTGGCTGCCTTCCCCTCCCAGAGTCCTCTCCAAAGGCTGGGACTAGGACTTCCCTGTGCTAAAGAGAGTAGCAAACTCAGCAGCTGCAACTAAGAGCAGGGGGGAAGCGAGGACAAGACTCGCAGACCAGGTGCCCAGCCTTGAGAGGCCAATCCTAAATCTGACCACCTAGCCCAGCTGCAGTGCGGCTGGGCTCCACGCTCTGAGCTCACCCTCCATTCCTGCCTCAGAGTTCTGGTCATGTGGTTCTCACTACCTACATGCTGCCTCTGTTCCTCCCCACCCCCCGATGCCTCCTTTGCCTTCCTCCGAGAAGGCTTCCCTGACAACCGGCCTATTCCGCAGGGCCTGTGTCACCCCTCAGCCCGGGCCTCAGTCTCCCAGCCTGCTCCGTGAAGACGCCAGACTAGATCAAGACTCTTCAACCTTCTGAACCCACTCCCTGCCAGTCAGAGGGAAGGGTTAAAGAGACACTCTTGGAACTCCTGGCTCCTCCCAGACTCTGGCCTCAGCGCTCAGGCAACTTGAGCCTAGCACCTGCCCAGCAGACCCGCAGGCCCTTTCCGTCACGGTGCTGGCCAAACTGCATCTGGGCCAAGGTGGGCACCAGCCAATTCTGGCTGCTTCCCCTGACTTCTGTACACCCTTGGCCAGAGAGCTCATCTCCTCCTCAAAGCTTTGTGTGGCCTGAATCAGAAGCTCTTTGACCTTTGGGACTCCTCCTGGGTCTCTGCAGAGGGCTAGGGACTTGGTAGCTAAAAGAGGTGAGGTAGCAGGTCAGGGCTTCTTGCCCCACGATGGGCAGCTCAGCCATCAGGCCTGGACCACAGGGTGAGAAGAGGACACCAGGCTCAGGAACTTCTCTTGGACTCCAACCATCTGGTCTGGTGATTTTATGGAGGACTGGGCTCCTCTACCAAGACTGTGTTTCTCTTAGATGGCTCTGGGCTTGGGGAAGGGAAACCAAGGGACAAGAATTCTTTGGGCTCCTGGGAGAAAAGAAGCAGCCTCAGGACTCAAAGGCAGGCAGGCCACGGACTTCTGAGGCTAGGGCTCTACCACCCTTAGGTGGGGGCAGTGGGTCATCCTGGGTCTCTAACTCAGGGTCTGAACTGAGCACACAATCAACTGCTAGGGCCCTGAGCAATGCTCTCCATCCTTCTGGGGCTGCCCTGTGGGGTCTAACTTCCCAGGTCCCTGCGGCTCCCTGCGCCTGGTGCTAAGCTTTTGATGATGTCCCTATCCCTTAGCATTTTTTTCCTACTAGTCCCCCCAGAATGTAACAGCACAAGAGGGGAAGTTGTCTCAATAATAATGATGATAAAAATAACAATAGTTAACATTCATATAGTTCCTACTATGTCATGTGCTAAAAACTGCTCTAAGTACTTAACATCTTACTCGGTTAACCCTACACAAGGTCTAGTAGGCAGGTACTGTTTCACCCATTTTTCAGATAAAGGAACTGAAGCACAGAAAAGGTGGGTAACTTGCACAAGGTTACACAGCTAGAAAGTGGCAAAACTGAGCTCTGAACTTAGGCTGTCTGGATTCAGAGGCCATGTGCCTAACCGCTATACAAAACTGCCTGGTAGGAGAGAAGAGGGACGTATAGCCACAAATTACGTCCGTGTTGCCTCCTCAGACCTTGTTCAGCACCTCAGAAGGCCAGAAGCAGAGCCAGGGCAAGAAACCAGGTTTGGGCTTCCCTGGTGGCACAGTGGTTAAGAATCCGCCTGCCAATGCAGGGGACACAGGTTCGAGCCCTGGTCCGGGAAGATCCCACATGCCACGGAGCAACTAAGCCTGTGCGCCACAACTACTGAAGCCCGTGTGCCTAGAGCCCGTGCTCTGCAATGAGAGAAGCCACTGCAATGAGAAGCCCGCGCACTGCAACGAGAAGGGCCCCCGCTCACTGCAACTAGAGAAAGCCCGCGCGCTGCAATGAAGACCGAACGCAGCCATAAAAAAAAAAAGAAACCAGGTTTGCTGACTCAGCTCCCCAGCTGCCTGGAGCACCTCGATCCCAATGGTGTCTGAAACACTGTGGTCTGGCCAAGTGGAGGTGAGAACTCTAAGGTGGGGTGGGAGTTGGACAGCTCAAGGCTTTCAAGGGGACACTTGTGCCTGGCCTTGTTGCCGACCTCCTGCCTCCTACACACACTCCTCATGAACAGTAGCATCTGGCCCCAGGCCTGTGGTTAGTCCAAGAGCTCAGATGACAGGTTGATTCTTGCTCTTTACTTCTGATTCCTATCCTGACTGCTTTGGTCCAGGCTGATCTCTCCCCAGCTCTGACCTCCTCTCTAGCACATTCTGTTTGTACTTTCCAGTTACCACATTCTGTTGATTCTCTGAGAGGTTTCTTTTCTCCAAATCCACAGCCTTCAAAGCCTTTCCTTCATCTTTGCTGAATTCTACTCATGCCACCCTACATGGCTCTGTCTTCCTTTCCCTGTACGCATTCTCTTTGTTTTGTTTTACTTAAGTGCTAATATAGGCTAATGTCATTTGAGAAAGTTAGTGAGTGGTTTGGTGGCCAGTGCCTCTCAAGGAACTGTGACCTCCCTGAAGAGGGTCCATGGCACCACGTCTAGCACTTTAAGCACGATGGGCGCTTGGTGGAGTTGGTGGAACTTACATATAAAGCTTAGTCCCCTGGGGAACTGTAAGCTTTGGCGGGGGAGGGGACCACAGCTCCTTCTCTGTCTACTTCTGCACCTAGCTCAGGACTACTGGCTTTGTAATTTGCTGAAAGATGTACATTTCAAGTTAGAGGCCCAAACTACTTTCCTACTCTCTGGCCTGCCTGTCCTCAGACCCACCTCGGGCTCTCCTAGTCATCGATGGTAAGTTACTGGAGGGTTCTGAGTGGAGAAGTCACATGATTTATTGATGATTTACTTAACGTCTTAAAAACTTAACAGGATACTGTATGGGGAATGGGGGCAAGGGTAGAAGCAGAAAGGCAAGTTTGGAGGCTCCTGCAACAATCTAGGCGAGAGATGATGACAGTTTAGACCAGGTAGTGGTGGGAGTGGTGAGCAGTGGATGGATCTGAATTTAGAGGTAGAGCTGCCAGAATTTCCTGGTGGATTGGAAATCAAGGCATCAGAGAGGATTCCAAGGGTTTTGGCAGGAACAATTAAACTAGAAGGATAGAATATCTATTAACTGAGATGGGGAAGACCAAGGAACAGAGCTGAGGAATAAAATCTGGAGTTGAGTTTGGATATATTGAGTAGGCAGCTGGACATACGAGCCTAGAGTTAGAGGAGAGGTCTGGGCTAAGATAATCATTATGAGTCTTCGGCATATAGAGGGGATTTAAAGCCTTGAGATCAGACAGGATCATCTAGAAAGTAAGTGTAAATAGAGAAGTCTAAAGACCACACCCTGGTCACCCCTATTAACAAGTAGGGGAAATGAAAGAGAACCAGCAAAGGCCGCTGAGCAGGAGCTGCCAACAAGGGAAGAAGAGAACCAAGAAGCACTGATGCCTTAGAAACAAGTGAAGAAAATGTTTACAGGAGAGAGATCAACTGTGTCACATGCCGCTGAGAGATCAAAGAAACTGGGCACTCAGATTTAATAACTGGTTTAGGAATATGGAGGGTTTTTTTTGGATTTTGACAACCTTGAAGAGTCCCCCCCTCCTCCGGTGGTAGAGTGGGGTAAGAGTCAGATTACAGTGGCCAATCACACTGGCTTCAGTATGGAGACACATGGTGGTGGGAAAGTGTGGCTGTGAGTAAGAGTAGTTAGAAACTACTATGGGGGGAACAACTGGGGCTAGATAATGAAATGGTGAGAAGTGAGTGGATTCAAAGATATTTAGGGGACAGAATTCACAGGCCTTGGTGATGGTGGGTTGTGGGGGATAAAGGTGTAGGAGGAGGGGAAGACGACACACATGCTCTGGCAGGGGTAACTACACGACCATGGTTGTGTTTACTGAGATAAGGAACGCTGGCGGTAGAGGGGGTGTGCAAAGGAAGATGACAAGCTCAAGGTCTGGATGTGCTGAATTGTTTGTAACATCAAGTAAAGGCTTCTAGGATGTAGGTGGATCCATGTGTGTCTGCAGCATGGCAGAGAAGTCTGGACTGAAGATAAGGATTTGAGAGTCATCGAACTGTAATAATAACTGAAATAATTGAAGTGGTTGAAATTTCCCCAAAGAAACATCTACAAGAGCAGAAGACGTAAGTCTGGGGAAAACAACATGTACATTAGTGCTATCTCATCCTCGACCTCCCCTTTTAGAGAAGTTGATAAAACTAGTTTGCCCCTGGCAGCTAAGCAAACAGAATCAGAAGTAACTATACATAAAACTAGGGAGCTGTCCCACTGAAGAGTTACTTTATCACAAAGAGGAAAGAGAAAGCAGAGGCAGCAGAACCTGACTGATTCATAAGGAATTTCAAAGGTGCCACTGGATGGCTGTTCGATGGTCCTGCTAGACCCGCCATCCTCCTCCCTCCTTTGCTTCTTGAAGAGGTGACAACCAGAAGATGAAACAGTCATGAGGAAGGGGGGCTGAGAGCTGGCCTCTATACCCTATCTGTGTGACACCTGGTGCTCTTCAGTGCAACCATGCTTTGAGGCCTGATCACCCCATCTGACAGATGACACAGACTCAGAAAAATCAGAAGACTTGACGAAGTTCACACAGAGAACTGTATCCACTATACTGTGGGGAAAAGGGGAAAACACCTGTTTCACAAATGCTAGAAATGGAGACTGTCTGGGAGGTTCCTGGGTTCAGGTGCATTTTTCAGTGTGGTTGAAGGATTAGGCCTTCCCTTAGATCTTGTGGTGGAGCCAGGTGAGCTAAGTATAGCTGTCCCAGGACACTGGGTGAGAAGAATCAGCCTCTCAAAATGCTCCTCTTCAGCCTTCAGAGCCTTAGGAAGAGGCAAAATAGATGGAATCCTCAAGTTGGGGGTACAGGACAAGGCTCCTGCCCTCCCCTGCCCACCTCTCACTTTGAGCTGTTGACTGTGCCTGAAACATAACCACAAATAGAAGACAGAAGAGAAAACAGGGACTTCCCTGGCAGTCCAGTGGTTAGGACTCTGTGCTTCCAATGCCAGGGGTGTGGGTTCGATCCCTGGTCGGGCAACTAGGATATCGAATGCCAAATGGCATGGCCAAAATAAATAAATAAATAAATGGACATAAGAGAAAATAGAAGCTTCCATCAAATGGGAAACTCTATCACCAAATCTAATCCTACCTGCTTTAGCACCCATCTTCTCTGTCTGCCTGTATGCTTGTATGCTATAGGGTGAGTTTTCTTTTTCTTCTCAACAGGCTAATATCTCCACATGTGCTCTGGATCCAGGGACTAGTCTTTCTATTCTCTCCCTCTCCTGCATCTTCCCTTCTTCTTTTCTCTACTGGTCACTGCACTGCTGTACAGAAAAAGCTGAAGCCTTTCCCAAATAAAAAAAAACAAAACAAAAAACCAAAAAAACTTACCTTATCTCAGATGCTACCCCACCCACTATCCTATACTTCTGATCCATATTCACAGCCAAATCTATGGAAGGACTTGGTGTCTCCATTTTGTCACCATTCAATCATTCTTACAATTTAAATTACATACGATTTTGTGATTTCATGGTGTAATATACCAAAGAATACTAACATATTTAAATTATGAAGCATGATAAAAATGAACATCAATAAACCCACAACCCAACCTAAGAACTAAAGCATTGTTAATACTGTTGAATAGACCTATGTGCTCTTCCTCCCCCATCCTATTCCCAGCCTCTGCAACTGTGAACATCATAGTCAAACTGTTGAAAACCAAAGAAAAAAATCTTAAAAGTAGCCAAAGAACAAAGGTCACATAACATTCCGGGCAACAACAATAAGGATGATAGCTGCTTCTCATCAGAAACAATGGAGGTCAGTAGAATGTGGAGTGATAGTTCTAAAATGCTAAAACAGGTAATACCCTGGCCGTCCAGTAGTTAGGATGTGGAGCTTTCATTGCTGAGGGCCAGGGTTCAATCCCTGGTTGGGGAACTAAGATCCCACAAGCTGCACGGCGTGCCCAAAATTAAAAATGAATGAATGAATGAATAAAATGCTAAAACAAACACAATTCAAGTTAGAATTCTATATCCAGTGAAAAAGTATCTTTGAAAAATGAAGGCAAAATACATTTCAGCCAATTGAAGCTGAGAGCATCAGCTCCCAGTAGGTCTGCACTACATGAAATTCTAAAGGAAGTTCTTCATGCTGAAGGGAAATGGTAATAAACTGAGACCAGGGTGTGAAGAAGGAATGAAGCCAAGAGCATAAGTTGCAGAAAACGTGCTGCTACAAACACATCAAGTAGTGAGAAAGGCTCATCACCAGTAAGGACAACGAACACCCTGATGTTTCCTGGATCGTGGGACTTTCAATGCTGAAAATGAGACAGCTCGGGTGAACTGTGATGACTGGCTACCCTAACTAGGACCCCGAATAAGGTCCTGAGGAGGGAGCTGTTCCTGAGAGCAGCAGACAAACAATGGAGTTTTGCTGTGGGCAAGAAAGAGAAAAGGCTACAAAGTGTATGAGACTTTATCTTCTCAAAACTAGACTTGCCCTTTAACTGAAGTAAACATTATTACATCCCTCTCCCACCCTTTGTATCTTATGTTTAATAGATCAAAGATAAGTCGTCCCCCCAGGAGCTGGCACATCATGAAGGCAGAAACACAAAAGCAGGAACAGCACAAAAGCAGGAACAGCAGTTCCATTTGGCAGTTGAGAGCTGACAGCTCAGACACAGTGACTCACAGACCTCCCTTCCTACAAGGCACATCTCACCCACTTGGCTGGGAGGGGAAGAGGGAAAGGAAACTAACAGTGTCTGCGTTTTTCCTCTAGGGTAATTCTTGTCATCCTCTTATTAGGTAAGAATTCTATTAGCCTGATGTTACTTTAAAAAAAACCAAGACTCAGAAAGGTCAAGTCACTTGCCCAAGATCACTTAGCCACGTCGCAGATTCAGTATTTCATATCATAGATGTCGTGTTCAAAAGCTTGTGCTTGGTGCTGGACACAGCCCTGCTACCCTAGCATAAGTGCTGACGTGAATACATGGGGCATGCAAGGGAAGATGCAGAGTAGAAGGAGATGAACTGGTGACCTGAACCAGAGTAGAAATAAGGCCACGGAAATGCAGAGCTTCTGGTGGGGACTGGCACCTCTCCTCCTCTAGGACAGGAATACAAATTTGATAAAAACTGAGATGTGTGGGAATTTACACTTATCAATGTGCCAAAGAAATGAGGTGTCCTCAAAATGATGCTGGGGAAGCTGGGGGAGAAGTGGGGAAGGAAACCAGTAAAAGAACTAGACATCTTATGGCTTCTCTTTAGGACTATACCCCTAGGCTCCCAGGATACTTCTGGACTGACCCCATCTGTCATCAAAGTAGGCCCTGGAAGAGCATTAAGAAATGTTTAAATGTTAACTGCAAAATGAAACCTATATAAAGAAGGCAAATTAGCTAGAAAAATATACCGTAAGCCAAGTGTCATGATTTTAAAGTGGTGCAACGGAAAGCACAGAGTTTGGAGTCAAACTGGTTGGGAGACCCTGGGTAGGTGACAACCTACTTAACCTTTATGTGTCTCAGTTTCTACAGAATAGAAACTATAATACCTTGTAAGTCTGTATGGGAAGTTCTGTATGGGAACCTCAGTTTTCTCATCTATTAAATGGGGATAACAATAGTACCCCTCTTATTCGGTTCTTGGGAGAATTAAATCAGTTTACACATGTAAAATCCTTAGAATAATGTCTAGTGCACGGTAAGCATTACATAGGGGTTGGCTATTATAATTAACAAATAAGCTAATACATTTTGCTCATAGCATGTATTATTCTCTCAAATTGTTTTTTTCAAAGCTCCACAATCCACCTCCTAGAGTAATGAAAATAAAAACAAAAATAAACAAATGGGACCTAATTAAACTTAAAAGCTCTTGCACAGCAAAGGAAACTATAAACAAAACGAAAAGACAACCCACAAAATGGGAGAAAATATTTGCAAATGAAGTGACCGACAAGGGATTAATATCCAAAATATACAAACAGCTCATGCAGCTCAACATCAAAAAAACCAAACAACCCAATCAAAAAATGGGCAGAAGACCTAAATAGACATTTCTCCAAAGAACACATACAGATGGCCAAAAAGCACATGAAAAGATGCTCAACGTGGCTAATTATTAGAGAAATGCAAATCAAAGCCACAATGAGATATCAACCTTACAGCGGTCAGGATGGCCATCATCAAAAAGACTACAAACAACAAATGCTGGCGAGGGTGTAGAGAAAAGGGAACACTCCTACACTGTTGGTGGGAATGTATGTTGGTGGGAATGTAAATTGGTACAGCCACTATGGAGAACAGTATGGAGGCTCCTTAAAAAACTAAAAATAGAACTACCATATGATCCAGTAATCCACTCCTGGATGTGTGTGTGTGTGTGTGTGTGTGTGTGTGTGTGTGTGTGTGTGTGTGTGTGTGTGTGTGTGTGTGTGTGTGTGTAAGTAGTGCTGCAATGAACATTGGGTTGCATGTATCCTTTCGGATTATGGTTTTCTCTGGAGATATATATCAATATATAGTGCAACTGTAACTAGTGCTGCAATATATATATATATATATATATATTGCAGCAATACTTACAGTAGCCAAGACATGGAAGCAACCTAAACGTCTATCAACAGAGGAATGGATAAAGAAGATGTGGTACATATATACAATGGAATATTACTCAGCCATAAAAAAGAGTGAAATAATGCCATTTGCAGCAACATGGATGGACCTAGAGATTATCATACTAAGTGAAGTAACTCAGACAAAGACAAATATCATATGATTTCACTTACATGTGGAATCTAAAATAACCAATACAAATGAAGTTATTTATAAAACAGAATTAGATTCACAGACTTCAAAAACAAATTTATGGTTCCCAAAGAGGAAAGGTGGCAGGGGGAGGGGTAAATTAGGAGTTTGGGATTAACATACACACACTACTATATATAAAATGGATAATCGGGACTTCCCTGGTGATCCAGTGGCTAAGACTCTGTGCTCCCAATGCAGGGGTCCCAGATTCAATCCCTGGTCAGGGAACTAGATCCCACATGCCACAACTAAGAGTTCACATGCCGCAACTAAAGATCTCACATGCCGCAACTAAAGATCCCACATGCCTCAACTGAAAGATCCTGCACGCAGCAACGAAGATCCTGTGTGCTACAACTAAGACCAGGCACAGCCAAATAAATATTAAAAAAAAAACCCAAAATGGATAATCAATAAGGATCTACTGTATGGCACAGGGAACCCTACTCAATATTCTATAATAACCTATACGGGAAAAGAATCTGAAAAAATATGGATATGTGTATATGTATTACTGAATCAGTTTGCTGTACACCTGAAACTAACATTTTAAATCAACAATACTTCAATCTAAGATAAAAATTAAATAAAAAGAAAAAAAGTCTTCATTGGACTGTTGGTGAGATGAGATGAGCCTAACCATCGCAACTGTACAACCAATAGCAATTTACTCCAAGATTTCATTTACTCTTATAAACTGCGTGCCCAAATAATAAAAAGGAGAATTAAAAATAAAATAAAAGCTCCATGAGGCAGGGGCTTTGTGTCTCCTCCTCAGTACAGCACAGTAGTTAGGAACACAGATTTTGAAACCAGACTGCTTGGGTTCTAATTCTGGTTCTACCACTTAACTACCTGTGTGAGGCAAGTTACTTAATCGCTTTGTGCTTCAGTTTTCTCATCTTAAAATAGGGATAAAAGTATGTACTTCATCAGGTTGCTGAATTAAAGGAGTTAACCTAAAGTGCTTCAAACAGTGCTGGGTACCTGGCAAGCACCACCATGATCATCGTTTTCAGCTTAAACACTGCCTCCTCAGGGAAAGCCTGTTCTTTCTCAGAGCATCTAGGACTCATCACAATTTGTAAATATTTTTTGTTTACTGTTTGTACTCCGTTAAGACAGGGAATTTGCCTTATTTACTACTGCATGCTCAGCACCTAGCACAATGCCTGATACAGCACAGGTACTCAGTAAATATATGCTGAATGATCAGAGAAGCAGATATTATTTCCGTGCCACCTGCGAGAAAGGTCCGGTGCTGTGTCAAGGCAGAAGAGAGCACAGCTAGGATTTGCACCAAGGTTCCAACCACCTAACTCAGCTGCATGACGAATAGTTATGAGGTATTCTGTAAACAACAAATAGGTCTAACACTCTGTTACTCTCTTCATCCAGACCTTACTCATCTGCCACGGTCTCCCGAGGTGGGACCTCCTGTTTGAAGCTTCCTCCATTCAAACCCATCTTTGCTTGGTTGGAGCTCCCACAGCACTCAGTATGTGTTTCTTAGCTGAGTCCTGTTTTTACACTTCTGTGCTATTTCTTCTACCTGTCATCTCAGCTGATGATGCCCTTGCTCTTAACACATTTGCTCTTCCTCCCTTTTCCCGAGCTCCTCCCACTGCTGGGCCCACAGGATACGCTCAGCACAAGCTTGGAGAGTGACCACTGCCGCTGCCTTTCCAGGAGCATGGCCGGGGCCACTCTGCATTCTGTATGCTTTCATGAAAGAGATGATGACTCTATAGGAAACAGGAGGTCGGCCAGGTGTCCTCTTACCTGATCTGCTGTGGCTGGTGGTGGCAAAGCTGTAGAGAGAGAGAGCATCCGCAGGGAGGCCTCCAACTGCTGGGGAGGTAAAAAGAAGTTGGGCACCACAATGGGCTCTGGGCTATAAAGGTAGTTAAGGGACACAAATACCTAGAAATCTTCCCCAGACAAGCATCTCCTCTGACCTCTACCACCCCTTTGTTTCCCTCCAACTTATTCCTGCCCATGAATCCTTTGCTCAAGTGGTTCCCTCTGCCTGGAAGGCTCTGCAACTCCTAACAAATTGGTCTATACTTTATGGGTCACTTCAGATCCCGCCTCCTCCCGGAACCCTCCTCTAAATCTCAGCCACAGTGACCCCTCCTTTCCTAGTCTAGTGCCCAGTCTGAAACACAGGCTAATGCTTTTTTTTTTTTTTAATTTTTTTTTTTTTGGCTACGTTGGGTTTTCGTTGCTGCGCATGGGCTTTCTCTAGTTGCGGAGAGCGGGGGCTACTCTTCGTTGCGGTGAGCGGGCTTCTCATTGTGGTGGCTTCTCTGGCATGGAGCACGGGCTCTAGGCACACAGGCTTCAGTAGTTGTGGTAGGCAGGCTCAGTAGTTGTGGCTCACGGGCTCTAGAGCGCAGGCTCAGTAGTTGTGGTGCACCAGCTTAGTTGCTCTGCAGCATGTGGGATCTTCCCGGACCAGGGCGCGAACCTGTGTCCCCTGCATTGGCAGGTGGATTCTTAACCACTG
The DNA here is from genome assembly GCF_003676395.1 of Aethalodelphis obliquidens. Lineage (NCBI taxonomy): Eukaryota > Metazoa > Chordata > Mammalia > Artiodactyla > Delphinidae > Aethalodelphis > Aethalodelphis obliquidens. Next base: position 1,368,366 of record NW_020837994.1, read on the forward strand.
ATTCTTAACCACAGGGAAGCCTGGCTAATGCTTATTTAGTCTGATATGACTCTCAATTTGTTTCCCCCAATATTCCCTAAGCTTCTCAAAGGCAGAGGCGGTGTATTTCCTTCAGTCACCTCACTACTTCCCTAGAGCCCCATGAGGCTGGCAGGTAGCAAGCACTGGGTGATACTTGCCGAGGGCCTGCTGGCCAAAACCTGACAGGGTAGGGGTGGGAAGGTGGCTCTAGGGCAGCATCTTAGGCTGGAAGGTGCTGCCTGGCATTGAAGGAGGGCCTGTCCTCCTGGGTGTTCTGTGCTCACATCCAGAAACGAGGGCTCTGTATAAGTAGGCACAGCTGATCCACCACCTGGACATGAGCCCTAGAAGTCGGGTGCTGTATCTTGCACTTCTCCATATCCTCTGGAGGTACCCAGTACTGTGTTGAGAACACAGTGTTCCACAAATTTGTTCAGTCAAAGCAATGATTCAGTTTAGGAGGGGACTATTTTGATGGTCTATTTGTTTCTGTTCAATAAGCAAAGTATCGTTCTGATGCAAATTGGTCTATCACTGTTCTTCCATGCTAGACTTCGAACTCGAGGAGGGCAAAGATGAGCTCTCTTTCACACTATATTCCTGTCACCTAGCATAGTACCCGAGACACAATAAATGTTCAATAAATATCTACTGAATGAATGAAATGCATCATTACCTGCTTTGGCTCAAGTCCCTGATTTTTCTACAGAGAGGTGGGGATGGAGTTGGAGATCCTGAAGGGAAAGAGCCCTTTGACCTCAGCCTTCCTCAGAGGCCCCGGTGAGGTAGGACCTATTTGCTGTCACGCTCTGACTGCTGAAGACTCAGCCTGACAGTCAGCTTGGCTGTGAGGTGCCCAGGGTGTGCTGAAACACCAAGCTCCCCTGCTCAGCCCAGCACCACCTGTCTTTCTAAGGGTCTTGCTCCAACAGTAACCTCTGTCACTTATTAGATGGTACCTTCACAAAAGTTCACACTTTGTGCCTGTTCCTTCACCTGTAAGATGGATATAATAATTGTACCTTTTGTTTTGAGAATTAAATGACATTATATATACAAAGTGCTTAGAATGGTGCCTGACACATAGCATGTACTCAGTAAATGTCAGCCCTTCCTGTCTCCCCAGTTGAGGGGGAAAAGTAACCACTGGTTCCCTCACACCTACTGAAATCTGCTTTCCATCCCCACCTCTGCACTGTCCTCCTAATGCTAAAGCCAGCGAATACATGTCAGTCCACATTGTGCTGGACTTGTCTTAAGCATCAGGGTGCTGATCACCACTCCCCGAAACCCTGCCGCTCCCATCTCTCTCGCCGGCCCTCCTCCACCTCCGCCATGGGTGCGTCTGCTCTCCCTGCCCTCATGTACTGGTGATCCTCAGGGCTCTGTCTTGTGTGTGTGGCTCTCCCTTTCCCTGTCTCCTTGCTGTTCTTGTCTGTTTCCAGAGATATCTACCTTTATAGCTGATCTCATCCTGAACTCCGGGCCTGCATTTCCTCCTGGACGTCTCACAGGCACATGTGCAAAAGAGAAATCTGCCTCTTCCCTCCAAACTGTCTGCCTTCATTTGCTATTTCCTACCTAGTAAATGACCTAACTTGTGACAGAAATCTCTCAGTCATACTTCTATTTTCCTCTTTCTCACCCTGCCCCTCTCTAATCCTCTCAGATCCCTCCTCCTTTTCCTCATCATAAAACAGTCTATGCTTTAGGTCAGACTTTCTTCATCTTTCATTATTACTGCAAGTTTCCTACCTGGTCTCCTTGCTTCTGGTCTCCACTGACCTAATCCACCCTCTACAAGGTACTGGGAGAATTTTCTAATATGTAAATCTGACCAATCATACGCTTGCTTAACATTTACTGAACACTATTTACGCACCAGGCACTATGCTAGGTAGTTTACATTGTTAATTCAATTTTCACAACAACCCCACAAGAAAACTACTGTTATTACTTATTTATTTAAAGATAAGGAAACTGAAGTTTAATCTGCTAACAAGACAGAGTCCAAGTACCTTAGCCAGATATAAAAGGCCCCTTCAGATCCAGCCCAGCTTCACCCCTCACCATCCCTCTTATCTGGGGGCTCTAACCACAGTGACTTCTGCCCACAGGCTAGGCTCCTTCAAGTGGCTACGCCTCTGCGCACACAGTTCGCTGTGACTAGAACGTTCTTGTCCCTGCCTACAGAATGGCTATTCATCTTTGAGGTCTAGCTCTACTGTCTCTCTTTCTGGGATACCTCCAGAGTTATGGCAGCTTCCACCTCTTGTTCCCTAGCATTTTGTCCATGCCTTAGAACAATAAAGGCTATTTATCACTGCCTATTTACTGTTACTGTCATTACCTGTCTCCTACCTCATAAGGGGAACTTCTCAAGGTAAGGTCTGATTCAAATCTCTGTCGTCATTACACAGCACCGGGCCTGGCAATACTCACTTTTTGAAAGAATGAGTAGTCGGGAAGGCCCGAATTAAAGCAGTGCCCTTAGGACCTGGCACATGTGACTGCTCCTCCACTGACCATAAATTCTGAGCACAACTAAATCGACTGCAGAGGCAGAAACATCAGAAGCCAGGAAGAATGAGGCCAGGAAAGAACACCGAGGCACTCTGCTTTTAGTGCTCAGCCTCTAGCCATTTCACGCTTTAAGCCTCTCCTGAGCCCATCCCCCTACCCTCAGGTTTCTCTCTGCCTTGCATCAAGAATCACATCTGTGTGGTACGTACAAATGTTCCCACTCATTTGATTTTCTCAAGAATCCTGTGAAACTGATAGCTCATTTCAATCTATATTTACTGATCCTTTCTGTGTGTCATGTCTGGGGACATGGAGAAAGACAAGGTCCTTGACCTCCTTGGGAATGTACAGTCTGGTGGGTAAGGGATTATTACCTCCATCTTATAGGTAAAGAAATCGAGGCTCTGAAAGGTTAAACTATACGCTTGATGTTACACAAGTAGTAAAAGCTGGGTCCGAAAGGTCGAAGTCAGGCCCCCTGATTTCTAGTGGAGAAAGGACTGCAAAGCACTACAAAGGCAGCCTGCTTCACCCACCAGCCCTGCAATAACCCCTGCTTATTGTTGGGATATCAGGTGAGCTGATGTGATCAGCTGGTTAGGCTACAGATGTGAGGGCTACTGATGGTCCCAAGTGGTTTCCTTTCCCCATAACATGCCCATCTGCATTTCAAAGGAGGAAGAGGGGGAATGTCAGATGCCCCTCTCCCCATCAACACTGCCATCCTGGGGGGGCTTGGGTAAGACCATTTCAACAGTGCCCACTTTCCCCTCCCCTTGGACCCATCACTTGCCTTTAAAAAAAGTTAATTAGGCAAGTCACTAAAACTCTGAGTCTCCATTTCATTACATGCAAAATAGAAATGATACCAACTTTAAAGACTTGTGTGGCCGAATGCAAAATGTACGTAAAGTGCCTGGCACACGGTAAATGCTCAATCCGTGGTAGGACTCTTCTTTCTCTATATCCTCCCCTGAAATTTCAACTGAGATTAATGGTCTCATTCCTTAGATGCAGAACTTTGCCTTCAGGTGTAAAATACCCAGAGATTAATCAGATAAATCAGGCTAGGATAGGCTAATGAATGTACTACCAACATCTAAACCCAGTACGAAGCATTATACTTCAGAGGCCTGATGATAATGGTAGAATCGTAGCACCTGATCAGTACAGGGGAGTCTTCAGCAGGAAGGGGCTCCCCATGCCCCTGAGTGCATTCTATGAGGGGGGACACTGCTCACGCTCATGCGGCTGGCCTAAGCACCGGCACCCAAAATGCCTAGAGATGGCTTAAGGGGCTACCTGGGGGAAACACCAAAGGATACAGAAGGATGCTCTGCTTCGTGGACACCTCTGACCCAGATGTCTGCTGCTTCTGCCTGATGTCAGGGCAGTTGATGGGTGGCTGCTTATGGTTTTCCCTTCTGCTCTGGGAGGCTGGGTGTAGAGGGAGCTTCTCAGAGCTATCAGCAGAGTCACTTAGCTCATCAGAGGCCACTTCCTTCTCAGCCTGGGCCTCTGGCTTGGGCTCCTGGTCCTGGCCTGCCTTTGGTGAGTGCCACCCAACACAGGTTTTGCTCTGTTGGGCTCCTGAGAGTGTCACATGGGAGCTGAGCTGAGGGCCTGCTGAGGCAGGCTCTCCAATCCTGGCCTTACAGGCCATGCCCTCACAAGGAACAATACTTTGGCTAGGAGAGCCCTGCCTATGCAAGTGGGGGTTAACAGTCCTTTCCGGGCTGGACAGAAAGCTACTTCTGACCTTGAGCTCCTCTCTGGGGAAAGGCTCTGAAGGACAAGAGGGGCCTTCCCTCTGCCCCTCATCAGGCTGAGGGCTGATGATCTCACTTGCATCTGACATGAAACTGGACCAAGGGCTAGTTTTGTCTGTCACGGTGGTGACCTCATTGAGGGCCCTGGGCTCAATGATGTCTTCTTCATAGTCCTCATCACTGTAGGCCAGGCCTGCCCTGGTGTCCTCACTGCTCTGCATTCTTGTGGTGGGTACCGTGTGCCCCAGGGCCTCGTGAAGCATTCCTCTTCCACCTGAAGTCTCTTCAAGAGTAGAGGGAGGTGGGGAGTTTCTGCCCTCATCTGGAGCTCTTGCCAATGGCAGGTCTGGAGTTGTGCTTCGTTCTTGCGTGGCTATGTCCTGAGCATCTGGGAGGGTGGTGACTTCTCTGCTTCTACTCCTCGCTTGGTGAGAACGCAAAGATCCTTGGGAGTTCCGGGTGATAGTCTGCAGATCTAAACAGTAACAGATATCACTCTTACTACAAGGTAGGGCCCCAGACCACTCAACTTTCCCACATTAGCTTCTAGTTTCAGATGTAGTCTTGCAATCAGACCTTTGAACAAACCTTAATAATAGTTAATTTGCCCCCAAGAGTCAGTGAAACTATATTCAAGGCGGTACAATTTCTAGCATTTTATTCTAATATCAGAGGACCAAAATCATTTATAGCTGTGGTTACGTCTGTGGAAACACTTTCAGAGACTATCTGCTCATGCTCAGGAATTCTTGGGAGCTGGGAGTCCTGGTAGGAATGTTCATGCTTCCATTTACTTCAGTAATTACCTATATTAAAAACCAAAATGAGAATCCACTTATTTACCTATTTGATGACAGCTATTAGAACTATTTTATTTGGAAAATAAAAGCAAAGAAATACCCATGAACCAAATGATAAGGCTGTGGAGATTTGTGAAGAAAATGGAGGCGGCATGGTGTGCTGGAAAGAGCACAGGCTTTGGAGCCAGTCAGGCTTGGGTTCAAATCTCTACTGTCACTTGTCAATTTTGTGGTTACGAGCAAACTATCCTGAGTCTGTTTATCTTTAAAATGTGATAAAACACCACCTTTTTCACAGCGTTATGGTGAAAAATATATGAGATAAATAGGCATACATTGTGTAGCACATATATAGGCATTCAGTAACTCCTTTCAAAATTCATCCTCTCCTTGTGAAAATCAGTTCTCCTTCCGTCATCCCCTTGCTTAGAACTCCCCTTTTTCTTCCAGGATAAAGATTAAACTACTAAGCTTGCCTTCAAGGCCCTTCGGCTTCAAGCCTTTGATTCTCCTCACTCTCCTCTTTTAATATGACCTTTAAAGGGATTCTCCTTATCCACTCTCACCTCCACCCCAGACAAGCCTCCCTCTGTTTTGCTCTTATGCTTTCTTTCTGGGGGGCAGCTTCTTTGGTTGACTATAGAATGCATGCTTGATGAAAGCACAGACAATGCCTGTCTTGTCCACCACTGTATCCTGCCAGAACTAGTGACACAGTAATGCCTGGCACAGTTGGCTCAATAAACAGTAAGTGGAAGCCAAACACAGAGTACACTTCTGTGGTCCTGGCTACCAAAAGGTTAGGTATCTGGGAGAAGAGGGCAGGAAGGTTTGTGTCTAATATCAACCATGGTGGCTTGCTTTCCCTTTAAAGAGAAAAAACTGAACTTATTCATTCCTGTGTAGAATCTACACATTCTGCTTGAGAAAAATGATCCCGGGAATTCCCTGTGCTTTCACTGCTGAGGGTCCGGGTTCAATCCCTGGTCGGGGAGCTAAGATCGCGGTGTGGCCAAGAAAAAAAAAAATCTCCCTGAATGATATCAATACAGTCAAAGTGAGAACCACCACTTAAGGGGGCTTTTCAAGGGTAGACTATGGACCACCAACACCTAGAATCATCTGGGGTGCTTGCTAAAAGTGTAGTCTTCTGGCCTCTGAGAATTAAAATCTGAAATATGTTTGTAGCTGAGTTTTTCTGAAAATAGAGTGGCACAAGTTCACGAACTGCCACTGAAGAACTCATCTAATCCATTCCCCTTTTTCTGGTTGGGGAAACTGAAGCTCAAGAAGGGAAAGGGTATGCTCAGAGTCAAACAGTTAAGTCCGTGCCACAAACCCACCAAGGACTCGACTTGGGTCCCCTGCCTCTCAGTCCCATGTTCTTTCCATTGCACATGTCCCAGTGCCATGCTACTACGTCTCTCCTTTCAAAAGGAAGACAGTAAATAAGTAAGTAAGAAAGATGGTGAAAGCTGTTGGTCTCTATTTGCCATAAAGACTTGTCTGAAGGCACACGTTCAAATGCTTTTTGAATAAGTACCCATGACCATAACTCCTCATCAGGAGCGGCCCTGAGCCATACCCGTGATTAACGAGCTGACTTGCAACACCAGGTTATTGGATTTCTCCAGGATGCAATGGCTTTCGGGGTCTAGGCTGCTGGCTCCTGGCCGAAGATGGTCCCCCTGACTCTCTTGGCACTGCGAGATGGCAGTATGGGTCTGAGGACTGAGGGGAAGTAAAGGCTTGGTGAGCTTCTGGCTGAAGTACTGCTGGATCTGATCTAGCTCACTCAGATTCCTCCTGCAAAAGAAGAAGGGGAGAAGAAAAAAGGGTCATTCACTGGGATTATGAGCATCTTTTATGTTCCTCTGACCTTCCATTGCTTGAGCTAGGACCTTAGCATCTCTCACTTGGTCTATTAACAGCAGGGCCCCTCTCTCTCCAATCCACCAATTCACCCTTCACCTCTCTGACTACAATTCCACTGCCGGGGACAACATTTTCCCCCTCTATCTGGCTAATGGGATTCCTCTTCTGATGTCCAGCAAGTATTCTACCTCCTTATAGGGAACCATTCTTATCATCATTCCAGTCCTCACTTCCCCTTACTCTGGACTAGCACTGACCTCTGCTACCTTTTAACCATTCCTGATGGAATGGTTCAAGCAAGTGACCTTCAAGCAAGTGACCTCTTCCAGCAAGCCTTCCCTGACTCTCTAAGTTGGTTTAAGGGCCTCTCCTCTGTGCTCTAGTCTTTCTGTACTCTTCAACCATATCATTTGTTTGTTTCACATCAATTTCCCTTGATGTGATGTGAACTCTGTGCTGGTTCCTTTACATCTACTGCACCCAGCACAGTGCTTGGCACAAAATAAATGAATGCTGAATGGATAAACAGACATGAATAAACGGGCTTTACAAAAATCTTCTATTCAAAAACCTTTAATTGGGGCCCATTCATTCTTACTACTCCAAGGAGAAATCACACCAACTATTACCACCTTCACTTGCATAGGATTTTACGTTTTATGCTTTCAAACACATTACCTTGTTTAATTCTCATCCAACCAGATGAGATCAGTAATTACTGTTTTACAAATAAGGAATGTGAGGGTCAGAGAATTTAAGTGATTTGTCTAGGGTAAGAAGTAGCATGCAGCTACTCAGAAATTGGAACTCCAAGACTTATGCTTTTTCCATTATAGTACATGGGCTCTGTCCCAACTGGGTTCATTTCTGCCTCACACCCCTGCAGGCTAGAACCCGAGTTCAAGCTGCTCCCTGCTCTGTCCCTGTCCTATTCAGGGGGGCAGCTCGTATTTCTCCTTTTCAAAGTCCATTGCCCCAAGTCATTAGGCCACCTCTCCCTTAAACTTCTTCACTCTTGGCATCTAACCTTCTGCCTTAGATTTTCCCTTAGTTTTCTCATTATGTGTTAGTTTAGTTTCCCTAACTAGGCCATGCGCGTCTGGTAATAGAAGATAACATCTCAAACTTCTCTATTTCTCTAGTATACTCAGTGTGCCTGGCACAACTTGCACAACGCAGACACTAAATAACTGTGAAGTAAACAGAAAGTCTTTCTATCCTTTTGTTAAGAACAGTCTGCATATCTTAGAGTCAAACGTAAATTAAATGAGAGGACAAAGCTGATCCTTATTCTATCACTAGAAGCCACAACTCTATCAAATCATAGTGGATTTACTTAGGTGTCTATATCTGGGTTTATGCCACATAGATAAATACCTGTAGCAGGAACATGCAGACAAATGTCAACTTGGTGAAACTTTAGAAAATATGCAAACCCAACTGGCCTCGTCAGAGGTTCTGGGTATAGAACCTATTAACACCTAGCTGCAAATTCCTCATTTGTGGGAAAAGTTTGGTAATACTTGCCCTGCAGGCCTCACAGGATTGCTGTGACTCAAATGAAACACTGCTTTAGGGCTCCATGAACCCAAGGAAGTAATGCAAAATTGACATTATCTTGTTTCATCTCTGTTTCGTAGAGAATTTGTCTACGGCAGTGGTTCTCAAAACCTGGCTCTAGGACTGGCAGCATCAGCATCACCTGAGAAGTTGTCAGAAATGCAAATTCTCAGGCCCTATCCTAGACCTACTGAATCAAGAACTGTATGGGTAGGTCCCAGCAATAACTGTTTTAATAAGCTCTTCATGTGATTCTGACACACACTGAATTTTGAGAACCACTCCTCCAGGGCAGTGGTTTTTAGCCTGATGGTTTTAGCTCCAAGGGGATATTCGGCAATGTATGGAGACATTTTTGGTTGTCACAGCTGGGAGAGGGGCGCTACTAATATTTAGTGGATAGAGACCAGGGATGCTGCTAAATATCCTACGATGCACAGGACAGGCCCCCACAGGCAAAATATCTGGCCCAAATGTCAACAGTGCTGAGGCTGAGAGAAACTGCTCTAGGGTGAAGGAGAGTTTCTTTCTCTCCTTCCTCAGTGGGTGCTAAAGTATGTCAATTGAATGGACCAATAAAATGCAGCCACACTGTTGATGGTTTTACTTAGCCTCCAATCTCCAGCATCTTCCTAGAATGAGAATCTGAAAATATTACTTTCTTATAAGTTTGAGCAATTTCCCAGTCTATAGCATGACTGCTCAGTCCTTTCTAACCCATGTCCCACCAAAAAAGATTTGCCAATCTTTCATTCTGAGCTTGTTTTATGAAATCAAATAATAGATTAGTTTTTTCAAAAAATAAAATCCTTTTTTATATTTGTTTCCTCAAACTTTACACATTCTCTTCCTCCCGACCCCATCACTTTCCATTTGAGAATCACTGTTGTAAAAGTGCAAACTCTTGGCCTGACATTCAAGGCCCTTCAAGAACTGACTCCCACACAGCTTGCCCTGCTCCCTACATCTTATGCTCAGCCTCACCCTAACTGCACTGCTGGTATCTCCCCAAACTGGGCTTATTGTTTCATGCTCCTGGCCTTAGCACATTTTTTTTCTGCACAGAATGCCCTTCATATTTGTTGACTTGTTCCTTTAAAGACCAGTTCAAATGTGACTTCTTTATATCTTTCCATGTACCTTATCTTACTCATTCCTCCATGTATCCCTGGCCAGGAAACCTGGAACTCTTATCATACATGGTTATAATTATAATGGCAACATGGCTGTCTCCTCTGCTGGGAATGGCAGAACCAGGATTGGAAATCAAGTCTATCTGACTCTGGAGCCAAGTCCTTTCCATTGCACCACACTTCTTACTAGGTAATCCAGGGGCTGATCCAAATGATCTCTAATGGTCCTTTCAATTCTCACAGTGCTTTTCTGGCTTAGATGCTGACTAAACTAAGAAAGAGATAGGGAAGCATTAACAGGACAGATGCTGGTCTGGAAGAATCCAGTGGCTGTGAGGATAAAGACAGTGAGACAGCAGGCAGGATCAGGCTTCATAAATTGTACAGTAGATGTGAGGGTGGTTATTATTAAGTTTGATGACCAATCTAAAGTTTCTATATTTATAGATGGACCAGAAATATAGCCCCCTGAAGGACTGGAAGGCCCCAAGCTGAGACAGATTCATCTGTGAGGAATCCTGTGAGGCTCCAGGTCCACTTCGAAGCTAACATACACGAAAGCCCTTGCTAAACATCCCGGAGCGGTGGTAGCTGATAGAAAGCAGTACTGCAGGTTGCCTTTGCCCCTTCACCCTGCGCTCCACTATGGTTCCCTGTGTCTTTACTCAGCAGAGAGCCTCACCTGAGGGAAGTCAGAATGGAAGTATGGGAGGAAAAGGGTGATGTGGTCAGTTTGTCATCACTTGGCAAGATTGCCTCTCCCTGCTGCAGGGATTCATGGAATCGGCGGATGTTCTGCACATGCTCTTCATGGCGTGATGCCTTGCTTCTTGTGGTACTGCTTCTATCAGGAATAAATGGGGGCAAAATAAATTCCCAACCAATGAGAAAACAAACAATAAATTCGTGACAACAAACAAATCACCCTCCTGACATGGTACCGCAAATCCATCCCCACTACCACAGTTCTGGCTTCATCGACTCAATTGCTTGGATTATAATCATCTCCTGAAAATTCTGTCTTCAGTCTTATTCATTCCCCTTTTATAAATTCTCTACATTATAGCCTCAGTGATTTTTTAAAAACACAGAACTGAAATAACAATAACAACATTTATGGAGTCCTTATTATGTGCCAAGCACTGTTCTAAGCATTCAACATATACTAACCTATTCAATTACTATCATTCCTTTCTAGCTTTGGCTTCTCTTTTTTTATCTTTAGAACAAATTTCAAGTTCCTTAGCATGGTATTCAAGAACTTGATCCCAGCAATAATCATCTTCTTTTTGTTTTTAATTAATTAATATTTATTCATTTAAAAATTAATTAATTTATTTTTGGCTTAGTTGGGTCTTAGTTGTGGCACGTGGGATCTTTCGTTGTGGCACACGGGCTCTTCATTGCGGTGCACAGGCTTCTCTTTAGCTGTGGCGCGTGTGGGCTCCAGAGTGCATGGGCTCTGTAGTTGTGGCACATGGGCTCTCTAGTCGTGGTGTGCGGGCTCAATTGTCCCGCGGCATGTGGGATCTTAGTTCTCCAACCAGGGATCAAACTTGCGTCTCCTGCATTGGAAGGCTGATTCTTAATCACTGGACCATCAGGAAAGTCCGTTCTTCTTTTTAAATAACAGCTTCATTGAGATATAATTCACATACCAAAGAATTCACCCATTTAAAGTGTACAATTCAATGGATTTTAATATATTCAGAGCTGTGCAACCATCAGCACAATCAATTTTAGAATATTTTCATCACTCTAAAAAGAAATCCTACTCCTAACAGCCATTACTCCATACTTCCTCCTCTCCCCTGACCCTCCACCCAAACCTCCCAGCCCTACGCAACTGCTAATCTACTTCCTGTCTCTACAGATTTGCCTATTCCAGATATTTTATATTAATGGGATCATACATATGTGATGTTTTGTGACTAGCTTCTTCCATTTAGCATAATGTTTTCAAGCTTAATCTATGTGGTAGCATATATCAGTACTTCATTCCTTTTCATGGCTGAATAATTTTCCATTGTATAGATATATCACATTTTGTTTATCTACTTATCAGTTGATAGACATTTGGGTTGTTTCTAATTTTTGGTTATTAGGAATAATGCTGCTACAAACAATCATGTACAAGTTTTTGTGTGGACATATGTTTTCATTTCTCTTGGGTATATATATAGGAGTGAAAGTACTGGATCATATGGTTACTCTATGTTTAACCTTTTAAGGAACTGCCAGACTGTTTTTCAAAACAGCTGCACCATTCTACATTCCCACAAGCCATGTATGAGGATTCCAATTTCTCCATATCCTCCCCAACACTTGTGATAATTTGTCTTTTTGATTACAGCCATCCTAGTGGATGTGAAATGGTATGTCATTATAGTTTTCATTTATATTTCCCTGATGGCTAATGACATCAAACACCTTTCATGTGCTTATTGGCCATTTGTATATCTTCTTTAGAGATATATCTATTCAGATCATTTGCTTATTTTTTTTATTTTTTTGCGGTACGCGGGCCTCTCACTGTTGTGGCCTCTCCCGTTGCGGAGCACAGGCTCTGGACGCGCAGGCTCAGTGGCCATGGCTCACGGGTCCAGCTGCTCCGCAGCATGTGGGATCTTCCTGGACCGGGGCACGAACCCGCGTCCCCTGCATTGGCAGGCGGACTCTCAACCACTCTGCCACCAGGGAAGCCCCATTTGCTTTTTTTTTTTTTTTTTTGTGGTACGCGGGCCTCTCCCCGCTGCGGCCTCTCCTGTTGCGGAGCACAGGCTCCGGACACACAGGCTCAGCGGCCATGGCTCACAGGCCTAGTGGCTCTGCGGCATGTGGGGTCTTCCCGGAACGGGGCACGAACCCGTGTCCCCTGCATCGGCAGGCGGACTCTCAACCACTGCGCCACCAGGGAAGCCCATTTGCTTATTTTTAATTGAGTTATTTGCTTTATATTATTAAGTTGTAAGAACTCTTTATATATTCTGGATACAAGTCTCTTATCAGATCTGTGATTTGCAAATATTTTCTCACATTCTGTGGGTTGTCTTTTCACTTTCTTGGTATCGTTTGTAGAAGGAAAGTTTTAAATTTTGATGAATCCAATTTATATTTTCCTTTGTTGCTTCTACTTCTGGTGTCATATCTAAGGAATCATTGCCTAATCGAAGGTTATAAAAATTTACTATGTTTTCTTCTAAGAGTTTTTATAGTTTTAGCTCTTATATTTAGATATAGGACCCATTTGGAGTTAGTTTTGTATATGGTCTGAGGAAGGGGGTCCCACTTCAGTCTTCTGCTTGTGGATATCCAGTTGTTCCAACACATTTCTTGAAAAAAGACTATTCTTATTATTAAACCATCTTGGCACGTTTGACATCTTGGCATCCTTGGCACATGGGTTTATTTCTGGATTCTCAATTCTATTCTATTGATCTTTATTTCTATCCTTATACCAGTGCTGTATTGTTTACTGTAGCTTTGTAGTAAGTTTTGAAATTGGGAATGTTTTTCTTCCTTTTCAAGATTGTTTTGCCTATTCTGTGTCCCTTAAATTTCCATATGAATTTTAGGACTAGCTTGCCCATTTCCATAAGGAATCCAGCAGGGACTGTGATATAGGGAGTATGTTGAATGTACAGATCAATTTGGGGAACTGATCTTAACAATATTAAGTCTTCCAATCCATGAACATGGGATATCTTTCCATTTATTTATAACTTCTTTAATTTATTTCAACAATGGTTTATAGTTTTCAGAGAAAACGTTCTGTACTTTTTTGGTTAAATTTATTCTTAAGTATTTTATTCTTTTTGATGCTATTGTAAATGGAATCATCTTTTCAATTTCTTTTTGGATTATTCATTGCTGATGTACAGAAACACAACTGATTTTGTATATTTTAAAAGTTTCTCAGTTTGGGGGTGTGTTGCAGGGAGGGATAAATTAGAAGGTTGGGATTAACATATACACACTACTATATATAAAACAGATCACTGGGAATTCCCTGGTGGTCCAGCAGTTAGGACTCTGTGCTTCCAATGCAGGGGGCACAGGTTTGATTCCTGGTTGGGAGACAGATCTTGCATGCTGCACAGCACGGCCGAAAAAATTAAAAAATTAAAAAAAAAAAAGATAACCAACAGGGACCTACTGTATAGCACAGGGAACTATACTCAATATTTTGTAATAACCTATAAGGGAAAAGAATCTGAAAAGGAATATATATATATATATATATATAAAATCACTGAATTACTGTGCTGTACACCTGAAACTAACATGATATTGTAAATCAACTATACTTCAATAAAAATAAAAATTTAAAAAAATTGTAAGAAATTAAAAAGTGTCCCCATTTAAATTTCTAATATGGTAAAAACTGATAGCTATAACCTACAGAAACAAACCTCTTTGAGGTCATCAATAATTTTTAAGAGTATAAGGGGGTTCTGAAGTGGAAATGTTTGAGAACCACTGCTTTATTAAAGTATAACTGGTATATAATAAACTTCACATATTTAAAGTGTACAATATGTATTTTAACATATATGTACCTCTAAGGAAACCATTACCACACACATTAAGATAATGAACATATCCATCACCCCTAAAAGTTTCCTCCTGTCCTTTGTAATTCCTCCCTCTTTCCCGCTCCATTCATCCTGCCTTATCCCTAGGCAACCACTGATTTTCTTTCTGTCACTATAGATTAGTACACATTTTCTAGAATTTTATATAAATGGAATCATATACAATGTACTCTTTGTCTAGCTTGTCTCTCTCAGCATAATTATTCTCTCAGCATAATTATTCTGATATTCCTTTGATTGTCTCACGGATTGGCTATGGTCAACGTAACACCTATAAAATAGATATTGGGATCTAGGATTTCACATACACATGGGATCCCTTCATGCAGAGGGCAGAGGCTCTCTTCATGTGGTAGGAAAGCTACATAACACTGAAATGGGTCTTTGAGTGGCTAAGCAGTATTAGAGTATCTTTCTTGGAATAAAGGGTCTACTCAGTAACTGCTGCTGTAGGAGTGGCTTGTATAAGATCCCTTGCCTTCTCCCTGAGGTAGAGAGAGAGACAAGGAAAAGACTGATGGAGGCAGGGGAATGCCAAATGACACTAGGGCCTGAGGGGAATGGGGTGGAAAGAAGCAATCTTAGTCTTAGATTCTACCCTTTGACAGGATGGAATATGCTCTAGTCCTGATATCCATTTGCATATCCACAGTTGGCTAGGTGAAAAGGGTGGGCCAACTGCTTTTCACAAAATAACCTGGCATGTAGGTTTGGGAGGGGAAGGGTCATGATATGTTTCTCACACAGCTGATGACTGATTTTACGGATGAAGGTTAAGGCCTCTGAGGAAAAGAGAAAAGAGTCCCTTGCACTGAAGCTACCCTTTTTTTTTTTTTTTTGCGGTACGCGGGCCTCTCCCCGCTGTGGCCTCTCCCGTTGCGGAGCACAGGCTCCGGACGTGCAGGCTCAGTGGCCATGGCTCATGGGCCCAGCCGCTCTGTGGCATGTGGGATCTTCCTGGACCGGGGCACGAACCCGTGTACCCTGCATTGGCAGGCGGACTCTCAACCACTGCGCCACCATGGAAGCCCGAAGCTACCCTTTTGATAGCAGTAAAACTTCCCTTTTTTTTTTTCTAAAAAAATATTTATTTATTTATTTTTGGCTGTGATGGGTCTTATTTGCAGCATGCGGGATCTTTCATTGCGGCACGCAGGCTCTCTAGTTTTGGCATGCAGGCTCAGTTGCTCTGCAGCACGTGGGATCTTAGTTCCCCGACCACGGATCGAGCCTGTATCCCCTGCATTGGAAGGCAGATTCTTAACCACTGGACCACCAGGAAAGTCCCTAGTTTCTATCTTATAAAAACTCTTTTCATAGGATCTTGGGGTTCCCAGGGGTATGAAAGAAGGTCAATTGTCTTTCCCTGTCTCTCATTTCTTCCTCTAATAAAGGAAAGAGAGAAATGACAAGCTAGTTTGCACACTTCCACTCTTGACCCCATTTCCTTCTATCATAAAGAAATCACTCACCTCCCAGGAGAGGAGAAATCAACCTCCTTTGATGAGGTGTGAACAAGTTGTTCTGGAGTCTGTCCTGCAATGCAGCCAGGGAATGCACCATACATATCAGAGGCAGGGAAGGAAAAGGTACTATATATTGGGATCTGTAGAAGCAAAGAGAAAAATAGCACACTTGTTGCCACAAATCCTTTTGGAAAAAAGCAGTATAAATAAATTTGTAAAATTTATCGTATGCATATAATTTATTATTTTCTATGTATTTGAACACTGTACTAAGCAAGGTACATGCATTTTCTCGTTTAAACATCACAATCTTATGAGGTAGGTACTATTATTATCCCCATTTTACAGACTACATTATCAGACTGCTTTTTTTAATTTTTAAAAAACATTTAATTAATTAATTAATTTTTGCCTGCATTGGGTTTTTGTTGCTGCGCGTGGGCTTTCTCTAGTTGTGGCAAGCGGGGGCTACTCTTCGTTTCAGTGCACAGGCTTCTCATTGTTGTGGCTTCTCTTGTTGCCGAGCGCGGGCTCTAGGCACGCAGGCCTCAGCAGCTGTGGCTCGTGGGCTCAGTAGTTGTGGCTTGTGGGCTCTACAGCTCATGCTCAGTAGTTGTGGTGCACAGGCTTAGCTGCTCCATGGCATGTGGGATCTTCCTGGACCAGGGATCAAACCCGTGTCCCCTGCATTGGCAGGCGGATTCCCAACTGCTGCGCCATGAGGAAGCCCTCAGACTGCTTTTTAAAGGCTGTTTTATTTTTATTTATGCTCTTGTTTCCTCCACTAGTTTGTGAACTCCTGGCTGGACATCTTACATTTTCCTTACATGTGAGGATAATCTGGCTGTGATATTCCTTGTCTCACGATTACCAGGGTTGATGTAAAGAAAAGACCCTCCTATATGGGGACTATTTAAACTCTTTGTCATTTTTCTCACACATGCATTTATTCACTCATTCATTCATTTGATATTTACTGATTCCCACTTTACCAAACCCTGGGCCAGGCATGCGTGACAGACAGATGAGTAAAACACAGTCTTTGCCTTGATAGAGCTCTCCTATCTGGGACAGCCTGGGAAAGTCTCCTTTCCTTTACAGTTAAACTCCCTGAAAGAGTTGTCTGTACTTACTATCATCAATTCCCCTCCTCCCATTCTCTTTTAATTTTTTTTTAATAGACCAATGATTTTAATGTAACAGAGTTTTTTTTAAAAAAGTTAATCCAATGTGGTTTCAGATTCCACACTGCAACTAATCTTACTTTATTTAAAAATTGAGATTTAATTCACATATTATAAAATTCACCCTTTGAAAGTGTTCAATTCAGTGGTTTTCAGTATATTCAGAATTGTGCATCCATCACCACCATGTAATTCCAGAAATTTTCACCCCAAAAAGGTCATGAGGTCATTATGAGACACAAATGTATTCTGTATGCTGGAAAGTACCAAACACATGTAAATTATCTTCTTATAGGTTTTGCTCAGTAGAACCCTTACTGGTTAAGGACGTGAATCAGGATACATACCAGTGATCCTGAGGTCTCCATCCCACGTCTTGCTTGCCTTTCTTCTCTGAAGTGCATCAAACTCTCCAAAGGGGAGATGGCAACTTTTATCTGCCCTTGGCACTCTCCACTGAAGTCTGTGATGTTGTACCAGCCACAGACAAACTGGAAGCCAGAGAGAAGTGGGGAGAGGTCCACTGAGGCAAAGCCAATCACCCTCTCCTCACCTGTGGGGGAAAGAGAAGAGCTGGGCAATGTGGCTGGGCATGTCCTGCCACTGAGATTCGAGGTGGCACACAGAGAAACTGATTTAGAGGATGGGAAGGTTCAGTGATTCCACAATCAACAGAGAAGACAGATAATGAGGATGAGAGACTGGCAACCACAGCCTGCTTTCTAACTACTGTAAGTTCCCTTTTTGTATGGCGGGGAAAAGCTGGCAGGGTTGAGTTCTGTCCTCTTGATATAGGCAACTAGAAAACACCCCTTAAACATAAGAAACACTTGTTCTTTTCCCTATGTTATCACGTCTCACTGATTTTCCTTAGGGCAGTGGCTCTTGAAAGAAATCATTTGAAAGACCATCACCCTTGGAATTATGAGGGATTTGCATTTTCTTATTTTTACTTGTCTGTATTTTCCAAATTTTCTATAACATACATATGTATTATATTTAATTAAGAACAAGAGACATAATTCACCAAAAAAAGGACAAATAACCCCCTAGAAAACCAGTACAGGGTGCAAAATGAGCTTGGGCTATGGCTGCTCAGTTTTTGTTTTTTTTTTTTTGGCCACATTGCACGGCTTGTGGGATCTTAGTTCCCTGACCAGGAATTGAACCTGGGCCACAGCAGTGAAAGCTACGAGTCCTAACCACTGGACCGCGAGGGAATTCCCTCAGGCCGCTCTTAATGACAGAGAGCGAGTAATCTGTGGGATTACCTCTAACATACATATGTGTTCCCAGAACCATCAGTGCCATGGTTTTACTTGGTTAGAAAAAGAAAAGGATTGGCAAATTGTCAACATGGTGTGAACTTATTTTTACAACCAAGTAAGACAGAGTTCATACCTCCTTTATGCCAAACTTTGAAGACCAGAGTTTGTCGTGGATCCAAAAGAAGCTCTTTAGACAGCCTATTAAGAAAAACAACCACCATAGATTAACTGTGTAGGAAGCTCCTCTAGTATGAAACTCAGACTTGAAGAACACCTTATAGTTGAAAAACACTTTTCTACCATTTTCATTTCATGCTTATGATGATCTTCTAGGATATATTTTTATCTTCACAGTTAAAAGGAGGGAATAGAAGCTCAGAGAGGTGAAGTAACGAGGAACTTGTCAAGACCTAAAAACAAGCAACCGTGATGTAGTATTCTTCCCCCTACCCCCCTACCCCGTTTTATTGGAGCAGGTAAGGATTCTTCTTATGCCTTGTGGTGGTGCGTGGAGATGGTGAGAAGAGAGGAAAGAGTGTTTATTGAGTACATACCTTGGGCCAGCCACGGTGCCAAGTGTTTCTTATACATGTAATCTACACAAAAACCTATGACATGGACATTATTATCCTTGTTTTACAGATGATGAAGCTGGGCTCAGAGATGTGAAGTCAGTTTTTCAAGGTCACATAAGAGTCAGTAAGTGGCAGAGCTGTGATTTGAACCCCAGTTTGCCTGACTCCAGAGCCACACTGTGCAGAGGCAAGGCACCAAAATAAGAAAGTACCCAACTTTCTTACCAGGTTAAAGAATTCAATGTGGAATTCACTGAGCACCTCTAATATATTTTATATGAAGTGAATTGTATAGTTTTAAACTACAAAGCAGGTACCCTTGCTCCAGGTGAGCAAGATGGAGAACCAGAAAAACTAAGAGACTTAATTTCCTTCTCCAGACTCCACTGGGGAACTGAAGAGAGCCAACTTCAAGACCAGTGAGAGGCACTGTGCTAACTTGGAACAAATACTGTGTCAGAGATTTGAATTCTAGCCGGGGGTCAAAATATCCACCTCTGAATTCTAGCTCTCCTAGTATCACCTGAGTGCCCCTGAGCACTCAGTCTCTTTGAGCCCTGATTTTCCTACCTGTTAAACGGGATATTATTATCTACCTACAAGGTTTCTACGAGGATCAAATGAAACAATTTTGTGATAAAGAAATTGCCAACAGCACCATCATTCATTTTTCTTCTAATCTTGTCTCTGTTACCAACAGACTATGTAACCTCCTTGGGCCACAGTCTCCGCAACTGTATAGTAAGGGGATGAAATGAGGTGATTGTTCATGTTGCTTTAACAAGTTAGTAAAGTTAGGTTCTGAATGAACAAATCACCCTCACTTAGAAGCTCAGCCCTCTGGTCACCTATCTTTTGAGGCAGATTTGATATTTCAGTACTGGCCACTATGGCCAGAATATCTATAATTTCCAGTAGCTCACCATAGACAGTACTGAGTTGTCACTGTAGTTATAGCTCCTGACTCAAGTCAACCACTCAGATTTCACAACACTGAACATGTGAGCAACTGCTGAGACTCGATTAGGTACATAAACACTGTGAGAAAACAGTAGATCAGATACCATGTGGCATGGCTGGTGCTGGTGGACAAGAATTAAACTTTGCAAAAGGTGATTCAGTGTAAAGATAATAGTAACAATAATTAGTAACAGAATCCCACTTTTAATGATAATGCAACAGGTAACAGAAGAAAAGGGAGGAGAGCCTGGTACCACAGCAGTGGGCCTCTGTACCAGCCCCTGACCTCCGAGCTGCACTGCCACATGGTTGACAGGACTCCATCTCCCCCTTTTTTTGAGCTTCCAAAGGAGATCTGTCATTTGTTATGTACCTACCACGTACCAGGAGGTAATTTCCCTAAATGTCATGTAATTTGGACCTCCTAATAACCCTGTCAAAATTACCTCCACTTTACAGATGAGGAATCTGAGGCTCAGAGATGTTATGTAACTTGTTCACACAGCTAGTAAATGACACAGATGGGGTATGAGGCCAAGTCTCTCTAGTTCCAAGCCCTGGTTCTTTCCACTGCACCAGAAATCTTTTCCAAGAATGTATAATCCACAGCCTTTCCTGAGATCAGTCCTCTCTGCCTTCTTCACCTAGATAGCTTGCATACATTCTTCCACACTTAGCTGAGGGGTCTTCAGGGACTGTCTTAATCGATAACCTTTAATTCCCACTGCCCAGAACAGAGCAGAGCATATAAGAGCAAAATTATTCACTGAATAATTTTTGAGTTGTACTGAGCAGAGTTAAAACACACCACAACAAAACCTTTAAACCACCACTAGCTGTGAATTCATAAGCATTAGGATTAAATAACTGTTTGATAAGGAAAGCATTCTCCAACTCTGCTCAATATTGTTGTGTCTGTTACATTCCTCACTCTGAATTTGTCTCTTGGAACAAAACGCAGATTTTGGAAGGCTGATGGAACATCATAAAATACAAACCTTGATTGCTGTTGAAAATTCCAGATGGGGGAATCTGTGTTTTCAACCACTGGGGTGTAGATAGGAGATGGCTCATCAGCTGTTGTGAAGGATACACAACAACTGGGTATTGATACTTTCCTCTGTGTCAAGGGGCTCCCTGAAATAGAAAAGAGTGGAGTGACTATACTTTAGGGTACCAAAAAGAATGTGTTGGAAGCCTCTCATTATACAAGTACAAGAAGAACCATTCTTAGCTCTCTCCTACCTTTGGGTCTTTCTTTGAGCTATTCCCTGTGTCTGAAATGTTTCTGCTACTGAAACTGTTATTTCAAGGTTCAGTTCATAAATACTACCCAGCAAGAAACAACTTCTTCCATCTCCTTGTACTCTGTGGGATGATGGAAGATATTGGATTAAGAGGCAAAAGACAGAACTGCAAAGAGCCTGGACTTACAAGTCAGATGATCAATGATTAGCTCTGCCATACACATTCTGTGTAACCTTGGGCAAGGCCTATCTAGGCCACCACTTCCTCAAATGGGGCATATGATACACCTCCTCAAATGTTGTAAAGATTAAAAATAAATAATAGTAGGTAACACTTATATAACACTTACTATGTGCCAGGCACTATTCTAAGAACTATACATGTATTAACTCATTTAATCATTACAACAAACCTATGAGGAAGATATTATTATTATTGCCATTATATAGATGAAAAAACTGGGGTACAGAGAGATCAAACAGTTATTAAGTGGTCACACATTTACTAAATGGTAAACTGAGAGTCAAATTCAAGCATTCTGGCTCTAGAGTCCAAGCTCTCAGCCATTGCCTGTATTGCCTCCACTAGAGTTAAATGAATGTAAAGCACTGAGTACTGTGCTGATGCTAATTTTACAAGATCAGGTTTCCAGTGTGGGAGACTCAGTCATTTATTTTCTCTTAAAACAATGTAAAATGAAGATGGATGACAATACTAGATAGTCTAACTCAGCTGTCCAACAAGATAACCACTAACCACAGGTGGCTATTTTACTTTAAATTAGTGAAAATTAAATAAGATTAAAAATTCTGTTTCTTAGTTACACTAGCTATATTTCAAGCACTCAATAGCTACATGTGGCTAATGGCTACCATACTGGACAGTAAAAATGTAGAACATTTCCATCACAGTACAAAGTTCTTTTCGACAGTGATGAATAACACAGACTCTACATAATGTAGTAGACTCTATACATTCCATAAGATCCCTTTCAGCTCTAAAATGATATGACTCAGGATTACAGACGAAGGAAAGAGAAAGGAAAATAATAAGTATGTCTTAAATATTATTTACGTGATCCAGAGGAACAAATTCTGTATGTGGACTCTAAATGGTTTGTCTTCTTTCTACCTGACTAGCTCAAGGCTTCCCCAAATGCATACTCCCACTTTACTTTGTAGGTGAAGTTAATCTTTTTTTTTTTTTTTTTTTTTTGCAGTACGCGGTCCTCTCACTGTTGTGGCCTCTCCCATTGCGGAACACAGGCTCCGGACGCGCAGGCTCAGTGGCCATGGCTCACGGGCCCAGCCGCTCTGCGGCATGTGGGATCTTCCCAGACCAGGGCACAAACCCGTGTCCCCTGCATCGGCAGGCGGACTCCCAACCACTGCGCCACCAGGGAAGCCTGATGAAGTTAATCTTTGAGGTTCCACCCTGCTCCTTCTCTGATTGCTCCTTTCAGTAACTACTCTTCCAAAGACCCCAGGCTGTCCCTGTGGACAGAAAATCCGAAGAACACATTTGTACTGAGGAATGCTGATTTTTACTCCCCTCCACAAGCAGTGTAACATTTAATAAGTAGCCTTTAAAAGACAGACTCTAGGGCTTCCCTGGTGGCGCAGTGGTTGAGAGTCCGCCTGCCGATGCAGGGGACACGGGTTCATGCCCCGGTCCGGGAAGATCTCACATGCCGCGGAGCGGCTGGGCCCGTGAGCCATGGCCTCTGAGCCTGCGCATCCGGAGCCTGTGCTCCGCCACAGGAGAGGCCACAACAGTGAGAGGCCCGCGTAACGCAAAGACAGACTCTAGTACCTTCTACTCTGAGAAACCTCTCTCGACTCTCTAGGCAGAATCTCTGAACGTTATACCCCCATCATTAGATCTCTCCAACTTCAACATTCTTTAGGGAAACAGAAGTGCCTGCAATTTTGCTTTGCTATGTTTTCCTCAACCAAAAGAATTTCCATTAGAGTAGAACAATTTTTTTTTGTAGTTTTAGTTAAGTGCTTTTTAAAAAAAAAATTATTTTATTTTTTATTAAAGTATAGTTGATTTACAATGTTGTGGCAATCTCTGCTGTATAGCAAAGTGACTCAGTTATACACACACAGGCATTTTAAAAAATATTTTTTCCATGATGGTTTATCACAGGATATTGAATATGGTCCCCTGTGCTCTACGGTAGAACTTTGTTTATCCATCCTACATATAATAGTTTACATCTGCTAATCCCACATTCCTAGTCCTTCCCTCCCCCCCCCCCCTTCCCCTTGGCAACCACAAGTCTGTTCTCTAATTTGTATTAGAGTAGACCAATTCTTTTCAAATTTTCCCACCAAAGTAACAACTTCTAGAGACAAAGTAAATACTAAAATCTGGAGCATTGGGGTTCTTGTTGCCTTGAAAGAGCAACAACACACATGACATCTATTAACAGGCTTGTATTTTATCTAAAATTTCATGAGGATTTTACATTATCTTCCTTACTATAGCCCTATTTGTTTAAACTAAAAATGATATTTTCCCCCCAAATCTTGGTAAAAAATTTACGTCATGTTATTTAACATCGTGACTTCTAACAACCAGACCAGATGGCATTACTTTTTAGTCCCTCTTACTGGGGATAATTAATAAAGAAAGAAAATGGGTGATGAACAGAGACAAAGGAGTGGAGATTTTGCAAGGAGGCCTTGGGAAAGAGAACTGAAGAGGAGGAAGAGGAATGCTAGCCTTAGAAGTGAGAGCTGGTAGTGGCTGCGAGGCAGGAGGGAGCTGAGGTGTGTGCAAGAGCTGTCAACAAAGCAGGACCCGGAGAAAGGCTTAACCAGCAGGCAGAGAAACACTAAGATACACAGAAGAACTACAGGAGGAACAAAATAAAACAAAAAACCACTGGCTAATACCTGGCAAAACCAGTTTACAAGCATATTCTTGAAAGAGCAGGAAAAAATGATTCTAATAAAATGGTAGTAAGCAAAGAATAGTTAATGGAAATCAATAATATAGCACCCGTCGTTACTAATGTAAAATGTACAGAATAGCACTAATGGTACCTTTATCTAGTGAGCTATCTTCTTAAAAAAGTTTTATTTTTGTGAAACTCAACAGTATTACATGGACTGACTTGCTCAGCATCCACCCCCACTTTTACTGTATTGTATTCCTTTATTGTAGAGATTGAAAGGGTCACAGACTCTTTTGTGCTAGAGTATGGATACAAATTGGTCTCTATCTGTTATATGCCATTACAACAGATCTGGAAGGCAGACGTGAGGCAGAGGACATGTTCCTTTCCCTTTTGCTTTTACTACTAGCAAGGATGACAGAGTTTTCTGCTCCAGGGTTTGGTCCCTGAGGCCCCAGAGGCCCGATGTCAATAGTGCTGATGAGAGTTTCCGATCACTGGGCTGCAGTGTTGGCACTGTATTTCAAATTTAAAAGATCTACTGGTTCTCTCCTGAAAGCTTAGCCTAGAGCCCACTCCCTGAGCCCTTCCAATAACTTAAAGTACCTTAATAATCTATATTAAACTCCTCTCTGTTTAAAATGGCTGGAGTGGGACTTCCCTGGTGGCGCAGCAGTTAAGAATCTGACTGCCAATGCAGGGGACATGGGCTCAAGCCCTGGTCTGGGAGGATCCCACATGCCGCGGAGCAACTAAGCCCTTGCACCACAACTACTGAGCCTGCGCTCTAGAGCCCGTGAGCCCCAACTACTGAGCCCATGTGCCACAACTACTGAAGCCCACGCGCCTAGAGTCCGTGCTCCACAACAAAAGAAGCCACTGCAACGAGAAGCCCGCACACCGCAATGAAGAATAGCCCCTGCTTGCCGCAATGAGAGAAAGCCTGCGCGCAGCAATGAAGACCGAACACAGCCAAAAATAAATAAATAAATATATAAAAATAGGTAAATAAAATGGCTGGAGGGAGTTGTTTCCTGTAACTGTACTCTCCCTGACACAGCTTCCATCTCTCTCTCAATCTCACCTCTCTCTCTCTGTCTCTCATTTTCCTTAGTATTAATAGGTCTCAAGCTTCTCAACTGATTTCTTCCAACAGAATGTCATAAATCCTCACAGCTAGGGAGAGATAATCTGCCTCTATACTGACAGCTTCCATAGTATTCTACAATAAACTGTGTGTGTTTGTGTTTCCCTCACTAAACTAATGCACAAAGTAGGCCCACGGCCCTTATTAAAGGTTTGCAGACTCCCTGCTGCCCTTTGTCTACAGATGACTGCCAGGGTTGGAGAAGAGAGAGAAGCTGCCTTGTGTGTGTGCCGTGTGCGCCAGCAGAGGACAGCAGCATCTGCTCAGGAAAGCTCTGAGAGAAATCAGCAGAGAGGACCAACTGTAGTTCTGAGACAGGACCCCTCGGTTCTGGTGTACTCTGCCACTGATTTACTGTGACATATTGGGTACTTCATTCTGGCTCTCTGGGCATCAAGTTTCTTCATCAGAAACATGTGCTCTCACATTACTTCCTACGATAAAATTCTATGATTCTAGATATATACCAATACTACTCAGATCTCTCTCTCATACCTCAACCCCCCCTTTTAAGGTTCGTTATTTTTGAGGCTGCTATTTGCTAAAGTCCCTGAAAGAGAAGTACTATTTTTACTTTGGAAAAAAAGTGTCCTTATTCAGTCTTGAACAGAAATACTCCTTTCAGCCAAAGAGGCAGGTGATAAAGAAATCTGCTTGGGTCTATCAGGTTTCCCTGGCTCTCCTCTTGTGGTTGGAAATTTAGCTGGGCCTGTTTACCTTCCTGGAAAAGGTCAAGTTCTGATATACTTTTGGAGGCAGCCGAGATGAAAATTGCTATACTTCCTACTGGGTTGGGACACACATTGAGAGCAGTTAAGAGGACTTGAGATGAACCAGCTTTACCATTTTAAGAGTTTTCACTGGATTTCCTATGTTTTACATAAGTATGAAAAGTAGTAGTTTTATGCATCAAAAAAATGGTACGATTGCTTCAATGAGATTAAAATAACAACCCCTTATTTTTAACACTTTACAGCTTACAGTTTTCTTATCAGTACTAAACTTGTGCTGATGACATCCCTGATAATCACACAAGATGGGTGTATCTTTCTCTATTTTACAAATAAGGCAACCAAGGAACAGAGGGGTAAAGTGGCTTGCTCATCACACATCTGGTAAACTAGCATTTGGAAGATCCAGCCAGGTTTCCTAACTCCTATTCCAGGGATGTTCCATTGCAATACTTCTAATTAATTCTACCTGGTTAAGAGAAAAGCTCTCCCTCTGGCCTGGAGTGAACAGATGGAAACTTTCCCTCAAGCAATGCCCAAATTTTTATGTTAATAAAAACCTAGTTCAGTTTTGTTAAGCTAACATTAACTGACAGCTGCTCTGTGGCACACCTGCACAGATGAGTCAGATCTGATTCTTGATCTGCAGGCAGACACACAGATAATGATAATACAATAAGATAAAGACTATGCCAAAAGCACAGGGGACTGTGGGAACAGAGAAGGACCCGTAACCCTGCCTGGGTAGTTGAAAGAGAGCCTCTAAAGGATGATGATACTGAAGATGGTTTTGATTTTCACTGAGTATAATTTAGATTACCTCAAATCACTTTACCTTTCTGTTCCTTGATTGCCTCATTTGTAAGACAGGGCTAGAGATACCGGTCATGTTGAGTATAAGTACACAAGTCTTACAAGTACTGAAGCTGATTCTTGAAGGTTCCTTAGAGCTTTTTCTAACAAAAGTATCCAAGAAACTCTTGTATTTCAGAACCAGGACCACAGTGGGGACTATGCTGCCTCAGGTTTAAGGCATAATTCAGGGCTGTTAGTGAATCCTCTGCATGCAGCTTTGCACTAGGAATCATTCGTTTCCTTCCTCAAGCAAGAAGCTTCTAAGGCATGAGACGGACAGACACAAAGAGAACACTGTTGAAGGCAGGAGGACAGCCAACGTGGATATTAAGGAAGCATCTACATGGTTTTCACAGAAGTTTGGCCATTTATAGCTGACTCACAGAGTGTGGGATATGCTGCCCTCAGCTCCATATTCTTAGAAGATGAGAGGTGAAGAGAATCTTAGAGATGATCTTATATGACCATCACATTTCACAGCTGAGGAAAAGAGAACTGGGTTTGCCCAAAGTCACTAAGCAAGTTAATGGCTTAGCTAGGGCCAGAAGTCAGTCTTTTGACTCCCATTCCAGAAGTCTTTCTATTATATCATCATTTGAAAGGCTATTTCAGAGAGATGATGGGCAGGTCTGTACACTCAGGGCCCAGCACAGGGTCTGACTGAAGCATAAATATTTGCAGGGCGAAGGACTATATGGGCCTATCACTGCAAGGGTAGGACTTGGGAGACAAGAGACCTCTGAAAGTATCCACTCTGAAGCTTGATCTACCCTGGCTAAATGGAAAGAGGCCAAATAACAAGTGATTTACAGATTTGTAACTCATACCAGAAATATGAGAGGTGTTGAGCATCATATTCACAAACAAGAAGACATTAGGCTTGCTTAGTTGCATCAGGAAGACCCAGGTGTTGAGATACAGAAATAAACTCACAGTCCCTGTCCCCAAGGAACAGGCAGCCTAGTGGAGAGACACATTAAGAAACATTTTCAGTACAAAGTAATAAGTATAACCTCAGTAGTATAATGAAAAAGATATTGAAAGAGAATATTATTCGCAGCAATCATTGAAAGGGCTACCCCATTAGTCCAAGTTTCTGAAGGCTGAACAAGCAAGGAAGCAGTGAGAATAGAGAAAAGGTGACAAAAACCTTCTGTGTAAGAGGACATGATCCTATACCCTGTATTAGACACAGTGGAAGCTTAATAACTATTTGTTGAATGAATCCATTAATCCCTGCAACTTCTCCTCTGCTAAATTTCCACATAAGCAACTTTCCTGCAGTAGAGGCAAAGCATAAAATCAGAGAACGTATTAAAAGGAGAAAAAGGGCATTTGAGCAAGGTCTCATATTCATCTGCTTCCTCATTTAACAGATATTTACTGCTTATTATGTGTCAGACACAGTTCTAGGTGTTGGGGATTTAGCAGTAAATAAAACAAAAAATTTCTGTCTCTGTAGGACTTTTCTTTTTCTAGAAAGACAGAAAATAAACAAAATACACTATTTAAAGGCCATAGGAAAAAATAAAGCAGGAAAGAGGGACAGGTATTGTTGGAGAAAGGCTGTAATTTTAGATGGGTGACCAAGGAAGGTCTTGCTGAGCCGGTGATTTCAGTAAAGACAGGCCAGGAGTGAAGAATATTCCAGGCACAGAGAGAACACCAGATTCAAAGGCCCCAAGCAGGAGTCTGCCTATACATTTAAGAAAAAGCAAAGAGGCCAGTGTGGCTGGAACAGGGTGCCTAAGAGGAAGAGCAGGATGTTGGGGAGAATTTGGTAACTGGGGAAGGGAGAAAGGAATCCTGGCTAAGAAAGGTTCATGAGCAAAGGCCCAGGGAATGGCTTGCCATATGTTACAATTGGAAGGGAAAGGAAACCAAGCACTGCTGGAAAAAGTCAGCATTGTGCCACCAGTATGTCCACTGCCACTCTAAAATCATGTCAATTAGTCTTAGTTGAGCCCTTGCTGCAGTTCAGCAATTTTCTTATTTATATCTTCGTGATTCTCTATAGATCCCTTGTAATGACCAAGAACTTCAGCCAAAGAGGATCAACTGCCACCACAATTCCCCATGTTTGCTCCAAGTAGGCCTAGAACACACACTTTCCCACTTCAATATCTTCATTCAAGTTGAGATAACCACCTAGAATTTCATTCCCACCTTTCTGAAATCATATTCATTCTAAAAAGTTCTGATTTCTTAGACATGTCTTATTTCTCTGTTTCTAAACTCTCTAGACCCTAGATATATAATTTTTGTGCTTTTTTTGAATTTTATTTATTTTTTATACAGCAGGTTCTTATTAGTTATCTATTTTATACATATTAGTGTATATATGTCAATCCCAATCGCCCAATTCATCACACCACCACCATCCCCCCGCCACTTTCCCCGCTTGGTGTCCATATGTTTGTTCTCTACATCTGTGTCTCTATTTCTGCCCTGCAAACCAGTTCATCTGTACCATTTTTCTAGGTTCCATGTACATGCGCTAATATACGATATTTGTTTTTCTCCTTCTGACTTACTTCACTCTGTATGACAGTCTCTAGGTCCATCCATGTCTCTACAAATGACCCAATTTTGTTCCTTTTCATGGCTAAGTAATATTCCATGGTATATATGTACCACATCTTCTTTATCCATTCATCTGTCGATGGGCATTTAGTTTGCTTCCATGACCTGGCTATGGTAAATAGTGCTGCAATGAACATTGGGGTGC
The DNA here is from genome assembly GCF_003676395.1 of Aethalodelphis obliquidens. Taxonomy (NCBI): domain Eukaryota; kingdom Metazoa; phylum Chordata; class Mammalia; order Artiodactyla; family Delphinidae; genus Aethalodelphis; species Aethalodelphis obliquidens. The sequence continues at coordinate 1,397,709 of NW_020837994.1, forward strand.
ATGTGTCTTTTTGAATTATGGTTTTCTCTGGGTATAGGCCCAGTAGTGGGATTGCTGGGTCATATGGTAATTCTATTTTTAGCTTTTTAAGGAACCTCCATACTGTTCTCCACAGTGGCTGTATCAATTTACATTCCCACCAACAGTGCAAGAGGGTTCCCTTTTCTTCACATCCTCTCCAGCATTTCTTGTTTGTAGATTTTCTGATGATGCCCATTCTAACTGGTGTGAGGTGATACCTCATTGTAGTTTTGACTTGCATTTCTCTAATAATTAGTGATGTTCAACAGCTTTTCATGTGCTTCTTGGCCATCTGCATGTCTAGACACTAGATATTGTACTACCTATCCTTCTGGTCCTTAGAGCATTCTCCTTTATACATCAATAATCATGTAGCTGCTAATCCCCTTATCTGGGTTATCAGCTCTTGGAGGACAGAAACCATGTGTCATTTGCTCTGCACTTTCTGTACCTGGCACTGGCCTGGCACAGATTTACTACTTGATGAACTGAACCACCATTCTTGCAATATAAGCACAGGACTGGGTGTATAGTACATAAGCACCCTTTTAAATACAGAGAGTAAACAGGACCAACTGGTAAACACGGTTTATCTCATACCTAAGAGTCAGGATGGTATAGAGGAAAGAGCACGGGTTTTAGGTCCAGACATAGCTGGATTCAAATTGCAGCTCTGTAGAGCTTATTAACTGTGTAACTCAAGTCATTTTACCTTTCTGAGCTTCAGTTTCCTCATTCATAAAATGGGTATGTACTGTAATCTGTTCATAAAATAACCCCACTGTGGTAAGGATTAAATGAGATAATTAATGTACAAAAAAGAATAAAATTTGGCACAAGGAGATGCTCAATGAACTATTGTCAATTGTCAAGCTGCATTTAAAGAATGTAACTCTGTCTAATTGAGAAGTTACAAGTATATTTGCTTTTTGCAATATGGGGGCAACCCCTGAAATGGAACATAACCATATTTTTGCACGTTAAATTTTATTTTCAATGCAAAAACAAAAAACCAAAACAGTTCTTGCAAAAAATCAAAGCTTTTTTTGTGCTTTCCTTAAATTCATTCATGTATTGATTTTTCTCTCTTTTTTTTTTGTTTTTTTGGTTGTTGTTGTTTTATTTTTTATTATTTTTTTTGTGGTACGCGGGCCTCTCACTGTTGTGGCCTCTCCCGTTGTGGAGCACAGGCTCCGGACGCGCAGGCTCAGTGGCCATGGCTCACGGGCCTAGCCGCTCTGCGGCATGTGGGATCTTCCCAGACCGGGGCACGAACCCATGTCCCCTGCATCAGCAGGCGGACTCTCAACCACTGCGCCACCAGGGAAGCCCGATTTTTCTCTTTTTAAAAAATTCAGTTTTTACAAATCAGACTTGTCACAAATGGGCTGCTTTGGTAGGGCAGTAAAAAAGCAAAAACTGTTTCCCAACTTTGTGACTCATACAGTATGGACCTCAGTATCTCTAATACAGCACAGCAAGACTATGTGGAGAAGATTTTGTCCTGAGATAGAATGTTTCAGGGTCTCTGACACACAAAGGTTATGAGAAGGATGAGAACCTCAGAGTCTTTGTAGAAGCTTATAATCCTGGAAGTAATGTCTGTTTGTAGTGTGTATATGGAGAAATAGAAATGAAAGACAGACAACAGTTACTAGGAGCATGAATTCTGTTTCTGTTCCAAAGTAATAAGGATACACAGAAAAACTGAGGCAACACAGAATTGATAGGAACCGAGTAGGGAGGCCAAACCAGAAGATGTATATTTAAACCTTCTGGACTCATAAGGCTATGGTTTTCTGGCTCTCAGAACCATCACACACCTCAGAACTGTTAATCACAGCTGTTTACAGATGAGAAATTCAACAGAGAGACAGTAACTTGCTCAAAGTCACAAACACACACAACTTACTGGAAATACAGGGCTGAATACACTCCTACTAGAATGTAAGCTCCACAAGGGCACTATTTTGTCTGTTTTGTTCATTGCTTTATCACCAGCACCATGGACAGTGCTCACATATAGCAAATATGACATAAGTTTTGTTGCTGAATGAATGAATAATGAATGAATAAATGAATGAGATAAGGTCTTTGTTCTTAAACAGCCCCTACCTAGTGGAGAAGAAAATCATGCAAACAATGTTAGTACATGTGATATATGTTACGATAAAAAGGGCAAAAGTGCTAGGAGAGCAAACAGGAGACAGCCTTTATGTCAGAGAAACTCTGGTAAATGGTGATGTTTGAGCTGAGTCTTGAGAGAGGAGTGGGAATTAAGCAGGCAAAAGAGAAGGGTGATGGCAAAAGGGAAAATTTTAGGAGAGATTACAAGGCTGAATAAAAAGTAGGGCAGGGGTTCCTTGTGCCATGGATTACTTTGGCTGTCTGGTGAAGTCTATGGGCCTCTTCTAATATATATATATATGTATATGTATATATATATATATATATATATGTGTGTGTGTGTGTGTGTGTGTATATATATATATATATTTTTTTTTTGCTGTACGCGGACCTCTCACTGTTGTGGTCTCTCCCATTGCGGAGCACAGGCTCCAGACGCACAGGCTCAGCGGCCATGGCTCACAGGCCCAGCCACTCCGTGGCATGTGGGATCTTCCCGGACTGGGGCACGAACCCATGTCCCCTGCATTGGCAGGCAGACTCTCAACCACTGCGCCACTAGGGAAGCCCATATATATATTTTTAATGCTAATTGTAAAATACATAAGATTACAAAGAAATGAAATTATATTGGCGTAAGTTATCAAGACATTAAAAAAGTGACATAGTAATCACTATAGTTTTATTAATGCACAACAAGATCTAACTGTAGGTTTAATAACTACTGTAATTTTGAAGTAATGACAGGTATAGATGATATTCCAAGATATCTGCAGTAACTAAAATGTGATATGAAAATACCTGTGATTTCTATTGTTGACAACATCACAGGTACTGTTAATATTACTAGGGTCTATTGCCTACACTCACAACTAGAGGAAATGTTCAATTTTAGTTAGAGATTAATAAAAATAAAGATGTATGGGATTCCCTGGTGGCGCAGTGATTGAGAATCCGCCTGCCGATGCAGGGGACACGGGTTCGTGCCCCGGTCCGGGAAGATCCCACATGTCGTGGAGCGGCTGGGCCCGTGAGCCATGGCCGATGAGCCTGCGCATCCAGAGCCTGTGCTCCACAACGGGAGAGACCACAACAGTGAGAGGCCCGCGTACCAAAAAAAAAAAAAAAAAAAAAGATGTAATTATTTTCCTATCCAAGTTCACCTACCCTGACTTTAACCCTTGGATCCCTGTGGGCTTATGGATTCAATGCTAAGAACCCTTGGCCCTAGGTACATAATGAAGAGGGCCTGAGTTGGAAGGAATGGAGAAGAAGGTAGAGATCTAAGAGAAATTTAAGAGATACAGCAATTTTAATGGATCTGATGATTTGATGGTGGAGAAGGAAAAGAGAAGTATCTAAGCTGATACTCAAGTTTCTGGACTGGGGAATTTATGATACGCAAAATTAGGATAACTGACAAGGCCCACTTAGGACCTCAGAAAGGCTTTCACTTGGCTTAAACCTTTAGGCTTGAGATATATAATTATGATTAAGATGATTAACAATTCTTCCAGACCCTGTCATGATCAGAAAGATTTGTGAAGACAGGATCATAGCCTGTGGAGTCAGATACCTGTTTATGGATAAGTGAGCAGAACATACCTTTCAAGCTCAAATGCATTGCTCTTTCTACCAGGATACTGACTGCAAAAGTTCCATCTAGTGCAGTAGGGTCCTCCTGGGCCAGGCAGACTTCAGCTGTGGTGCTGCTGCAGGGGACCTGGGTGGAGGCCGGAGACTTCTGGTGGTCATGTGGTGGAGAGAGCTGGAGCTCATCATTTCCTCTGGGGAGCTGCTCAGACTCACTGGCGCTGCTGCAGTCCATGGAGTCCAGCTCATTAGTGGGCCCAGGGTGTGAAGAAAGAGAGGAGAGAACCACATGAACTCTCAAGGCAGCTCCTGAGAGGTTGGAAGCATTTCGTCCAAATAGAGGATACACACCTGCAAGAGGATGAAGGAGGATAAGCCTAGGCAAGCAGGGACACTCTCTAAACCTGGAGATGCTCTCTGAGGGTGCTTGTGGCCCTCTCTCCTTTGGCAGGGCTATAGGCCCTAATATACCAATTTGCAAAGAAACACACACTGTGAGAGTTTTTACTGCCTCCCCCCACCCCATCACTACCTGCAACAATGGAAAGTAGTGAGAGGTCTGACTTCAAGGCAAGAGGATAAAAAGCTGGTGGGAGTGGAAAAGTAAGAGGGAATGGACAATCTGAAAAGTTGAACACTGCCTTTGGTATCCCTCAATAAAAAGAGGTATTTGTGTTTGAGTTCTGATCCCTAAATCTATATTCAGTTTCCCAAACCTACTTGCTCCAGCAGAGTGAAGTTAAAAGCCTGTCTTTAAGAACTTTAGTTCAAGTGAGCCTTCCACACTTCGGGGACTTTTTCTGTAGTCTCTTTGAAGTGACTCTAGGCCAGCCCAGATAAAACAGGGCACACAGCATTTGATGAGGTGCTCAACAGAGCCAGAATTATACCTGCTGGGTCCAGAGAGAACCAGAGAATCTGGGATGATCACCCAGATGCTCAGTTCTCCTTCTTTAGCTTGGGCCACCTGCTCAACAACAGGGTCAGAGCACAAGGCTAACAGAGCTAAAATAGGGTTGTGACTCAGTTTCTTCAACCGTATAGTGGTGGAAATAACTAACCTTACAGGAATGTTAAGATGAATAAATATGACGTTTGTAAAGAGTCTAGTCTGGCCGTCTCCAATCCAATCTGTACTATAGTTGCCAGCCTTATCTATCTAGAAAGCAAAGCTGTGTCACTCTTCTCTTCAGAAGCCGTTAAAATAGCTTTCCATAGCTCTCACAAAAAAGTCTAAACTCTCCTGCTTAGAAGAGGCCTTCAACATAGTACTCCTGCCCAGCTGTCTAGCTTCATCTCCCATCATTTCCCAACCTATATATCCTGTGATCCAGCAGTACCAAATTACTCATGGCACCTAAAACGTATCAAACTGCTTCCTGCCTCTGTGCCTTCACCCACGCTATTTCCGTTTAGAAAGCCCTTCTTTCCTCCTTTTCGTGACTTACTCCTAAATCCTCTGTAACTCAGGTCAAGCATCATCACTTCCACTGGGATGCTGTCCTTGAACCAAAGAGATGTTGTGTCCCTGTGCTCCCACAGTGCCACTGAGAATACCTTTTTCACAGTTCTTATACTTCGCTGTAATTGTTTACTCTTCTACTCTCCCATTAGACTATAAGCTCATTAACTATTTCTGACTCATCTTTGAATTCCCAGGGCCAAGTACATGTAGCAAATACTGAACAAATGTTTGAAAGAAAAGCACCCATAGTGCCACTTGCAAAATGTTACCTTCCTCCTTTCAAACCAGTTTATTACCATGTAGATTTTATGATTCCAAGATGTGCTGACCAGAGAGAGAGGATATCCTAATCTCATTAGCAGGTATGCTTTTCAGTGTATTTTAAAACCAACATTCTAGATTATAATATAGGCTCTTATACAGGTGGTTAAAGGTAGTCTCCTAAATTCACTCATTTTTATTTTACATGTATTAACTGAGGGCTTACAATGTTCTAGACACTATGTTAGGTGCAACAACCTTATGAATTTGGATGTAGTCTAAGGCTACAAAGTTCAGCACCAGTTCTTAGATCTCAGACAGTATACCTTAGACTCCACTAAGGTATACTGTCACTAGATAATGCCCTTCTTAAAGCATCCAGCAAACCTCTTTCTGAAATCTCTGTAGTTTTAAGAAGTATTACTAAATTACTATTAATCTTTCAACATGCAATAATGGAAAGAACACTTACTAACATGTGACCCTGGGCAGTTACCCAACCTACCTGAGCCTCCATTTTCATGACTGAAAAACAGGTTTCATACCTACCTCACAGGATTGCTGGGAGGATCAAATAAAATAATGTCTGAGAGGGTGTCTCACACAGTGCTTGTCATGGAGCAGCAGTTGCTCAAACCACAAGTGCTAAGCCTGGTTCCTCACTTACCACTGACAGTTAGTGTCCTTGCTGACCTCTCCCCAAGTCTGGCCAGGTCCACATAGGCTGAGCCAATCCAGCTGTCTGTCTGATGGGGCCTCTCCACACTGTCATTGCCATAAGCCCGCCAAACTTGGATCTCTAACCTCTCCTCTCTGAAGTACCAAAGCAGTGATGGGCTCCTAGAGACTTCTGATCTTTTGGATGCCTTGAAAGTAACCATGACCTGCTTTTTGTTTGCAGATTCCTTAGGTTTCTTGAGAGGGGTCCAAAAGCCTTCATGATCGTACAGCTTGTAGCGGAGGTAGCAATATGTATTCTTATGAATGTGCTTCTGGCCAGCAAGCAGCACGCAATGGATAGGCAGCCAAAGCCTCGGGGTGGAGATGGTAACAGTGGCTGGCTCCTCTTCATCCATCTTGACAAAATCCTTCAGATTATTCTCAAAGCTCCAGCCCAATAGCTCAGCAGCTTCCAACACCCGCTCTCTGTCTCCAGGATGGGTGAAGGAAATGGAAAGCTCCAGACCACCCACAATCTTCTGCATGAGCTCCAAGCCGTGAGGCAGGGCCCCCTCTTCTGGTAAAATGATAGGATACCATCCTGTGATCCCTTATGAAAGAAAAGGAAGATGCTTCAATTATTGTTTTAAAAGTAAAAAGACTTAGCCACTTTCCACCCCATAGCCACTATCACCCTGGCCCAAGACAGAAGAGAAAACATATACCCACAGTGCATTGAAGTTTGTTTCATCTGACCACTGAAAGACAATGAGATCAGGTGGAAGAACAAAGGCTTGGAGCTGGAAGACCTGCATTTTCTTCTTGGCTCAGCCCAAAACTAGTGGTTCAGTCTGGGTAAGCCATTAATTTCTCTCAGTCCTATTTCCTTACCTGACAAATGGGAAAAATAGTGCTGATCTTGCCTACCAGACAACATTATTATAATTGTCAAATGAGATAATGATTTTGGAAGAGCTTTGAAAGAAAATAAAAAATGTGAAATATTATTATGGTACTATGAGTACAATGGAGAAGGCATGGGACAAGGTCAGGAGATCTGGGGTCTAGCCCCGGGTCTTTCACCAAGGGAATTGCCACTTAGTGAACACATACCAAGGACCAGGCACTAGATTTCAAAATAACAATTTAAAATATTAGCTACTTGTTACTGAGCATCTATTATGTGTCAGAAATTCTCTTATGCTTTATACATATAACTTCATTTAATTCTCTTAATAACCCTGTGAAGTTCTGAGGATTAAATGGGATAATAATCCCTATTTTGCAGATGAGGAAATGGAAGAGACCTGCCCAAGTCGTTATAGCTACCAGGTAGTAGAGCCAGGATTTGAACCCAGGTCTAGCTGGCTTTAAAGTCTACACACCACCTATTATAGGTTCACAATATCTTTTTTTTTCCCTTAAATTTTATTTATTTATTTATTTATTTTTGGCTGCATTGGGTCTTCCTTGCCGCATGTGGGTTTTCTCTAGTTGCGGTGACCGGGGGCTACTCTTCGTTGGTGTACATGGGCTTCTCATTGCAGTGGCTTCTCTTGTTGCGGAGCACAGGCTCTAGGCACACGGGCTTCAGTAGTTGTGGCACGCAGGCTCAGTAGTTGTGGCTCGCAGGCTTAGTTGCTCCACAGCATGTGGGATCTTCCCAGACCAGGGCTCGAACCCGTGTCCCCTGCATTGGCAGGCGGCTTCTTAACCACTGCGCCACCAGGGAAGTCCTGGTTCACAATATCTTATCTAGAACCCTTAGGGTCAGATTTGTTTCTGAATTTAAAAATTTTCAGATTTTAGAAAGATACTGTGGTACATAAACTGAATATTATGTACTAGTCAGTGGTCACATAGGTCAGGGGTTGGTAAACTTATTCTGTAAAAGGCCAGATAGTAAGTATTTTAGGCTTTTGGGCCATATGGTCTCTGTTGCAACTATTCAGCTATGTTGTTGTAGTGAGAAAGTGGACACAGAAAATATGTAAATGAATGGGCACAATGTGTTCCAATAAAGCTATATAATCAGGCAGTGGCCTAAGTCAGAAAATAATGTCAGTTGAGGTCAGGTTTGGCTGCTTAATGAGTTAATAAAAAACTTTTGACTTTCTGAGCTTTTTGGATTTCATAATTACGTAAAATAGATTGTGGATTGGTATAATATTCACAGCAATTTTCTGAGAAAGGTTTTGTATTAGTTAAAATTATAGATGGGGGCTTCCCTGGTGGCGCAGTGGTTGAGAGTCCGCCTGCCGATGCAAGGGACGCGGGTTCGTGCCCCGGTCCGGGAAGATCCCACATGCCGTGGAGTGGCTGGGCCCGTGAGCCATGGCCGCTGAGCCTGCGTGTCCGGAGCCTGTGCTCCGCAACGGGAGAGGCCACAACAGTGAGAGGCCCGCATACCACACACACACAAAAAATTATAGATGGGAAAATTCAGACTTATTGAGATTAATTCGCCAAAGGCCACTTAAGGTGTTATGATTTTTGGAAAAGGCATTTAATTTTTTTGGGCCTTCCAAGTTTTCGTTTATAAAATGAAGACACTGAAATGAGGAGGTTGATCTCTATGACTCCATTTGACTTGGTCGGTCTAAGAACCTATGGCTTTGGCTTTAGTAATTTCTCATCACTTGGGTATTAATTTCCTCACAACCTAGTGCTTCTTAACATTATTTGGTCACAGACCCCTTTGGCTCTAATGAAAGTTATCCCCAGAAAAATGTACAAATACATAAAAAATTTCACACCACTTCAGCATGTAAGTGGATTAGATTATTCCTCTTGCTCTGTGATTCTGTAATTGAGATTACTGGCAGGAAGAAACAAAACACAATGTTCACTTTAGAATAACTCTGAATATAAAGACCAATGATACATTCCGAACTGTCTAAAAGGTTTATTTCCAAGGGGTTAAATTTAATTTGTGAAGGTGGGATTTCTCAGATGGTGCCTATTCTCTGACAAACTCTGTAGTAAGTTTCAGAAGGAAGGAAACTGAGGTGTCCTATGTGCCCTGTCCTGTGCAAAGATCTTTCACGTGTATAATTTCATTGAATGCTTCGATAATCTTGCAAAGATCTTATTATTTCCATTTTTAGAGATGAGGAAACTATGGATCTGAGAGATGAAGTGACTTGTTCTAGATCACAAACAGTTAGTGACAGAAGTGAGACTTGAACCCTATATCAAGTTGTAGAGACTTCTCTCTGGCAGGCACATAGTACCTGTTTATTGAGTATTGCTCAAACTTCAATTCACAATTAAATTTGGGAGATGTGTGATAAAATTTTGGAAACTAGATTATACAATCCTAGGGAGGAAGATGGGCAAGAGAAGGAAAACTAACATTTACTGAGTGCCTACTATTTGTCAGGTACTTTATATATCCTATTTCATTGATTTCTACCTTGTAGACTTGTCAGCATTAACAGTCTCCATCCATAAGGTAAGTGGGGCTCAGAGAGGTCAAGGTCACTCTGTCAAGGTGACTAGTAAAATGTAGGATGGGACCAATATTTCCAGACTACTGCCTGGTGGTTGTGCCTTCTTTTGGGTCTTTACCTCATACCCTTATTCCTTCTTCAGTGAGAGAGGAGGGTATAGTGAAAAAGAATGGGCAAATCTGGATTTGATTTCTAGTACTCTACTACCTGGCTGTGTGGTTGACAAATCACTTAACCTCTCTAAGCCTAAGTTTTCTCATCTGTCAAATGAAGATAATCCTGGGGCTTCCCTGGTGGCGCAGTGGTTGAGAGTCCACCTGCCGATGCAGGGGACACGGGTTTGATCCCTGGTCCGGGAAGATCCCACATGCCGCGGAGCGGCTGGGCCCGTAAGCCATGGCCGCTGAGCCTGCGCGTCCGGAGCCTGTGCTCCGCAACAGGAGAGGCCACAGCAGTGAGAGGCCCGCATACCGCAAAAAAAAAAAAGATAATCCTGTATCCCCATCAGTAAGAGTTACCATGAAGCTCAAAAAAGATCTGAGAAAATATTTTACAAAGTGCTATATAATGCAATGGGTATTGCCATATTTATTATAAATAGTATCATCATCATTATCTTTCCTGGAGTAAGATGACAGTACAATGTTTTGAGCTTCTTTGCTTTATTAGAAGGCCTTTGAAATGATTAGGAAAGGACTTAAAATGTTTTTGGGAAAACCTTTGAGGTATTTGGGAGAATTCAGAAGCATGTGTTAAGGGGTTTTTTATTTTTATTTTTTTTTTTGCATATCTTGCAAGAGAGCCAGACAAGAAGATCTCTTGCAGGGAAGTGAATGGGAAAGGGTAGAATTAGAAAGTGATAATCCAGGATCCCTACCAGATCTCTTGATCAGCAGATCTTTTGTTGGAATCTTTACTACTCCAAGCAGATAATCTTTGAATGAGCGGATACTGGTTATATCACTGGCTGTTAAATCAAACAAAGAAAGAGAAATTATTTGATGGTCTACTGACCAAAGGGCTTGTATTACAAAAGAGCCATATAATCCTCCACTTACACTCAGTGAATTTCAGTGTTGGAAGACGCATTAGAGATCATCTTGCTCCAGTCAAAACTTGAATGCCCTCTAAATCATTTTAATTAAATCATTAAGTATGTGTATGCACACACTTAAATTTTGAAAAATTCAGACATACAGAAAAGTTAAAAGAATACTACAATGAACTCCTATATACCCTTCACCTAGATTCACCCACTAACATCTTGACACATTTGCTTTATCTCTCTCTACATTCTCTCAAACACTCAATACGTATTCTACATATTTCTGCTATACCCTTCAGAAGTAAGTTGCAAATATGACTCCTCACCCCTAAACACTTCAGCATGTATCTCCTAGGAAGTGCTATACCATTCAAAACAGAGCCCTTTTTAATTCTAATTGTGAGTCATTTGGTGCTCACCTGACTTGGTATCTTCATGATAAATAGCAAAAGTAACTTCTGCAAACTCCAACAACTCTGCCAGGAAACAGGCTTCTCCACTGCAGTGCTGAGTTACCAAGTTACATGAGAATTCACTGTGATGGGAGAACTCAGGGCAGAAGGAACAGGCCACAGGGTGGGTTTGGCGCTGTTCTCCCTTGGGCAGGAAGGACAGATGAGTGGTAACAAAGGCATTGACCCCGACTGTGGCACTAAACTGCAGAGCAGGTTCCTGCTCAGCCAAAGCCCTGTAGGGGAGAAGGGTGGGAATGAGAAGGAGGTAATATCAGAAATCAGCTTGACTGCCTAGAAAACATCACCATTTCCACAAGGCCACCAAGAACACTAACCAACCATGTGTTTCCTGTTTAGGCTTCTAGCAATGTCACTATGTGTTTTCTTAGTAATCTTGATATTACAGTGTACGTGTATATGAGGGAGACAATATTCATCTGCCTACTAGAGTGATACTACAAGGACACTCCATTGTACTGGTCTGGCTTCTTGCCCTTTTTTCTTAAAAGCGCAACACAGACCCAACGCGGGACTTACAAAAAACTGCCTGCCATTTAATCTGACTTTCCCTGTAAGTTCCCAGAGAGAAAAGCAACTAAGTTTCTTATCCATTACTCAGTCTCTCTGAGGTCTACTGAGTATCGAAATTCCAAGTCCTTCTCTGTCAATTAAACAGTAGTTAATTTAACACCATGTTTAGGAATTCTGACCTGGGCTGGGTCTTACCCAGAACAGGTACTCCATTATACACAAGTTTCATGCCTCCATGGCCTTTGCACATGTTCTTCTCTTTGACCAGAATAGTCTTCAGCTTTCTTGGGCATTATGATTAACTCCTACTCTTCTTTCAAGACTCAGATTAAGATATTTTGAAGGGTCTTAAATGCCACGTTGAGCAAGCAGGTTGGACCTTATCCTGTTGTTGACCACCACCCTAAAGTGGAGTGAGTACAATCTAGGGGGTTCATAGGGTAAACTATTTGAGCATAGGAAAAAATTATTAAAACCTCTAGAGTTGTTATCTCATATATTAAAGTTTTACTACTCTCTGGTATATTTTATAGTGTATATATTAGTGTAGTAGTACATGAAGATGACTTATACATGAATAAGTATACACATATTTAGAGAGTATGCTAAATTTTTATTTTTTTATTAATAGGAATGTAAAATTAAAATTAGGAGACCACTGCTACTGACAATGAGAAACCATCAAGAGTTTGAATATATGGGAAAATATGATTAAAAAACTGCCCTGGCATCTCATTAACACTAAGATGTTCTCAAGCAATTATCGGAAAAGTCTATTTGGAGAATTTAGTGAGGAAAAATATTAATTAGACTGAACATTTTACCAGCTACTTCAGCGTCAGATCTCACACGGAAGTAATCCCATTAGTTATTTAGCGACTATGAAGTTAAAGGTAAATAATCTGAAGTTAAGGAGCACTTGCCTCTTTCTTGAATTCATGTCCAAAGTGAGCTAGTCTGCCTCAGGGTCGTGATCTAGTTCTCCTTACTGGGCACCTGATACATGCTGGAACTATGCTATGTGGTGGCAGGGACAGAGAGGAGTTCAGGCAGTACCTGTGTCTGTAGGAACTCACAGCCTAGGTGAGGAAAACTCATGTATGCAAATAATTGAAACAGAGTGATATGAGCTGCAACCAAGGTGCTAAGAGACAAAGGACAAAGCACCAATTCTATCTATATGTAGGAGAGACAGAGGAAGGCTGCAAAGTCTTGAAGAAAACAGAAGCTTGTTTAGAGGACAAAAGGAGGAAGAACGTCCAAATTAGAGAGAAGAATGAGTGAAGACCTGAAGGAGGGAAGAGAGGGCCATGCTGTTTATACATAGAAACAGTGTTTCGGGCAGAGAAAATAGCAAGACAAAGGCCTTGAGGGGAAAAAGAGCATGGTGTGTTCAGAAGTAACAAGAAAGCCAGTGCCTGGGGTGGAGTGAGTAGAGCAGCAACTACCAGGAAGAGAGGAGGTCATAAAGATAACGGGGTCAGGTCATGTGGGGTCTTACAGCCATTTTAAAGACTCTGACTTTTACTCTGAATGAGATGGAAAGGCATTGGTGGGTTTTAAGTAGATGTGTGTCAAGACCTGATTTAAGTTTTCATAAGATCACTGGCTTCTGTATTGAAAACAGACTAAAGGGGAATAAGCTAGAAAAATAGGAGTTGGTACTCAGAGACTGAACATGAGAGACTATTGAGGAGGTGTAGTGGTGACTGGTCCTGGCATGGTTGGTGGGCATAGGGTCTGACCTTGGGAATAAGAGGGTAAGTAGGGTAGAGGATAAAATCGCTGGACAAGGTCAAGGAACTAAATTGCTAATAACAGTTAAAACAGCAAAATTTGCAAGTGATTTATTCACTTATATTCCTACATGCTTTCTTAAGAGAAAAAGAGTAGAGTTGTGTTTAATAAACTGGAAATTGTATGCAAGAAAGTTTTACGTTATTTGGGCATCACATATCATGTGGACTGCAGTGGAGAAAGGTTTGCTTTGAGAATTGCTTTTCTAAGGTGAACTTACTTGGCTGCTGCTTGCAAACCACAGGCTCTGATAATCTGGACTGAGATGCAGACAGCTCGGGCTGCAAGAACTCCCTCTGCTGTCCTTGGAGTACACCTGTACCTTAGGCCCACATCCAGTAAACCTAAAGAATGAGGGCAAAAGGAAAAATGAAAAGAAGGTTGGTTGGAACAATCTCTGTTCTACCAAACCCCAAGTCTAGTCAGGAAGGAAGGAAGAGGATAAACACTATAATCCTAATGAACAATATGGGGCCTTAGCAGTGAAACAATCTGTCTGTGGTCAGAATCACATTATATTATTGTACTTTAGGATTAATAAAGCAGAACAGATGTCACTATTTTCACTTTATATCCAAGAAACTATGGCTCAGAGATTCAACTGCTTGCCAAAATCACATTAACTATCAGAGGCAGAACTTAATCCCAGTTATTTTTATAGAATTGAGATGGACTCTAACCTTTCTTCTTTTTTAAACCTTTAAAAGGTTTTTGCACTCATATATTTCTGTCACCCTCCTACTGCCACCACCTTAAACACCTTTACATGCCATCCTTTTATAAAAATTCTATCACATTTCAGGGAAAGCTTTAAGGAACAACAGAACAAGCTGATCAGTGAGGGTCAGGAGGAACAACTCAATCTTAATCATAGCAAGATAAAACCTTTTGTATGGGCAGATACTCTCTGGTAAGAATGAACAGTAACTTGATTTAGAAGGCTAATTCTAGTTATTCATGATGTATCTGGAGGGTGGGTCATCCAGCTGGAACCATTAGGATATAATTGAAAACTCTAAATTCTAACTAATCCCTTCTAACTTTAAATCCTGACTTCTTCCTCCCTCACAGTGAATTCCCAGTTCATGCTGACTATATTCTTCCAATCCTACATCATGTTGCCTTGGAATAATAATTCTCTGAGTACACCTATATAAGACTTAGGTTTTATGCCATGAGGGCTTATCAAATGCTTGCTGAAGTTAAAGGTGAGATGAGACAAGCAACATTTATATACAGAGTCTACATAACTATGAATTTTCTAAAATTATATACAAAATTTGCAGTGTATATTCTACACTCTTTTTCTAAGAGAAGGTGTCTCATAGTTTTTATCAGATTCTTAAAAGGGTAAGTACTACAAAATGTGAAGAATCACTAATTTACGAGAGAAAAGGGATATTTATATATGCTAGGGAAAGATAAACTAGTCTTCAATTACCTGATGATTGGTTCCTTAGTTCATTCCTATTCTCAAGCCTGGGGGTTAAAGGGAGATTAAAGGTCTGTATTCCCACATCCTCACGGTGCTGCATGGTTACAATGGCACAGATCCTCGATAATGGCAAGGTTCCTTTGGCGACCATCTGGTCTCTCACATTAGGATAATAGTACCTGTAAGCCACAAAAGCACAAGCTGTCAGTTGAAAGAATAAGGTGGATGAATGATTCACTCTGCCCCAGGGATCAGCTTTCAGTATCTAGTTATCTTTGGTGCCTGATTGTTCTGTATTTCTGGTATACAGCTGTGGTTGTGTCTGGCTGGATTTACTGCCCATTACTTGGAGGAAGAACCCCATAAATTATACCCTGTCTTCAAGACAAAGCCCAGCTTCTCACAGGTTTTCTGTTTGAGGAATCTGCATCTGGCTTGGCCCTTTGGGAGTTGCCACTCCTGAAAGCATCCATCCTGCAGCACAAGTGGTTCTAAGCAGTGCAGTTCCAATCTCTTCTATGGCTTCAGGCCCATGCCCCTCAAATTTGAAGGGGTGATGAGGATCTGTTAGTACCTACTCTAGTTCCTCCTCACATTAAAATTATTTTAATTGGTTTCTTGGGGGTGAGGATGCAAAGGGGGAGGTTAAACATCTGTATTCATGCCATTATCTTTCCTGGAAATCTGCCGAAGTCTGTGCCATGAGTGGAATTATATTTTACAAAAGCCACTCTTCTGGTGGTGGGAAGAATGGATTACAAGAAACGATTCTAGAAGTGGGGAGACCAGTTAAGAGGGTATTACAATAATTTAGGCATGATATAGTGAGGGCCTGAACTATATAAGGCAGAAAGAGAAGCAGAAAAAAGGTGACTGATACATTTAAGTGACAGTAGGAGATAAAACTAAAACTTCTCTTCCAAATGTAAGTAGTGGTTAGAAGTATGAGATACAACTGCTCCCAAGAGCCTAATAACTGAACAGATTTCAGTAAAATCTAGACAAGAGTCATTATCAAACCCAAATAATATTAAACAGGGAAGAAGGGGGCTCTTTGCTTGCTTATAATTCAACCTGGGCTAATTAAGGGAAGGATGCTCTGTGACTGTGCACTTCCTTCCTCGGCACAGGCATGGGTTCTCCACACTGTACCTGCACCAGATTTCAAACTGGACTCCACCTCCAGGTACAAGCCCATGTGCAGAGAAGGCACTGAGTAGGAGCCTTTGCACTGGAATTTCAGCTGGCAACAGGAGAGAATGACGGTGCTCACTATTAAAGATGGGGTCTGGAATGCAGAGTGTGGTTGCAGATCTGAAAGGCTTCAGAGTGAATCCTTTGGAAAAGAAAAGCAGTTCAGAATAATCCAACACATCACTTAGTGCTTTGCAGGGACTTCCCTGGTGGCCCAGTGGTTAAGAATCCACCTTCCAATGCAGAGGACATGGGTTCGATCCCTGGTTGGGGAACTAAGATCCCACATGCCGTGGGGCAACTAAGCCCGCGCACTGCCAACTATTGAGCCCACGTGCCGCAACTACAGAGCCTGCACGCCCTGGAACCTGCAGACCACAACTAGAGAGAAGCCCACATACCGCAACGAAAGATCTCGCAAGCCGCAGCTAAGACCTGACACAGCCTAAATAAATAAATAAATAAAAGAAGTGTTTTATATGTAGTTTTACAGTATGTTAATATTCAGTATTGTTCAATTTTATCCTCACAATACTCCTGTAAAGAAAACAAAGCAGGTATTATTTCTCCTACTACACAGATGAGGATATGATACCTTGATGTTACATAGTCAACCCAAAGGTCTTAGAGCTAGTAGGTCACAGACCTGGAACCGGAATCTGTATCTTCTGACTGTATTACTCCTACCAAGGTCCATTTCCCTAGCAGCTCTGGTCCCCTGAGATGCCATGGTAATACAGAAGAGATTCCTTTCTTGGTAGACAACGTGTAAGAGTTCCAACTTCTTCACTTCCTTACCAACCCTTATTAGTCTTTTTATTTTATTTTTGCGGTACGCGGGCCTCTCACTGCTGTGGCCTCTCCCGTTGCAGAGCACAGGCTCCGGATGCGCAGGCTCAGTAGCCATGGCTCACGGGCCCAGCCGCTCCACAGCATCTGGGACCTTCCCGGACCGAGGCACGAACCCACGTCCCCTGCATCGGCAGGCGGACTCTGAACCACTGTGCCACCAGGGAAGCCCTAGTCTGTTTTTAAAAAAATTATAGCCATCTCAGTGAGTGTGAAGTGGTATCTTGTGGTGGTTTTGATCTTTATCCCCCAAATGACCAATGATGTTAAGCATCTTTTCATGTACTTATTGACCATTTGTATACCTTTAGAGAAGTGTCCATTCAGATCCTTTGCCCATTTTTAAATTGGGTTGTCTTTTCATTACTGATTTGTAAGAGTTCTTTATATCAATATATCCCGGATACAAGTCCATTATTTGAACCTCAAAACCAATACTGGCAGCACTTTCACGGTTATTCAAGGACATGCTCAGAATAGCAGACAATTTGAGTCACCCAACTTGCTCATTCCCAGCTGAGATCAAACAAGGTGACACTCTGTCTTCTTGTTTTAGCTCTCAGAGATGACCAGAGGATGGGATGGCAAGGGAAAGTGCAATGTAGTGCAGGGGCTCTGGCTCTGGGGCCAGTTGGACAGTGTTTGAATGCCAACCTTGGCACTTGTTAGTGGGGCGGCCTCAGCCATTAACACTCTGAACCTTGTTTTCTCTTCTGTAAAATAAAGAAAATAGAATCTATGAGGATGAATTGTTTTAGGATTTAAGATTATGATCTATGTGAGATATGTATATGTACGTATTTCCCCCAGGAGCAATGGTTTGGTATTCTCTTAATTCAGTGCTCTTGATGACTTTATAGAATATAACTACAGTGGATAATGAGAATCAACTGTATGTTAATAGATGATAAGAGTGAGTAGGCATGTAAATGATACAAAATGAGACAAAGTGTAAATAACTGATGGACCTAGGTAAAGGGTATACAGAAGTTCTTTGTACTATTTTTGTAACTTTTCCATAAATTTGAAATCAAATCAAAATTAAATTAAAAAACAATTTAAGAAAAGTAAAAACTCAGGCTATCTCCTGTACTGCCCAGGTAAGGCTGGAAATACTGAGGAACATAAAACTGACTCAGGAAAAAAAATTCCTAAGCATATTCAATAAAAGAGCCACACAAGAATGAGAAAGCATAATCTCCCAAACCTACCATTTTCAAGGAACTCAGGTCCTTTCAGCACACTGGGTTGCGAGTCTTGAACTGGAAAGTAGTACTGGACATAACAATCTGCTTCTCCCCAGACTGTTGCCTGAAGAGGGGCGAGCCCTTTAATCTTGTCTATAAGGAGTTCAAAGTGGTGCTCCATCAATCCATTTCCTTGGTCCCCTGCCTATTAAATGAAACAGAGATACTGGGGAGCTTTAAAGAGTAATTTGTATAGCGTATTCATGCTTCTCTATGAAGTCTGAGAATAGATGAAGAAATAAGCATAATTGGCTGATACTAGAACAGATACTTAATTTTCATTGTGTATAAATCTCACAACTGTTCACTGTAATCAGATCAGGCAGGACTTACTCCAGGCTGTGAGACTGGGTCAATATTAGGAAATCCATAAATGTAATAGAGTGCATTAATAGAGGAAGGAAAAAAAGTGACTATCTCAATAAAGGCTAAAAAGGCATTTGATAAAATTTAATCAGATGTTCCTGATTCTTTGTACACTAAAAACAGAAGGCTATTTCCTTAATAGGATAAAGAACACATATTTGAAACAAGTTTTCATTTATTATTATTATTATTTTTGGCCGTGCCACATGGCATGTGGATCTTCCCTGACCAGAGATCGAACCCGTGCCCCCTGCACTGGGAGCGTGGAGTCTTAACCACTGGACCGCCAGGGAAGTCCTTAATTATTATTTCTAATGAAGTTAGGAATAACACTGAGACTGTTTATTAATGGGGAGGTAGTGAATACACTGTTACTGAAGGCACTTCTACTACTAATATGATAAATATATAATAGAAAAAGTTTAGAGTTCATAACAAATAAACAATAACAAACAAAACAAAACAAAAACAAAAACCAATATCCTACTAATAGGTATTTTCTTAATAGTTCTTTCTCTGTTAGAGACATCAAATTTGTCATTCAGATTAAAAACCATAACACTTAAATGGTGTGGACACTAAGACTTGGCTATACTAATAAAGACATCAAATGTAAGATAGAGGAGGACATGATACAGTGGACTTAGAGTCAGAAGACCTGTGTCTGAACACCAATTCTCCCATTCTTAGCTGTGTGACCCTGGATGAGTAACATAACCTCTCTGATTCTGTTTCATCACCTAAAAAAGAGAATGACAATGACCTACCTCATGTAGTTGTTAGGGGAATAAACATGATAAAGTATATGAATGTGCTTTCTCAACTGAACAGCACTGTACAGAACAAATAACTTTTAAGTTATTAGTAGAAAAGCAAGGAACTTCACTTTAACTTTCCAACATGGATTTGGTCAAGAAACAGAATACTTTGCTGGTTTACATTTGGGATCACTCTTCATCTCCATCCCCATTTTTTCCCCCAGATTACCTTTTCTTTTTTTTTCATTAAGACTATTTTTTTAGAGTAGATTTAGGTTCACTTCAATTTTTTTAAAAAGGCAATTTAGTAAATTAGAGGATTAAGATCTGGTTGTCCAATTACATTTTCTTTATAAATTCAAGGAGCTCAGAGGGACACAGGTATCCATTTAAACAAAGAAAGAAAAATACCAATGATTCTTTTGAGCTACAGCAAGCATTGAAGTGCAAGCATGTTCTTTTGTTAAGCCTTTCACTATTGAAATAAGAATTTGGGGCAATGGTTTCATTAAAACACGCAAGATAAAATGAGATTACGGTGCTTGAAATTTGCTAAGAGAGTAGATCTTAAGTGTCCTCATCAAACACACACAAAAGGTAACCAGATAAAATAATGGATATGTTAATTAGCTTGATTGTGATAATCATTTCACAGCATATGCATGCATCAAAACATCACCTTTTAAGCCTTAAAATAAGATTATGTTTTTTGTAAACAATCAAGTGTTTAGTCACTACCATAGCAACAGATGCTACAGATGGCTGGTCCAGGAGATGGGCTGGCCTGGGGTTGAAGGGAGGAAGTGTTCCTTCTTCATTCTTTAATCTTTGCAGTGCTATTATCTGATCTGAAGAACCCATAGCTAAAAAGACTCGAAGACTCCCATTTTGGTGGCCTGAGAACACATCAATCACAGGCATGTAGCTGTCGACAGCAACAACTGGATACTGAGCATCAAGCAGCAGGCGAGAAATCTTGGGATCTCTAAAGGGAGAGAAATTGTGCACGAGTAAGTAACAGTCATCAAACATGTCATGGAGTTGCTTCATTTCTTACTTGGCTTGTTTTCTCAGTTTGTTAAAATGGATCTACAGGGACTTCCCTGGTGGCACAGTGGTTAAGAATCCGCCTGCCAATGCAGGGGACACGGGTTCGAGCCCTGGTCCGGGAAGATCCCATATGCCGTGGAGCAACTCAGCCCATGCGCCACAACTACTGAGCCTGTGCTCTAGAGCCTGTGAGCCACAACTACTGAAGCCCGCGCACCTAGAACCCGTGCTCCACAACAAGAGAAGCTTCTGCAATAAGAAGCATGCGCACCGCTACGAAAAGTAGCCCCCGCTCGCCGCAACTAGAGAAAGCCCGCGTGCAGCAACGAAGACCCAACACAGCCAAAAATAAATAAAAACAAAAAAACACAAAGAAAACAGTATACCAATTCCTCAAAAAAAATTTTAAAAAAAAAGGATCTACAACTAGAAAAGTAATTGTGGTTCAAAAAAATATATGATTCTATCCATAATCCATCAAATAAAAATGACCAGGCAGATAAGTTCCAAACTCAGCAATCTGACAGGCAGGGGGGAATGTGTCTAACTTATCTCTGTACCATCATGGCCCCAAGGCTTGCTGAATAGCATTATTTTAGAGGTAGGCAGTGTGCTCAGCTAGAAAAAGTATAGATTTTAGAGTCTGGCAGATAAGATTTGAGTAATATTACAAATAATATCGGCCATTTACTGAGTACTTACTATGTGGTAAGCACTTTACAATGTTTCTATAATCCTTCTAACACAGCAAAGGTTGCTACTATCCACTATTCACAGATGAGAAAGAAGTCCAAATGCTCTTCATTACACCATGCTGAATCTCAGATCTGCCTCTTACTTGCTCTATGACTCTAAGTAATCAATATAAGTTTTAAAAGTCTGTTTCCACATCTGTAAAATGTAGGTAATAAAACTTCCATCAAAGGGCTGTTGTTAGGACTAAACTGAGATAACAAATATAAAATACCAACATGATAAGTGCTTAGTAATTGATAGCTATTATCACTTTATGCTCTCTCAGCAATGAATGGGGTCTAAGGAAATGAGAAGGAAAGGGGAATACCAGACCAAACTAATACCACAACAAAAAAAGGGGAAAAAGCCAAATGCTTACAGCTGACAATGACATCCATGATTCCAGCAGCACTCCTTAGCCTAAGCAGGCTTCCCAATGTTACCATCATATAAGTACTTAACTGTTCACTGAAGGCTTACCCATTTATTTTCTCACTGGATCCTCACAACTGCTCCAAGAGGGAGATGGGAGATCTGTCATCACCCTCATTTTACAGATGATGAAAACAAAGCCAGAGAGGCTGACATCTCCAAGTTAAATAAGTTTCCTCATTTGTATAATGGAGATAATGACAATACTTCCTGGGGTTATAGAAAGGCTCACATGACAGTGAGCCATTTCTATAGACAGTGCCCACAACAGTGCTCTTTGCAAAATGTAAAATACAGCATTTAAAACACAGAACCATGAGAAGGCTGAAAGAGGTCAGCTCTAAAATAATTAAAAATCACTATCTTGAAACAAAAAAATGAACAGTCTGTACTGAGGATAGAAATAATCTTCAGATAAATCAATACCCCATCTAGGTTTTGAGTAGTGATAAGTGAGGTACAGCAATCAAATCTGAAGGTCTAAGAAACAATGCACAGTACAGAAATCTTGCAAATGGCTGATGTGAACAATACTAACTGAAGTTTGTGCCAGAGAGATACACCAACAGTATTTGAGGTGATAACTTGGCAGTTGAGTTTCTTGGTGAGGAGAGTGGACTACAGAGCCAGACTCTCTGGGTTCTAACCCTGGTTCCACTACTTACAATATATATGACAAGTTATTTAACTTCCCTGTGCCTCTGTTAACTCATGTGTAAAATAGGGGAAATAAAATTTATCTGCCTCATGAAGGACTGTTGTGGGGATTAAAATGACTTGATGTATATAAGGTTCTTAGCTTAGGGCCTAAAACATGGAAAGCAGTATCTGTAATACTGCTATAACGTAGGAGAAAGAGTAGCAACTGTGGTGAAATTGAGAAAAGTCCTCCAAGGAATTATTGGGTTGTTCATGTTTGCAAACCACAAATATTCCTCTTCGGTTCATACAAAGTTAAAGATGTAAAAAAAGAATACTTCAAAAGGTCCTATTTACTTGAATGACATGTAAAACTGATGGAGGGGGAGTTTCACCAGCCCGAGCAGCTTGTCCTGTCCTGGGCTCCGCACCTTGTTCCAAGTTTCAATTACCATCACATTGTTCTTAAGCCTTTCCAGGCATTTGGAAGACAGAGAGACAGGAATCACCTGGGGAGAGGAACAGCCAGAAAAAAAAACAAAACAAAACTCCACATCTGAGACAAAGTATTAATTTATACTTTTATTCAACAAGCATTTACTAAAGCCTATCTGTGTGCCAAGCACAGTGCTAGGAGCTGAAGACGTCAAAACAAAACCCACTCTGTTATCCTCAGTCTAAAGCCACAGTCTTGTGTTAGAGACAAACACATAAAGGCCAAATACAAAATGGCATGAATTCTCTGAGGACAAAACTCATATAGATAGGGCTTCTGGGACACAGGTAGGAAAAGAGGGTATTCAGGAAATGCAAGTAGCTGAGCACAGCTGGACTATCTAGTGTGAAGAGTGGCCTGAGTCGAGACTGGAGAAGTATAGGTAGTCTTAAAGGGTCTTGCAGTCCAAACTTAGATTCTATCCTGAAGGCTACGGGTAATCACCGAAAGGCTTTCAGCAGGAGAGTAAAATATTCAGGTTAGTGTTTTAGAAAGATCATTCCTGTTGGTGCACAGAGGAAGAAATGGACAGGGAGAGACAAGAAACAGGACAGTCTGAAGGCTAGGTGGAATGAGAGTAAGGGTCTGAATGAAAGCGGTGGCAATGGAGTGGAGATAAGAGAATTTATTCCAGAGATAATTAAGTTTGCAACATCTACTGGATTTGGTGAATCTTTATGTAAGAAAGACTCAAGGACAACTTTTAGGTTCTGCTTGGGTTTCTGAGTAAATTGTAATATGAATTAGGGCAGACAGGAGGAGGAGGAACAGATTTGGAGGGAATAATAAATTCAGATTTGAATACATCTGAATTTCTTCTTCCATTTACACATCTTTATTGGATACCTGCAATTTGCCAGGTGATGTGTTAGGTGCCAAGAGGAAAGTGTTTTTGAGATATCCAGGTGGTGATGACCAACAGGCAGTTAGACACAGAGATCTGAAACTACACGAAATGCCTGGCCTGAAAGAAGTGTGGATTTCGAAGTCACCTTCACACAACTGAAGCTATGGGAGTAGATGTGGCGACCATGGGGAAAAGAGGGTTGGTTTGGAAGAATGCCAAGGATAGAGTAATGAATAGGAACACTAATATTTAAAAGTAGGAGAGAGGAAGAAGTACTGGGATCACGACTCTTTTCCAAGTTTTCCTACTGGCCCAATGACTGAAAAAAAAAAAACAGTTCTTGAGTCAGGAAGAAAATAAGAGGAGAGAGTTACGAAAGTCAAGAAAGGAAACAATTTAAGCGATAGCATCAAATTCTACTGAGAAATCCAGTAAGATGAGTACTGAAATCAGTGGAGGAATAAATGAGAGTGAGGAAAAATAAATAAATAAAATAAAGAAGGAGAGATTGGAGAAACAGAAACGAAAGAAGGAAGTTCAACTGATCAAAGCCCTAGAGGAAGCAGAAAGGAACAGAACTCAGAATTCAGGCAAAAGAAACAGTGGGAAACCATATCAACTGAGATAGAATAGAAAGAAATAGACACACAAAAAGTTTTAAAATGTTGGCAACGTCTTTTCCTCTTCCCATACAATAGTGGGATTGGATCTGCATACCAGATAATTATAAAAGCACCTCCAGTCTGAAAATTCTCGTTGTTTTTTACAATGGAATTATGATTTGGGAAACATACTTCTGTCCCCTCCCCAACTCCTGCCTTCATCCTTAATGCATATGGAATGTTAAGACATGTACAAAGTTACCTGAGAAAAGTTAAAGACTGGTTTTGTTGTGCCCCATGCAATGACAGATCTGGTGACTTCTTCTGTGCTGAAGAGCTTGCAATTTAAATAAACATTGCATGATGGTTGTTTCTCAGATTCTCCAGTAATGAAATCTTTCCCATCTGGCACCATCAGTAGCACATGCAACAGCAAAGCACTTTCTTTTGTTGACACATTTATCTGATTTATCAAATCATGAGAGGCTGGCACAGCCGTGAAGGTTGAAGGACTTGGTACAACAGGGCTTGGTGACTTTCGGATGGGGAGCACCAAATTCTGTGTTTTCTTTACAGTTTCTTCATGAATTTGATTGAGGTTCTGTGGATTTTTGGTACAGGTAACATGTTGACTAGGTTCTGGCAGTGTCTTATCTGGACTTGTAAGAGCACAAAGTGGGCTATGTTGGGTGTTGCTACTTAACTTTGTATTGACATCAGCGAAATCCTTGTTATCTGTAACAAGCTCCACAGTTACCTATAGAACATAAAAGGAAGAGAGTTAATAGGAATATTTTCTAGAATCAGAAACAGAATTTTGGAGCTAGGAGCAGCATCAGATTGTTAGGATATAAATTAATTCATCCTCAAATACCACAATAGTAGGAACACTAATAGACTGCACATACATCACCTTACCAGGACTAAGAAAAGCTAGGCAGATGATTTATTAATAATACAAGATGAGCCTAAAACATCATCTTGTGCCATAAATAAGTAAGTGCTCAGAAGAGAATGGAGACATATTTAAAGGACACAGAATCCAGTTGAAGGGGCTCCCTCTGGACAAATCCAGGACAAGCTGAGTTTCAAAATGAATAATACTACTAGTGGATTATAACCTTTTGAATAACATAAGAATCCATGAGTCCATACCAATATAAATAAGCAAGGGAGAAGGGACAACTCTTCTAATGTAGTAGAATGCCAATTAATAAATGCACAGGGAATGATGGAGTTAATGGTGAAGTTAGAAATCATATTCTTTCAAATATCATAGTAATAAGTGATTCAGATAAACCCCAAATGGAGGACATTCTACAAAGTAACTGGCCATACTTTTCAAAAATATCAAAGTACTAAAAGACAAAGAAGGGCGGCAGAACTGTTCTAGGCTAAAGGAGATTAGAGAGAGACGACATTTAAATGCAATGGGTGTTTGCTTCTTGAGTCTAAGATACAAACCCGTGTAGTATTTCTGACACACTTTCACTTATTAATGACTGTTAATGGCCAATAATCAAACCCTACCATTAGCTATGCAAATAATAAGACCATTATGTAAATTGAGGTTAATTAATTGTTTAAAGGTTCATCCCTTCTTCAGAATTAGCTACCCTGTGATCTTTTTTTTTTTTTTTTTTTTTTTTTTTTGCGGTACACGGGCCTCTCACTGTTGTGACCTCTCCCGTAGCGGAGCACAGGATCCAGACGCACAGGCTCAGTGGCCATGGCTCACGGGCTCAGCCACTCCGCGGCAGGTGTGATCTTCCTGGACCGGGGCACAAACCCATGTCCCCTGTATCGGCAGGCGGACTCTCAACCACTGCGCCACCAGGGAAGCCCTACCCTATGATCTTTAGCTCTATCACATATCATATGCATAAAGGTAATAAAATAAATTTAATCCATTAAAATAAATAAACGCAATGCATGATCCTGGACTGGAAAAAAAATGCTACAAAGGGAAGTATTGGCATAGTTGGTGAAATCTGAGTATGGACTACAGACAGAATATACTACTGCTGTTAAATTGATCTTTATAACTGTACAGCATTATGTACAATGTTGCCTTTGTTCTTAGAAAATACACACAAGAAATTAGGGAGAAAGAGGTTTAATGTCTGTAACATATTCTCAAATAGTTCAGAAAGAAATTGTGTGTGTATGTGTATAGAGAGAGAGTGGGGAGGGGGACAAAAAGAGAGAGAGAAAGAGACAGAAGAGGTAGATAATTATAAAGCAAATACGACAAATAATTGCTGAGTCCAGGTAAAGGGTATATGAGTTCTTTGTACTATTTTTGCAATTTTTCTTTAAGTTTGAAGTTATTTTTAAAAGTTTAAAATGTTAAAAAGTAAAAAAGGATGTGGGATAAATGATGAAGAATGAAAGTGGTCACTATTACGAGGCTGAATTACTAGAGATAAAGGGGACTTGCAGCTCCTTTTATTTAAAACCCACAGCAAAGTTCTTTTGCTCTATTGAATATAGACAGCAATCTATTTAGAACAGTGCTTCTCTCAACAAAGCCAGGACAGAAACAATTTCTACTCCACCAACTCTATTTATTACCCCTTTCTGATTATAAACCTTGCAGTCTAGAATGAACTAGGAAAGCAAAAAATAAAACTTTGGTAGTGGAAGAATAATGTGATGTTAATTTTTTGCAATGGTAGTCAAACAAGTCTTTAAAATTAAATGGTATCTATTACTAAGAAGGCCAGGAAGAGGGCAGAGAGGGCTTCCAAGAAGAGGAAGCAGCATGAAAATCAAGAACAAAAGCATGGATGCATAACCCAGCACAATACTTTAGCGATTCTTTACATAGTTTGACATGGCTATTGGTAGGGAAGCTGGAACAGAGAAAGCTGCAGTGGTCAGGTGGGGTCATATGGTATGCCCTGTATTTTATCCTCTGGGTGATGAGGAGTCATGGAAATGTTTTATGTATGGCTGTGATGATTTCAAAAGCTCGCCAGTACAACAGGACAAAGCTATAGTGAAGCCACACATTCAAATTCTTCCACCTAACGGGAATGTAAATTGGTGCAGTCACTGTGAAAAACAGTATGGAGGTTTCCCAAAAAACTAAAAATAGAACTACCATATGAATGAGCAATTCCACTCCTGGGTATATATATGAAAGAAACAAAAACACTAATTCAAAAAGATATATGCACCCCAATGATACCAGCATTATTTACAACTGCCAAGATATGGAAGAAACCTAAGTGTCCATCAACAGATGAATGAATAAAGATGACATTGTACATATACAATGCAATACTATTCAGTCATAAAAAAGAATAAAAGTTTTGCCATTTGCAACAACATGGATGGACTTACAGGTATTATGCTAAGTGAAACAAGTCAGACAGAGAAAGACAAATGCTGTATCACTTATACATGGACTCTAAAAATAAAACAAACTAGTGAATGTACCAAAAAAGAAACACACTCACAGATATACAGAACTACTTAGTGGTTACCAGTGGGGAGAGGGAATTGGGAAGGAGCAATACAGAAGTAGCAGATTAAGAGATATAAACTATTATGTATAAAATATGCAACAAAGATACACTGTACAACACAGGGAATATAGCCAATATTTTATAACTATAAATGGAGATAATGTTTAAAAATTGTGAATCACTGTATTGTACACCTGTAACTTATATAATATTGTACATCAACTATACTTCAATTAAAAGAAAATGATTAGGGCAAGCTCTAAAAAACAAAAAATTCTTCCACCTAAGAAAATGATGCTTCTGAATAAAGGACAGAACCCTCTCTCCGATGAATTACACATAGCATTCATCCCACCACACACAAACTCAGCCACTTCTCTCCTTGTTCACTGCCACTACTCTAGTACAAACTATCAATCATTTCTTTTCTGGATGAACGCAACATTTTCCCTCCTGCACCCTACAATATTCTCTACCCAGTAATCTTTTAAAATGTAAACCAGATGTCACTTCGATGCTTCAATGTCCTTTCTTGGCTCTTAGGATAAAAGCTAAACCCTTTACTCTGACCTACAAAGCTCTGAGCGACATGGCTCCTGCCTGCCTGTCCAATCTCCCTTTTGGCTCACTATCCTGTGGCAACATTCTGCCCCTTGATGAAGTGAAGCCCATTCTCACTTTAGGGCCTTTGCATGTGCCATTCTTTTCTCTGGAACGATCTTTCCTGTGCTTTTTACTTGGTGGCCTCTTCCTCTCATTCTTCAAATCTCACCTTAAATGTCACCTCCTTAGAGACACCTTCCCATCTCCTACTTCCTCCCAGGTACTTACTGTCACATTGTATCATTTAGTTCCTTTGCAGCAGTTTTTTTTAAAATTATACACGTGAAATAAATTTATTTATTTATTTATTTAATTTTATTTTTGGCTGCACTGGGTCTTCATCGCTGTGTGTGGGCTCTCTCCAGTTGCGGCAAATGGGGGCTACTCCTTGTTACGGTGCTCAGGCCTCTCATTACGGTGGCTTCTCTTGTTGCGGAGCACGGGCTCTATGTGCATGGGCCTCAGTAGCCATGGCACGCAGGCTCAGCAGTTGTGGTTCACGGGCTCTAGAGCGCAGGCTCAGCAGCTGTGGCACACGGGCCTAGTTGCTCCACGGCTTGTGGGATCCTCTGGGACCAGGGCTTGAACCCTTGTCTCCTGCATTGACAGGCGGATTCCCAACCACAGAGCCACCAGGGAAGCCCCCTTCCTAGCACTTTTGTTGTTCTGTTTTAATATAAGCTGCAAGAGCAAAGATGCTGATTTTCTTGTTCACTGCTATAATCTCACGGCCAGCCAGTAACACATGCTCCATAAATACCTGACTACCTGAATGTGTATCTACATACCTTGAGGGGGCCAAGTGGAGTCTGACCATTTTCCTGTTGCACTGCAAGCTGGTCACTGAAAGAAAGCAGCTCAGATTGAATGACAGCTCTCAAAGGTAGTGATGCAGACCCAATGACTTCAGGCTGAGAAAAGAAGGAAAGAAAAAGTTTAAGTTAAAGTAAAGAGAAGCCACAGGGGACTTTAATTGAAGTGACAACATATGATGACTTATAAAGGAATCCATGCTTTATGAAGTCAGTAGCTTAATTATTTGACTGAGGGAACTCTAAGTGGGAGCCCATATTCTGTCATTTTGGTCTCCCTTCTGGGTTTTACCAATTCTTCCTGGAAGATTAGAGAGGGTTTCATGAGTCACAAAGAGGTCAGAAGATTATCTTTTTCTATTTTTAAGAGTTAGTTCTTACAAAAAATGTTCAAATTCATGCTTAAAAATAAAAAGTGCAATTAAGATGATGCAAATGTTTGCCATTAAAGCTGGGAAAATTATAAAACATGCCCGATGCTAACAAGGTTATGGAGAAACAGGGGCTGTCATATGCCTGAAGTTGGGAATATAAACTGGCAACATACTTCTGGACAGGAAATTTAGCAACAAATATAAAAAGCTTTTAATATTCATACTCTTTGGCCCAGTAATTTCACTTCTGGAAATTTATACTGAAGAAATAGTAAATAATACATAAGAAGCTTATATACAATGTATATTTTAAAAGTTAACAATGAGATTTTTATGTTCAAAATCAGGAATTATTAATTATAGCACATTTCTAGAATGGAATAATATATAGCTATTAAAATGATGTTTACTAAAATTTGAAATAATATGAACAATATTCGTTATGTTTATTAGAAATAGGGTATTAAATTATATATAGTAAACCTTCACATATTTATAAAATTACATGGAAAAGATTTACATTTTTGAAAAAAATGAATAAAAATCCTCAAGACAATGTTAAATTTTTAAAAAGCAGGATAAAAATTGCATATAAAATTATCCTAATACTGTCAAAGATTTACATATATAATGTATTCATTTGAAAAAGATACACATAAATATTAACAATATTTATTGGTGATGAGATTATAGGTGATTTTGTGTTTTAAAAATATTTTTCTATTAAAAACATGTATAATTCTTTTATAATTAGAAAGAAGCCTTAACTACGTGATTCAATGCAAATATACTGAAATGCTTATAGAGGTTGTCTTGAGGTTGTGAAATTATGTTTTTCCTTCTATTTTTTGTTTTTTCTTTATGTTTTTTCCTTCTATTTTGCTATATTTTCCAAAATGAACTTGTATTATTTAGATCTCCTGAAAATATAAACAAAAAGAAAACAAGATGCATTCCTCATACTATCCATACCAAAGAGGAAGTCAAAGATTATAAAAGCTACTCTTTTAATTAAAGGAAGTAAAAACTGCTCATGTACCAGTTGCAAGTGGATTTTATAAACTTGGAATTAGCTGATAAAACTGCTACCCACATTATATTACTTTGGATATGGGATGGATAACTTATGTATTCTGTCTGAAAAAAGAAAGCAGAGCCTCAAATTAAGGCTATTATCCTGTATCAATTCAAACAACCCTCCATAGCAGGGAGCACAGTCAAGAGGTTAAGAACTTAGGAACTAAAGACTCGGGATAGAGTCCTGGCTTTGTCTTTTATTAGCTTGGGTGATCTTAGACAAGTTACCTCACTAAATCTTGGTTTTTTTCATCTGTAGATTGAAGATAATAAGGTATCTAATTCACAAACTGTTTTAATCATTAAATTTGATAGTGTTGTTCACATAGAGCCTTTAGCATAATATCTAGCCTATAACAAATATCAATTAGAAATTTAAAATTATAATAATAAACAACAATCATAAGTATTAATATCGTTTGAGCCTGGAGAATTTCCTAGTTTAGGTAGGAATATAATTTTAAGTATGCTCCAAATCCCTAGTGTGAATAAATGGTAAGGCAAAGGTCAAAAATCACTTGAAGTACCTTTAACTGTGGGGTTTTCTTTGTGTAAATTTGGAAAGTAAGATTCGAATTCCACCAGTGTTCTATCATTGGGCCACCAAACTGTACCGGAAACACAAATCTCTGCTGGAATTTCACCACTGTAAGGAGAACCAGACACATAAGCACATGTCACACCACCCAACTAGAGCCATCTCATCAATCCATGCCTTGACACCACCCACCTCCCTTTCAAATCTAAGATCTCTTTCAGGAATCCAGTCAGTGTAATTTCACAAAAGTGTTAGGGTTATTAGGACTGAAGGAACAGAGACAGAGAGAAAATCCTGGATACAGCACAGAGAAGATAAGCAGGGCTATGTTGCTCTGCTTTGCTATGAGAAATGAATGTCAAGCATAGGAGCACAGGATGTGTAAAGAGACATACCATACACTTCACTGGGTGTAAGGTATGACCAGTGTTTTAAAAGACAAGTTGATAGGTAATGTAATGAAAGAAGGGGGCTGGCTGGATGTGGGACAATGAGGGATAAATGAAGAGAAGAACCGAATCAAAAACTGTAATAATGAAAATGAGTTTATTTTCTGGCTGAAGACTAGGGGACTTCTCCTGTCACACTTATACAAGGTTCTAAGTACTGATCTTAGTTTGCAGTATTAGGCAGAACGGAGTCTGTCTTTTCATAGATGGAAAGGAAGGGGTTTCTGCTGTAATAGCAAGTGTAAATGGGATAAAGTGATGGTAGTATCTGAGTCTGTGCTCACTGCTATGTGGATTTAACAGGTTTAAAAAAAAAAGGAATTTGGGGCTAGAATCATTTGATATGAATAAGTTCTGTTACTTACTAATGAACCATTTCAGCCACAATTTATCACCTGTAAAATAATCTTCCAGTCCATTCACTTCTAGACCCTTAAAATGGATCTGAAGAACCCACGCAAAAAGGCCCAGTTACAGAGAATCCACTATCTCTGATATTCATTCAAACTGCCCATTTGACCTACTGATCTCTATCCTTGCCATCTTACTTCTTGACTCTTTTTATTTCTTTAGGTACTCATGGACAGGATCTAGGTCTTGCTATCTGGATCCATCCACAGGAACTGTTAACAAAAGGTCTGGGCCCAACAAGCGCACACCCACTAGACCAGTTTACCTGCTTATCCCACCACGGAAAGAGAAGTAAGACAACACCTACACCTCAGTGGTGTGCTGAGAGGATCAACTGAGGTAACATAAAAAAGGACTTTAAAACACTATAAAATCTTTTATGTACAAACAGAACTGTATTTCAACCTGGTGTTACTCAGATTTCTCCTTAT
The DNA here is from genome assembly GCF_003676395.1 of Aethalodelphis obliquidens. Classification (NCBI taxonomy): domain Eukaryota; kingdom Metazoa; phylum Chordata; class Mammalia; order Artiodactyla; family Delphinidae; genus Aethalodelphis; species Aethalodelphis obliquidens. The sequence goes on from NW_020837994.1 coordinate 1,429,934, forward strand.
TACTTAAGTATGTTTTGGTACTATATTATTGTATTTGTCATATAATTCTCTGTTCTTAAGCTCATTTTTTAAAAAATAAGTTAAGGCAATAATGGAAGAAGAAATTCATGTAAATAAATTGCTAACAATATGCCAAAGCAGACTTTTTTAAAGTGCTGGAAGGGATCCTGAAAATAACTTGTCCATTCCATATTATATTGTTAAGAAAGGCCCAGAGATGAAAAGTCATTGTGTCTAGGGTCACACGATTAAGTGTGTGGTATAACCAGAACTAGAACTCTTCCAATTCCTGGCTTGATGCTTATTCCACATGTCCCATACTATCTTTCCCAGAAGGACAAAGGGAGAACTCAGTCGCTGTGGCCAATAATAATAATAATAATAATAATAATAATGCATGAGAAGCAATATAGATGAAAAGCACAATGATTTGGAATCAAAAATGTTCTAGTTCAAATTCTAGTTCTACCATAAACCAGTTGTGTTATCTTAGACAAGTTACTTAACTGATATATGCCTCAGCTTCCTCTTTCTTCATCTGTGTGTGTGTGTGTGTATGTGTTTTAAAAGATTACATGATTAATATATATAAAACACTGAGTAGAGTTCTTGACACATAATTTAGTGCCCAATAAATGTGAGCTAGTATTAGTTACATACAACTTTAGAGTTTAATGCTTTTACATTCATTATCCCATTTGAATGTCCATTAAGCCCCTGTGTAATACAGGCAGTTCTTGCTTTGTAGATACTATGTTAACTGAAACTCGTGCATATCAGAACCGTGCTTGTCCTTGCTGTACCTCCATTTTACAGATGGGGAATCTGAGGCTCAGAGAAGTTTTAAGGAACTCATAAATGTCCTGTAGGTAGAAGGAGGTAAATGGGGAAGACCTGAGAAAAGAATCCAACATTTTTCTTTGTATTGGGGTTTGATAAAAACAGTTTAATTGCATTAAAGCTCCTCAAACACACTGACTGACTTCAGCCAGCAGAATCAAGTATACATTCTCGAATGCTTTTAACAAACCTCCAGAGCACCTTCTGTTGCTATCGATAATTTAAGCATACAGAAAATAAAAATATGAAAAATTTTAAATGCCCTAATTCTTCCTTATGGTGATGGGGAAAGTGAAACAATGTACTCTAGTAAAAGAGTATATTAAATTATTTAGGTGCTGTTTTTAAGGGTAAATAAGTATTTATTTTAAATGCTTGTGCTGGATATACTCACATCAAATGAGAAATGATACATGTGCAAGATTATTCACTGAAGCACTGTCTTTAATAGCGAAATATTGAAAACTTAAATATTAAAAGTTGAAAATATTACAGTAAGTCCAAAAAGCCAGTCACAAATATCACATATTATATGATTCCATTTATATGAAATGTCCAGGATGGGAAAATTGAGAGAGACAGAAAGTAGATTAGTAGCTGCTTAGTGAAAGGGGGCAAAGAGAGAAATGAGGAAAGAATGCTAATAAGTATGGGATTTCTTTTAGGGGGGATGAAAATGTTCTAAAATTAGATTGTGGTGATGGTTATACAACCTATGAATACATTAAAAATCATTGAGTTGTATACTTCAAATGGGTGAATTGTATGGTATGTGAGTTATACCTTGATAAAGCTATTTTTAAAAAGGGAAGAAAAGAAAATGTCAATAGTTGAAAGAACATGATCTAAGCATCAGGAGTTCTGAGTTACAGTTTCAGCTATGTCACTGCCTTTCTGCCTTGCATCAGAATACTCATAGCACCTCTGGACCAGTTTCCTCACTTGTAAAGTAAAGGAATTAGATTCACTTCAAAATTCTTTCTGCCTCTAAGATTCTATGATAATACAGGAGTATATGAATAATTAGGGATTCAAAAATTCTTCCAAAGCCAAAATATCTAAGGAGCAGAAATCAAGTTCTCTCTTACTTCCATCTGTAATTTTACTGGATGCGAGTCGAACCACCTCAGTGATCAAAGCTGTCTTTGTCAATCCATTTTTGGAAAAGCCCATAGGAAAGTGATATTCCACAAAGAAGGTGCTAAAAAGTCGAAACAAGAAAAGTAATTAAAAAACAAACCAAATAATAAACGTATTTTCTCTCTGATAAATCCTACATATCTTTCAAGGCCCTATTTTTAGAACCTCAGGTCCTCAGAGGACCGACCTGCTCTTTTCAAAGCCTTTACCAGTCTTGCGTTCCCACAGCACTTTTCATATAAAACATCTCTTTTGGCCCCTAAAGCCCTATCATATTGGGTTGGCCTAAGAGTTTGTTCGGGCTTTTCTGTAACATCTTACAAAAACCCGAACGAACTTTTTGGCCAACCCAAGAGACAGCCATTTAAATGTTTCTCTCTCCTGTTGACTGTAAGGCATGGAAGAATGGAGCCTGGGTCTTAATTTTCTTTATTCTCATACTTTTAATGCTTGGGACCTAGTGGGGGATTCAGTACATTTTTGTTGATTGAATGAAGCATATGAAAGCACTTTACAAATCATAAAGTACTATGTAATTATTTATTATTACTACCAGACACACTTTCCAGAAATGTCAAATTTAGTTTTCCCATGTTAGAGACATACCGCTTTTTTGTTGTCAGCTTAGGTAGTCTCCCAGGAAAGCTTTTTTTGCCAGGGGTCTCCTGGAGACTATCTGGAGGAACTCCCATTGTTTCGATGATGATTCTGACTGAATGTGTTCTACCCAGAAGGGCCAGTCTATCCACACTTAGTGTCATCACTTGGGCATCTTCTGGAGTTTCTGATAGCATCTGTTGTTCAATCAAGTTTCTGAAAGGAGTTCATATAGACAGTGAGGCAGATGGTAAGAAGCCAAATATGAAACGATCTAGTTGGTACAGGCAAGAGGAGGAAGGAGGAAAGGCAGCAGGCATCTTAATTCACAAGTTATCAAAGATTGGGAAATGGCTTTAATCATCATAATTCTGGTCCTAATCTACATGAAAGAAATCTCAAAAAATGTAAAAACAGGGACTTCCCTGGTGGTCCAGTGGTTAAGACTCCACGCTCCCAATGCAGGGGGACCGCATTTGATCCCTGGTCAGGGAACTAGATGCTGCATGCTGCAACTAAAGATCCCACAACAAAGATCCCACAGGCGGCAACAAAGATCCCGTGTGCCACAACTAAGACCCATGCAGCCAAAAGAAAAAAAAAGTAAAAACATTCTTGTAATCCAAAGGCTTATTATCTCCACACAAGTACAGAAACTGATATAACAGAATTAGGTTTTCAACAAGGGATACAGACTTTACTTCAGTTATTCACTACTTTAATATAACTACTATCATCACTTTTGTGTATTCCTTTTCATTTGCTTTCTTTATGCATATTTTCTACATTAAGTGTAACAGAGCACACATACAACTTAGAATTCTGCTTTCTCCCTTAATTATTTTATCACATCCATCTTTTCATGTTATTGCATGTTTAAGGACTGCAATACTTAATGAGTTACTGTAACTCAACCAGTCTGACAGTATTGGCAAACACAGGTGATTTCACTTGAAGAGATCTTGTGAAAATAATCTTCCTTTGCTTTTGACTCTAAACAAGCATTCATAAAGAGGCTCACCTATTTTTCTTGCCCACCGCCTTCTTCTTCAACTTATGATCATTTGACTCTAGAACCTTAGAAGATCTGGCAAGAGCTTTTGACTGGCTCATTTTTTTAGAAGGGACAACATCATCATCTCCACTGAAGACATCACTGACACTGGTATCAGATTTCTATGGGGGGAAGAAACAAAAAGAGAGGCACTAAAAGATAACTGCTTTGGGGATAGTGGTAATGAAAACATTTCTCTAAAAGTAGTAATCAAAAGAGATAACTGACACCAGGAAGATAATCCTGTTTCTCCTGGCTATATAAAAATAATATGAAGTTCACAAAAATAACCTACAAGTTCAAAGAAAATAAATGAAAATAGATTCTTCTTTTGAATCCTCAAAAGTAATAACAACCACTATTTACTGACTGCCTTCTATGTATCTGGTACTATGTTAAATGCTGCATGTGTATTTCTAATCCTTAGTACATTCCTGTAAGGTGTCCCCATCTCAATTTTTTTTTTTCGGTACACGGGCCTCTCACTGTTGTGGCCTCTCCCGTTACGGAGCACAGGCTCCGGACACGCAGGCTCAGCGGCCATGGCTCACGGGCCTAGCTGCTCTGCAGCATGTGAGATCTTCCCAGACCGGGGCACGAACCCGTGTCCCCTGCATCGGCAGGCGGACTCTCAACCACTGTGCCACCAGGGAAGCCCTAAAGATTCTACTTTTTTTCAGCACTCTATACTCCTAATGATTCATTCTGCTTTTAATCTTGCTAAGATGAACTGTTTATTATATGTCACAAATTTTCGTAATGGCAGAACCAGTGGGTAAACCCCCGGTAATTTTATCGTGAGAAAAGGCAGCTGAAATTGACTAATCAGCTCTAACACAAATGCAAAATAAGAAGACAGCGTTACAGTTATTTGGCTCCAATTAAAAAAAAAATCTTTTTGTTATAAATGCAGGAGACCAATCCAAAGTAGTTTTAAGCTTATCACCTCCAACTCCCTTTTCTCAGCATCTCAGGGTATATAACGTATTGACCTGTCATAAGGGTAACAAATTAATAGTTAAATAGGCATGATCAGAATGTCCTTCTAGGAGGCAATGTAACTTTTCCAAGGTGAAATTACAAAGCTTTTTGCACTTAAGTTTTTCTTTGTTAAGTGGCAGCTTCTAAAAATGGTTTTGACAAGGTGATCAAAAGCTAGATGGGTTCACAGCCTGAAGAAAATTAGAGTAAATATAACCAGGTTGTTCAAAAGCTCATAATTTCAGGAAACAAAACCACAAGGTAATGCTGAATTTCTAAGCTGTGGATGTTATTCAATATTAAGAACATTAAACACTGACCCCAGGGAAGGACATGAGCATTCTAACTCCTTGGTCTTCCCAGTGCCTCAAGGCCAATTGGTTCACTCCTTCTTCCAGTAAACAAACATTTTCTAAAATTATTTTGTTCAGATAGCATGGGGGATTACTTAGTACCATTCACACATTCATTCGTTTATTCACTAAGAATTCACTGAGTACTCAAAATTCTATCAGGCCTTTGTTTTACAGGTAATAAAAAGATAATGAAGACATGTTTTTGTTCATGAGGAACTGTATCATACAACATAAGGGCTGTAAGAGAGGTATGTGCAGGATATTGTGGACATTCAGGCAACAAACTCTGCTTAGAGGAGTCTGGGATGGTTTCTTCATAGAGGTGATGAGTTGATTTTTAAAGAATGAAGAGAAGTTTACCAGATGTATAAGGGCATTTCAACATCCTTCAACAAGTAGAAGGACCAGTATGAGCAAGAGATATGGGGATGGAAAAAGCTAGACTGTGAGACAATCAGTATGACTGGAGTCTCCAGTGGTTACAGGGCAAAAGTGGGAGATGAGGTTAGGGAGGTCAAGTCAAGATCAGATTCTAATGCTATGCTCAAGACTTAGGAGACGGTGTGGTCTAGTGGGAACAACATGGGCTTTTTGCCAGACAGACTAGGGTAAGAATTCTAGTTCTGCCTAACTACTAGTAATTAATGTCTCTAAGCTTTTATTTCATGATATGTAAAAGGATAACACTATCTCATGGGGCTAGTAAAAGAATTAAATGAAATAATGAACTTAAAACATTTGGCACAGTACTTAATAAATAACAGGTAACGTAAATTCCCTGGCACACAGAAAATGTGTACTAAATGTAAGTTCCCTTTCTCTTTTCTCCTACAGGTAACACAGTATCAGTGATGACTTTTAAGGTAGAAAGTCATTAAATCCTAACAATTCACAGTGTCTTTTAAGTCCATCTCCTCCTTTCCAATCCCACTGCTGCCACTCTCATTCTGGCATGCCCTCTCTCTCTCTCTCTCTCTCTCTCTCTCTGTCTCACACCTCCAATAACCCAATGGCTTCCTATCTGCTCCCATTATTCTCCCCACAGTTGACCTCCTACATCACTGCCAGTTTAACATTCCTAGAACACTATTTCAGTCATGTCATTTCCTCCTCACTCGACATTCAAACGCTGTTACAGACTGCTTATAATGCGCTAGCCTGCCTTGTCAATGTCTCTTCCACACGAATTCTTACCCAGTCAAATTAGATGCCTTGTAGTACACAAACTGCTTCTCTAAACAGGTCATTCTTTCTATTCCTATTTCATATCGTTTATCTCTCTGAACACTACTTTTCAAGTCTCAGTTAAAATCCCTTATCCCTCATGATGCTCCTTCCTGACAATCTCATGTAAAAGTCCTCCCTGCTTCTTCTGCACCCTGGTCACCCTCATTGCTTTTCCACTGAGCTGGTATAAACTACACTGTATTTCAGGTATCTTTGCTGACCTGGAGAAAAAGAAAATAGGGAATATGACAGCAATCTTCACAAATATGATTATTTGTGGAACAGTGAATGAACTCATTTTGTATACACTCTAGAAGATGCTAAACCAATGAATAGAACATACGGCTTGACATAAGAAAGAACTTTGAAAATGCTAAAACTGCCTGAAAAGAGAATGTTCTGTCTTAAGGGTCAGTAGAGGTATTTGTCCACCATGAGTAGAGGTGTTTCTGGAACATCTGTATCTGAAAAGATACCAGTCAAGGGTGGTTCTGAGGGTATACCTACATTAGCTCTTCCTTGAAAGAGCTCTTAGGAAGCCACATAATATATTAAGATTATAGGCTTTGGACTCGGGTAAACTTGAATTTGAATCCTGGCTCTAACACTTACTTGCTATGATGTGTCCTTGGACAAAATAATTAATCTTAGTAGGCTTATCTCCTCATCTGTAAAACGAGGATAATACTCTCCTCTTCAGATTGTGATTATAATTAAATAAGGTATGTAAAATGGATAGCTTTCTGTCTGGCAAGTGGTAACATGCCTACACTCACTAATATTATTAATACTCTTGTTCTCCAATTCCTAAAGTTTCAGATTCAGTGACTTACGGGTGCTGTGTAAAACAAGTTCTCCAGGAGACTCTGGTCATACTGAGGGTCACTGGGCTCACTGCTGCAATACACATCACTCCCAGGAGACGGGGAATCTGGAGGAGAGCCTAGCCCGTCCCAGTAACGACCTTGGGATAATTCGGCACTGCAGAGATAAGAAAAACAAAGCAGGACTTTAAGAGAAGTTTCAGCTGAGCTATTCTTTTTCTTATTAAACGCTTTTAAGTTCTAAATGTGGAAGAAAATATGTTAAACAGAAGACTTACATTAAACAGAAGATTATCTGATAAATAGTTTCATAGTATATTCCCCCTCCTCTGGGGTGTCAACAGCTAGCATTCAAAAAATACACTACTGACAGTGATTGTGATCGCATTCATTTATTTAACAAACATTTTAGTGGGTAACTATTATGTGCCAGGCATGGTGTTAGGTCCTGAATGCTACAGAGATGGCTAACCTAACTTGTTCTACTCTTGTGCTGCTTATGGTCTAGTAGGGAGGAAAAAAGGCAAAGAATTAACTATAATTCAATGAGTTAAATGTTATATACTGTTTTTGTGAAGAATGGCTAATTCATAAATATGCCTTCTTCTATTAAGCAAAAATATGTGTATTTAGGTTAATTATGGCAAGATTAGTTCTATGTGGGATAGAGAAATAAGTAAAACAGATACTCTAGTTATAAAGAGTTTGTAAACTAATAAGAAACATAAGCATACAAATACGTGTATATTTCATTCACTTTTGTTTCTCCTATAGTAACTAGCACTTAATGAACATCTGTAAATGAACTTACTGATTCTTAATGAACATGTTATTAATAATAAAAACAATATTTATTAAGTACTTAATATATGCCAAACACTGTGCTAAGCATTTCAATTATTCTTTCAACTTTGCTTCCCTTTCAAGCTAGCTACTATACTTTTTTTCCCTTCTGTAGTTTCCCCAAAACACGTGATCACTACCTTCAAATTAGATCATGTTCCTATAATTCTTGGAACAAAGAAATGCTCAACAAATAGATGCTCAATAAATGTTCCTTTCTTCACCTTTCCTTAATTTATAGCAGAGTTTCTCAACCTTAGCACTACTGACATGTTGGGTCAGATAATTCATTGTCACTGGGAGCTACTCTGTGCATTTTTGATCCCTGGACCCTACTCATCAGAAGCCAGTAGCACTCCTCCAGGTGTGACAATCCAAAGTATCTCCAGACATTACCAAATGTCTCATGGGGTGGGGGTAGGAGAGAACTGCCCTCCAGTTGAGAACCACTGATCTATAGTAATCTCTCTCTGAAAGGTCAAGAACAACTTCCTAACTGCCAAATCCAACTAACAACTTCCCAATCCACACAGCTTCTCTGCAGCTTGTGAGCACTGCTCCTTTTTGAAGCTTGACTTCTTGGTATTCTACACAATTCTCATTTGCCACTTATGGTTCCCCTTCCCAACCCCCTCCCCAGCACCCCCCCACACCAGTTGCTTTTCTCCCCTCTTTGCACACCCTTAAATTTATGAATTCTGTTCAGTATATAGTCCTCTACCCTTTTTCCCCCCCCAAAATTAACATTTCTTTGAATTTATTCTTCTGTCTTTGACACAGAAAAAGGCATGCCATTTCCCTCCATGCAATATTTAGGACATACTTATAACCAGAAACTGGGAGAGGTCAGAAATATTTTGCACAGGCCAGAGGCCTGGGGTTCCTGTTGGGAGGGCAGGAGATATAAAAGTAAAAGAAAAAGGGTCTGGGAAGGGTTGGAATTTGTCTGTATTCTTTGGCTACAAGACAAGTCCATTCTCAGAACTTCCTTCTTTTTCTTTTTAATCATGTTTTAATCAAAGAACACATGTACCTATTTTATATTTTTATTTAAAAATAAATTTATTTATTTTGGCTACGCCGGGTCTTAGTCTGCAGCATGCGGACTTCTTTGTTGCGGCATGCATACGGGATCTAGTTCCCTGACCAGGGATTGAACCCGGGCCCCCTGCACTGGGAGCCCCAGGTCTTACCCACTGGACCACCAGGAAGTCCCTACACATACCTATTTTAAAAGTCAAATAGGACTACCAAGACATAATGAAAATCAGTAGCTGCCTGCCTCCTTAGAATCACTTTCAGCTCCTTAAGATGTTTCTTCTGGTATTTACCTTCATATTTCTAAGTAACACATGTGTACTGCTATTTTCTGATTTTTCACTTTTCACTTTTCTAAATGATTTATGGACTTTCTAGCATGAAAAATGAAGGATCCACCCTCTTATACCATTATTCTTGGAAACAGATTTCCCTTTCCCCCATCTTCTCAATTTATATTACAATTTTTTGTTGTTAATCTTCAGGGTTAACATCATATCAGAGCCAAGTATAATTTACTATACTTTCTTTACGACTTCTAGTTTTCCTTGTTTTAATAACTGTCTTAACTTTCATTTACTTAGTTTTCTACGTGCCTATTACTATTTCATTATTGAACTCTCCAAGAGAACGGACAGATTTCTTCTCATTCTGCTCAAACACAGGAGCAATGTGCTTCCACCTACCCTTTCCCCTCCTTAGAAATATCCCTACTGAAGCCCTGTCCTGCTTCCATAGAAGTGTTCGCTCTCAAAATATGACACAGGCCATAAAGCTCCTCTTCTCTTTCTTCTCTGTTACATCCCCTACTTCTTGGACTCCACGCCTTGCTCTTTATTCCTATATTCTCTTTGTTGTAGAGAATACCCCATGGTTCCCTGAGAACTAGTGCAAGAGAGGCAATCTTTCGAGTTCCTGCATGTATGAAGATATTTTTACTCTACCCTCACACATGATTGATTGGAAACGGAATTTGAGGTCAACAATTAAGAATTTTCAGAATCCTGGGACTTTCCTTGTGGTCCAGTGGGTAAGACTCCATGCTCCCAGTACAGGGGGCCCGGGTTCAATCCCTGGTTGGGGAACTAGATCCCACATGCATGCCGCAACTAAGAGTTCGCATGCCACAACTAAGAAGTCCACATGCTGCAACTAAACATTCTGCAATGAAGATCCCGCACGCCACAACAAAGATCCCACATGCCGCAACTAAGACCTGGCACAGCCTAAACAAACAAACAAAAAAGAATAAATAAATAAATATTAAAAAAAAAAAAAGAATTTTCAGAATCCTGAAAGCAATTCTCCACTGTCTTCCATGGAGCTGGAAGAAAACTCTTTTTTATTTCTGGCTTTATTGAGGTATAATTGACAAATAAAATTGTAACATATTAAAAGTGTACAACTGATGACTTGATATACATTGTGAAAGAATTCCTCTCATTGAGTTAATTAATGCACCTATCACCTCACATATTTCCTTTTCCCTTCTTTCTTCCTTCCTTCTTTCCTTCCCTTTTTATTTTCTTGTGAGAACATTTAAGTTCTACTCTCTCAGTAAATTTCAGTTATGCAATACAGTGTTATCAACTATAGTCACATTATAACTAGATCCTCAGACCTTATTATTCTTATAACTGAAAATTTGTACCATTTTACCAACCCCTCCCTATTTTCTCCAACCCCCAGAAACCACTTTTTGATAATGTTTCAATAAATTTGACTTTATTTTTGATTCCACATATAAGTGATACCATGTAGTATTTCTCTGTCTGGCTTATTTTGCTTAGCATAATGCTCTCCTGGTTCATCCATGTTGTCACAAATGACAGGATTTCCTTCTTTGTTAAGGCTGAATAATATTCATTCCATATTTTCTTGATCCATTCATCCACTGATAGACACTTAGGTTGTTTCCATACCTTGGCTATTATGTATAATGCTGCAATGAACATGGGAGTACAAATATCTCATCAACATAATGATTTCAAGCAAACTAAACGTCCATCAACAGAGGAATGGATAAAGATGTGGTACATATATACAATGGAATATTACTCAGCCATAAAAAGGAATGAATAATGACATCTGCAGTGACATGGGTGGACCTAGAGATTGTCATACAGAGTGAAGTAAGTCAGAAAGAGAAAGCCAAACATCGTGTAATATTGCTTATATGTGGAATCTAGAAAAACGGTTCAGATGAACTTATTGGCAAATCAGAAAGAGAGTTACAGAATAGAAAATAAACTTCTGGTTACCAAGGGGGGATGGGGGGGTGGGATGAATTGGGAGACTGGATTGACATACATACACTGCTATATATAAAATAGATAATTAATGAGAACCTACTGTATAGCACAGGGAGCTCTACTCAATGCTTTGTGGTGACCTAATGAGAAGGAAATCTATACAACAGTGGATATATGTATATATATAACTAATTCACTTTGCTGTACAGCAGAAACTAACACAACATTGTAAAGCAACTATACTCCAATAAAAAAAAAAGATAAACAACAAGGACCTACTGTATAGCACAGGGAACTCTACTCAATACTCTGTAATAACCTATATGGGAAAAGAATCTAAAAAAGAATAGATATATGTATATGTATAACAAAACCACTTTGCTGTACACCTGAAACACAACATTGTAAATCAACTATACTCCAATATAAAATAAATGTTTTTTTAAATTTCAAAAAAAAAACAGACAATGATTTCATTTCCTTTGTATATACAACCAGAATTGGGATTGCTGGGTCATATGGAAGTTCTATTCTTAATTTCTGGAGGAACCTCCATACTGTTCTCCATAGTGACTATACCAGCTTACATTCCCAATGACAGTGTACAGGGTTTTCTTTTTCTCCAAATTCTCACCAGCATTTGTTATCTCTTTTCTTTTTGTAACAGACATTTTAATAGGTGTGACGTGATATCTCATTATGGTTTTGATGTGCAGTTCCCTGATGATTAATGATGTTGAGCACATTTTCTTGTACCTCTTGGCCATTTGTATGTCTTCTTTGGAAAAAAGGTCTATTTAGGTCTTTTGCCCAATTTTTAATTGGGCTATTTGTTTGTTGTTTTTTTTACTATAGAGTTGTATAAATTCCTTGTATATTTTGGATATCAACCCCATATCAGATACGTGGTTTGCAAATATTTTCTGCCTTTGCATTTTGTTGATGGTTTTCTTTGCTGTGTTTTAGTTTCATGTGGTCCCACTTACTTATTTTTGCTTTTCTTCCCTTTGATTTTGGTGTCAAGTCCAAAAAATTACTGACAAGACAAGGAGCTTACCCCGCTATGTTTTCTTTCAGGAGTTTTATGGTTTCAGGTCCATGCTCAAGTCTTTAATCCATTTTGAGTTGATTTCTGTGTACAGTGTAAAACAGTGTCCAGTTTCATTCTTTTTTTTTTGGATTTATTTTTAAATTTTATTTTTAAATTTTTTTATTCAAACAGAAAGTCACAAAAATTATAATCATCCTCATCAGTTCACTCAGTCCCATGTAATTAATTTTTTTTTCATCTTGATCTTTGGTTAGCACTTTTATGAATTCATCAGTTTTCCATTAGAGTTCTGAAAATGCTTATACATTCAGTTCAGCAGTATAGTCGGTTACCAGAAACCTGTGCTTGTCACAGTCTTTTCCATGAATTCCTTGAAGATGAAACCCTTTTATAGGAACATTTTTGCAAAAGCATGAGACTACACCCAGAACTGTCTGTAAATGACAAAAGACTTAAAAATGACCACAGTTAAAGATTTCACGAAAGTTCATAATAATGCAATTGACAAGGAAATTTAGTTATTTCTGAGATATACATTTTAAAATAATAACTAGAATGATGACTTATAACATTATATGAGAACATATAAGATTTTTAGGAATTTCATGTAATGTCTGAGACATTTATATTAACATATTTCCATACAAATAACCCAAAGAAAGTTTAGTATTAGTCGGTTTTTTGTTTTTTGTAATTTTTTAATTTAATTTTACTTATTTTTTTAAACAGCAGATTCTTATTAGTCATCCATTTTATACACATCAGTGTACACATGTCAATCCCAATCGCCCAATTCATCACACCAGCATCCCCATCCCCCGCAGCTTTCTCCCCTTGGTGTCCATATGTTTGTTCTCTACATCTGTGTCTCAATTTCTGGCCTGCAAACCGGTTCATCTGTACCATTTTTTTTTTGGTTCCATATACATGCGTTAATATACGATATTTGTTTTTCTCTTTCTGACTTACTTCACTCTGTATAACAGTCTCTAGATCCATCCATGTCTCAACAAATGACCTATCGTTCCTTTTTATGGCTGAGTAATATTCCATTGTATATATGTACCACTTCTTCTTTATCCATTCATCTGTCGATGTGCATTTAGGTGATTTCCATGACCTGGCTATGGTAAATAGTGCTGCAATGAACATTGGGGTGCATGTGTCTTTTTGAATTATGGTTTTCTCTGGGTATATGCCCAGTAGTGGGATTGCTGGATCATATGGTAATTCTATTTTTAGTTTTTTAAGGAACTCCATACTGTTCTCCATAGAGGCTATATCAATTTACATTCCCACCAACAGTGCAAGAGGGTTCCCTTTTCTCCACACCCTCTCCAGCATTTGTTGTTTGTAGATTTTCTGATGATGCCCATTCTAACTGGTGTGAGGTGATACCTCACTGCAGTTTTGATTTGCATTTCTCTAATAATTAGTGATGTTGAGCATCTTATCATGTGCTTCTTGGCCATCTGTATGTCTTCTTTGGAGAATGTCTATTTAGGTCTTCTGCCCATTTTTGGATTGGGTTGTTTATTTCTTTAATATTGAGCTGCATGAGCTGTTTATATATTTTGGAGATTAATCCTTTGTAAACTGATTCATTTGCAAATATTTCCTCCCATTCTGTGGGTTGTCTTTTCATCTTGTTTATGGTTTCCTTTGCTGTGCAAAAGCTTTGAAGTTTCATTAGGTCCCATTTGTTTATTTTTGTTTTTATTTCCATTACTCTAGGCGGTGGATCAAAAAAGATCTTGCTGTGATTTATGTCAAAGAGTGTTCTTCCTATGTTTTCCTCTAAGAGTTTTATAGTGTCCGGTCTTACATTTAGGTCTCAAATCCATTTTGAGTTTATTTTTGTGTATGGTGTTAGGGAGTGTTGTAATTTCATTCTTTTACATGTAGCTGTCCAGTTTTCCCAGCATCACTTATTGAAGAGACTGTCTTTTCTCCATTGTATATCCTTGCCTCTTTTGTCATAGATTAGTTGACCATAGGTGTGGGGGTTTACCTCTGGGCTTTCTATCTTGTTCCATTGTTCTCTGTCTCTGTTTTTGTGCCAGTACCATATTGTCTTGATTACTGTAACTTTGTAGTATAGTCTGAAGTCAGGGAGTCTGATTCCTCCAGCTCCGCTTTTTTCCCTCAAGACTGCTTTGGCTATTTGGGGTCTTTTGTGTCTCCATACAAATTTTAAGATTTTTTCTTCTAGTTCTGTAAAAAATGCTATTGGTAATCTGATAGGGATTGCATTGAATCTGTAGATTGCTTTGGGTAGTATAATCATTTTCAAAATTTGGATTCTTCCAATCCAAGAACATGGTATATCTCTCCATCTGTTTGTATCATCTTTAATTTCTTTCATCAGTGTCTTATAGTTTTCTGCATACAGGTCTTTTGTCTCCCTAGGTAGGTTTATTCCTAGGTATTTTATTCTTTTTGTTGCAGTGGTAAATGGGAGTGTTTCCTTAATTTGTCTTTCAGATTTTTCATCATTAGTGTATAGTAATGCAAGAGATTTCTGTGCATTAATTTTGTATCCTGCAACTTTACCAAATTCATTGATTAGCTCTAGTAGTTTTCTGATGGCATTTTTAGGATTCTCTATATACAGTATCATGTCATCTGCAAACAGTGGCAGTTTTATTTCTTCTTTTCCAATTTGTATTCCTTTTATATTTTTTTCTTCTCTGATTGCCGTGGCTAGGACTTGCAAAACTATGTTGAATAATAGTGGTGAGAGTGGACATCGTTGTCTTGTTCCTGATCTTACAGGAAATGCTTTAAGTTTTTCACCATTGAGAATGATGTTTGCTGTGGGTTTGTCATATATGGCCTTTATTATGTTGAGGTAGGTTCCCTCTATGCCCACTTTCTGGAGAGTTTTTTTTAATCATAAATGGGTGTTGAATTTTGTCAAAAGCTTTTTCTGCATCCTTTGAGATGATCATATATATATATATTTTTTTGCGGTACACGGGCCTCTCATTGTTGTGGCCTCTCCCGTTGCGAATCTAGCACAGGCTCCAGACGTGCAGGCTCAGCGGCCATGGCTCACGGGCCCGGCTGCTCCACGGGATGTGGGAACTTCCTGGACCCGGGCACGAACCCGCGTCCCCTGCATCAGCCGGCAGACTCTCAACCACTGCGCCACCAGGGAAGCCCTGATCATATGGTTTTTATTCTTCAATTTGTTAATATGGTGTATCACATTGATTGATTTGCATATATTGAAGAATCCTTGCATCCCTGGGATAAATCCCACTTGATCATGGTGTATGATACTTTTAATGTGTTGTTGGATTCTGTTTGCTAGTATTCTGTTGAGGATTTTTGCATCTATATTCATCAGTGATATTGGTCTGTAAGTTTCTTTTTTTCTAGTATCTGTGTCTGGTTTTGGTCAGGGTGATGGTGGCCTCATAGAATGGGTCTGAGAGTGTTCCTCCCTCTGCAATTTTTTGGAAGAGTTTGAGAAGGATGGGTGTTAGCTCTTCTCTAAATGTTTGATAGAATTCACCTGTGAAGCTATATGGTCCTGGACTTTTGTTTGTTGGAAGATTTTTAATCACAGTTTCAATTTCATTACTTGTGATTGGTCTGTTCATATTTCCTGCTTCCTCCTGGTTCAGTCTAGAAGGTTATACCTTTCTAAGAATTTGTCCATTTCTTCCAGGTTGTCCATTTTATTGGCATAGAGTTGGTTGTAGTAGTCTCTTAGGATGCTTTGTATTTCTACGGTGTCTGTTGTAACTTCTCCTTTTTCATTTCTAATTTTATTGATTTGACTCCTCTCCCTTTTTCTTGATTCTGGCTAATGGTTTATCAATTTTGTTTATCTTCTCAAAGAACCAGCTTTTAGTTTTATTGATCTTTGCTATTTTTTTCTTTGTTTCTATTTCATTTATTTCTGCTCTGATATTTATGAATTCTTCCCTTCTGCTAACTTTGGGTTTTGTTTGTTCTTCTGTCCCTAGTTCCTTTAGGTATAAGGTTAGGTTGTTTAGTTGAGATTTTTCTTGTTTCTTGAGGTAGGTTTGTATAGCTATAAAATTCCCTCTTAGAACTGCTTTTGCTACATCCCATAGGTTTTGGATTGTTGTGCTTTCATTGTCATTTGTCTCTAGGTATTTTTTGATTTCCTCTTTGATTTCTTCAATGATTTCTTGGTTATTTAGTAACGTATTGTTTAGCCTCTGTGTGTTCATGTTTTTTATGTTTTGTTCCCTGTAATTGATTTATAATCTCATAGTGTCGTGGTCAGAAAAGATGCTTGATATGATTTCAATTTTCTTAAATTTACTGAGGCTTGATTTGTGACCCAAGATGTGATCTATCCTGGAGAATGTTCTGTGCACCCTTGAGAAGAAAGTGTAATCTGCCCCTGTTGGATGGAACATCCTACAAATATCAATTAAATCTCTCTGGTCTATTGGGTCATTTAAAGCTTGTGTTTCCTTACTAATTTTCTGTTTGGATGATCTGTCCATTGGTGTAAGTGGGGTGTTAAAGTCTCCCACTATTACTGTGTTACTGTCGATTTCCTCTTTTATAGCTGTTAGCAGTTGCCTTATGTATTGAGGTGCTCCTATGTTGGGTGTACATATATTTATAATTGTTATATCTTCTTCTTGGATTGATCCCTTGATCATTATGTAGTGTCCTTCCGTGTCTCTTGTAACACTCTTTAAAGTCTATTTTATCTGTTATGAGTATTGCTACTCCAGCTTTCCTTTGATTTCCATTTGCATGGAATATCTTTTTCCATCCCCTCACTTTCAGTCTGTATGTGTCCCTAGGTCTGAAGTGGGTCTCTTGTAGACAGCATATATTTATGGGTCTTGTTTTTGTATCCATTCAGCGAGACTGTGTCTTTTGGTTGGAGCATTTAATCCATTTACGTTTAAGGTAATTATCGATACTATGTTCCTATGACCATTTTCTTAATTGTTTTGGGTTTGTTTTTGTGGGTCCTTTTCTTCTCTTGTGTTTCCCACTTAGAGAAGTTCCTTTAGCATTTGTTGTAGAGTTGGTTTGGTGGTGCTGAATTCTCTTAGCTTTTGCTTGTCTGTAAAGCTTTTGATTTCTCCATCGAATCTGAATGAGATCCTTGCTGGGTAGAGTAATCTTAGTTGTAGGTTCTTCCCTTTCATCACTTTAAATATGTCATGCCACTCCCTTCTGGCTTGTAGAGTTTCTGCTGAGAAATCAGCTGTTAACCTTATGGGAGTTCCCTTGTATGTTATTTGTTGTTTTTCCCTGGCTGCTTTCAATAATTTTTCTTTAATTTTTTCCAACTTGATTACTATGTGTCTCGGAGTGTTTCTCCATGGGTTTATCCTGTATGGGACTCTCTGTGCTTCCTGGACTTGGGTGGCTATTTCACTTCCCATGTTAGGGAAGTTTTCGACTATAATCTCTTCAAATATTTTTTCGAGTCCTTTCTCTCTCTCTTCTTCTGGGACCCCTATAATGCGAATGCTGTTGCGTTTAATGTTGTCCCAGAGGTCTCTTAGGCTGTCTTCATTTCTTTTCATTCTTTTTCTTTATTCTGTTCTGCAGCAGTGAATTCCACCATTCGTCTTCCACGTCACTTATGCGTTTTTCTGCCTCAGTTATTCTGCTATTGATTCCTTCTAGTGTAGTTTTCATTTCAGTTATTGTATTGTTCATCTCTGTTTGTTTGTTCTTTAATTCTTCTAAGTCTTTGTTAAACGTTTCTTAAATCTTCTTGATGTTTGCCTCCATTCTTTTTCCCAGGTCCTGGATCATCTTCACTATCATTATTCTGAATTTTTTTTCTGGAAGGTTGCCTATCTCCACTTCATTTAGCTGTTTTTCTGGGGTTTTATCTTGTTCCTTCATCTGGTACATAGCCCTCTGCCTTTTCATATTGTCTATCTTTCTGTGAATGTGTTTTTTGTTCCATAGGCTGCAGGATTGTAGTTCTTCTTGCTTCTGCTGTCTGCCCTCTGGTGGATGAGGCTATCTAAGAGGCTTGTGTAAGTTTCCTGATGGGAGGGACTGGTGGTGGGTAGAGCTGACTGTTGCTCTGGTGGGCACAGCTCAGGAAAACTTTGATCCGCTTGACTGCTGATAGGTGGGGCTGGGTTCCCTCCCTATTGGTGTTTGGCCTGAGGCAACCCAACACTGGAGCCTACCTGGGCTCTTTGCTGGGGCTAATGACAGACTCTGGGAGGGCTCACGCCAAGGAGTACTTCCCAGAACTTCTGCTGCCAGTGTCCTTGTCCCCACGGTGAGCCACAGCCACCCCCCACCTCTGCAGGAGACCCTCCAACACTGGCAGGTAGGTCTGGTTCAGTCTTCCCTGCGGTTACTGCTCCTTCCCCTTGGTCCCGATGTGCACGCTACTTTGTGTGTGCCCTCCAAGAGTGGAGTCTCTATTTCCCCCAGTCCTTTCAAAGTCCGGCAATTAAATCCCACTAGGCTTCAAAGTCTGATTCTCTAGGAATTCCTCCTCCCTTTGCTGGACCCCCAGATTGGGAAGCCTGACGTGGGGCTCTGAACCTTCACTCCAGTGGGTGGACTTCTGTGTTATAAGTGTTCTCCAGTCTGTGAGTCATCCACTCAGCAGTTATGGGATGTGATTTTACTATGATTTCGCCCCTCCTACTGTCTCATTGTGGCTTCTCCTTTGTCTTTGGATGTGGGGTATCTTTTTTGATGAGTTCCAGTGTCTTTCTGTCGATGATTGTCCATCAGCTAGTTATGATCCTGGTGTTCTCACAAGAGGGAGTTGAGAGCATGTCTTTCTACTCCGCCATCTTGGTTCCTCCAGACTTACTACCCATGCAGTTTCATTCTTTTACATGTGGTTGTCCATTGTTCCCAACCATATTTATTGAAGAGAACATCCTTTCTCTATTAAGTATTCTTGGCCTCTTTGTTAAAAACTAATTGACCATATATGCATGGGTTTATTTCTGGGCTCTCTATTCTGTTCCATTGATCTACGTGTCTGTTTTTATGCCAACGCTATACTATTCTGATTACTATAGCTTTGGATTATACTTTGAAATCAGGAAGTGTGATTCCTCCAGCTTTGTTCTTTAAGATTGTTTTGGCTATTTGTGGTCCTATACAAATTTTAGGATCATTTTTTTCTATTTCTGTGAAAAATGCCACTGGAATTTTATAGACATTGCACTGAATAGACATTACTTTCGGTAGTATGGACATTTTTTTTTTTTGCGGTATGCGGGCCTCTCACTGTTGTGGCTTCTCCCGCTGCAGAGCACAGGCTCCGGACGTGCAGGCCCAGCGGCCATGGCTCACGGGCCCAGCTGCTCCGCGGCACGTGGGATCCTCCTGGACCGGGGCATGAACCCGTGTCCCCTGCATTGGCAGGTGGACTCTCAACCACTGTGCCACCAGGGACGCCCAGTATGGACATTTTAACAATATTAACTCAATCCATGAACATGGAATATCTTTTCATTTATTTGTGTTCTCTTCAATTTTCTTTCATCAATGTCTTATAGTTTTCAGTAAACAGGTCTTTAATGTCCTTGATTTAACTTATACCTAGGTATCTGATTCCTTTTGATGCTATTGTAAATGATCTGTCTTCTTACTTTCTCTTTCTGATAGTTCATTGTTGGCGTAGAAAAACGCAACTGATTTTCATGTACTGATTTTGTATCCTGCAACTTTACTGAATTCATTTATTCTAACTAGTTTTTCGATAGAGACTTTAGTGTTTAATGTCATCTACAAACAGTGGCAGTTTCACTTCTTCTTTTCCAATCTGAATGCTTTTTATTTCTTTTTCTTGCCTAATTGCTCTGGCTGGGACTTCCAGTACTGTGTTGATTAAAAGTGGTGACAGGGCTTCCCTGGTGGCGCAGTGGTTGAGAGTCCGCCTGCCGATGCAGGGGACGCGGGTTCGTGCCCCGGTCCAGGAAGATCCCACGTGCCGCGGAGCAGCTAGGCCCATGGGCCATGGCTGCTGAGCCTGCGCGTCCGGAGCCTGTGCTCCGCAACAGGAGAGGCCACAACAGTGAGAGGCCCACGTACCGCAAAAAAAAAAAAAAAAAAAAAGTGGTGACAGTGAGCATCTTTCTTTTATTCCTGATCTTAAAGGAAAAGCTTTCAGTGTTTCATCATTGAGTATGATGTTAGTTGTGGGCTTGTCACATATGGCCTTTGTTATGTTGAGGTACATTTCCTCTATACCCAGTTTGTTGAGAGATTTTATCATGAATGGTGTTGAATTGTGTCAAATGCTTTTCCACATCTATTGAGATGATCACATGATTTTTATCCTTCTTTTTGTTAATACGGTGTATGATATTTATTGATTTGCAAATGTCAAACCATCTTTGCATCCCTGGAACAAATTTCACTTGATGATGGCATATGATCCTTCTAATGTATTGCTGAATCTGATTTGGTAATATTTTGTTGAGGATTTTTGCCATTTATGTTCATAAGAGATATTGGCCTATGATTTTCTTTTCCTTACAGTGTCTTTATCTGGCTTTAATGTCAGAGTAATGCTGGCCTCATAAAATGAATCTGGAAGCATTCCCTCCTCTTATGTGTTTTGGGAGAGTTTGAGAAAGATTGTATTAGTTCTTTAAATGTTTGGTAGAATTCACTACTGGAGTTTTTGGGACCTTAAATTTTTGTTTAATTTTATTTTATTTTATTTATCTTTTTGGCTGTGTTAGGTCTTTGTTGCTGTGCATGGGCTTTCTCTAGTTGCGGTGAGCAGGGGCTACTCTTCATTGCGGTGCGCGGGCTTCTCTTGTTGTGAAGCACAGGCTCTAGGTGTGCAGGCTTCAGTAGTTGTGGCTCAAGGGCTCGGTATTTGTGGCTCGCGGCCTCCAGAGCACAGGCTCAGTAGTTGTGGCGCACGGGCTTTGTTGCTCTGTGGCATGTGGGATCTTCCCGGACCAGGGCTCGAACCCATGTCCCCTGCACTGGCAGGCAGATTCTTGACCACTGCACCACTAGGGAAGCCCTGGAATTATTTTGTTGGGAGGTTTTTAATTATGATTCAGTCTCCTTGCTAGTAATCAGTCTGTTCAGATTTTTCTGTTTCTTTATGATTCAGTTTTGGTAGATTGGATATAAACTTATCCATTTCTTTTAGGTTTTGCAATTTGTTAGTGTATAATTTTTCATAGTAGTCTCTTACAATTCTTTGTATTTCTGTGATGTCAGTTATAATATCTCCTATTTCATTTATAATTCCACTGAAGTCCTCTCTCTTTTCATCTTAGTACGTCCAGCTAATGGTTTGTCTACTTTATCTTTTCAAAATATCAGCTATTAGTTTCATCGATCTTTTCTGTTGTCTTGTTAGTCTCTATTTCATTTATTTGTGCTCTGATCTTTGTTATTTCTGTTCTGATTTTTTGTTATTTCCTCCCTTCTGCTAACTTTGGGCTTAGTTTGTTGTTTTTTTCTAGTCCCTTGAGGTGTAAAGTTAGTTTTTTAGTTGAGCTGTTTATTTCTTAATATATGTATGTATTTTTTTATCTTACATGTTATGTCTTACAAAACCTTACATGTTTCTTTTTTTTAATTTTTATTTTATATTGGATCATAGTTGATTAACAAGGTTGTTACTTTTGGGTGTACAGCAAAGTGATTCAGTTATACACTTAAATGTACATGTTTACTGCTATAAAATTCCCTCTTAGATATGCTTTTGCTGCATTCCATAGGTTTTGGTATGTTGTGTTTTTTCCCCCCTTGTCTTAAATGATATTTTTACATTTCTTATTTGATTTCTTCTTTGACACATTGGTTGCCAAGGAGCCTGTTGTTTAATCTGTACATATTTGTCAATTTTCTAGTTTTGGATATTGATTTTTAGTTTTATACCATTGTAATCGGAAAGGATGCTTCGTATTTCAATCTTCTTAAATTTATTGACTTCTTTTGTGGCCTAACATATAATCTCTCCTGGAGAATGTTCCATGCGTGCTTGAGAAGTGTACATATCCTGCTGCTGTTAGATGGAATGTTCTGTATATGTCTGTTATGGACATCTGACTTAATGTGCCATTTGAGTCCCGCCATTTCCTTACTGATTTTGTTTTGATGATCTATTCATTGTTAAAAGTGAAGTCCTCTGTATTGCTGTTTACTTCACCTTACAGATCTACTAACATTTGTTTTATATATTTAAGTACTCCTAGGGTGGGTACGTAAATATTTACAGTTGTTGTATCCTTGTGATGAATTGACCAACTATAATTATATAATGACTTTCTTGATCTTGTTATAGTCTTTGGCTTAAAGTCTATTTTTTTCTGATATAAGAATAGGTAACCCCCCCCCCACTCTCTTTTGGTTTCCACTCGCATGAAACATCTTTCATATCCCGTGTGTGTGTCCTTAAAGCTGAAGTGAGTCTCCTGTAGGCAGCAGAGAGTTGGGTCTTGTTTTTTTATCCATTCAGCTACTCTCTATCTTATGATTGGAGAATTGAGTCCATCTACATTTAAAGTAATTAATGATAGGAGTGAACTTATTACTACCATTTTGGTAATTGCTTCCTGGTTGATTTGTAATTCTTTTGTTCCTTTCTTGCTCTCTTCCTTTAGGATTTGATGACTTTCTGTAGTGGTATGTTTTGCTTCCTTTCTCTTTCTCCTTTGTGTATCCACTATAGGCTTTTGCCCTGTGGTTACCATGAGGCTTACATAAAACATCTTACATTTATAATAGTCTATTTTAAGGTGATAACTTAACGTTGAACACATACCAAAGCTCCTCCCCCCCCCCATATTTTAAGTTTTTGATGTCACAATTTGCATCTTTTTACACTGTATGTCCATTAACAACTTATTGTAGTCATATTTATTTTTATAACGTTTGTCTTTTAACCTTCATACTAGATTTGTAAGTGATTTCTCTACCATCATTAGAGTAATAGAGTATTCTGAATTTAACTGTATACTTAACTTTATCAGTGAGTTTTATACTTTCATGTTTTCTTGTTACTAATTAGTGTCCTCTGGTTTCAGTTTGAAGAACTCCCTTTAATATTTCATGGAAGGTTGGTCTAATGGTGATGAACTCCTTCAGTTTTTGCTTGGAAAATACTCTTTCTCTCCTTCAATTCTGAAGGACAACTTTGGCAGGTAGAGTATTCTTGTTTGGCTGTTCTTTTTTCTCAGCACTTTGAATATAACATTGCACTCCCCTTTAGTATGCAAGATTTCTGCTGAAAAATCTGCTGAAAATCTTATGGAGGTTCCCTTGTCCATAACAAGTTGGTTTTCTCTTACTGTTTTTAAGATGCTTTCTTTGTAACTTGACAATTTAATTATAACATGTCTTGGTGTGGGTCTCCTTTGAGTTGTCTTACTTGAAACTCTCTGGGCTTCCTGGATCTGAATGTCTGTTTCCCAGGTTAGGGAAGTTTTCAGCCATTATTTCTTTGAATATTTCTTTTTCTTAAAAAAATATTTATTTTTTTGGCTGCACTGGGTCTTAGCTGTGGCACGTGGTATCTTCTTTGTTGTGGCATGTGGAACCTTCATTGCAGCATGCGGGATCTTTAGTTGCAGCATGTGAACTCTTAGTTGCAGCCTGCTAACTCTTAGTTGTGGAATGTGTCAATTCTTAGTTGTGGCATGTGGGATCTAGTTCCCTGACCAGGGATCGAACCCGGGCATCCTGCATTGGGAGCATGGAATCTTAGCCACTGAACCACCAGGGAAGTCCCCATTATTTCTATGAATAAGCTTTTTGCCCCTTTCTCTATCTCTTCTTCTTCTGGGGCCTTTATAATGTGTATATTGGTCTGTTTGTTGGTTCCCCAACATCCCTTAAGCTATCTAACTGCTTCACTTAAAAATTTTTCCTTTTTGCTCCTTTGATTGCATTCCACTGCCCTGTCTTTGAGTCTGCTAATCCTTTCTTCCCATTGATCTAGTCTGCTGTTGAACCCCTCCTGAATATTTCGTTTCAGTTATTGTATTCTTCAGCTCTGTGATTTGTTTGGTACTTAAAAATTTTTTCTATCCCTTTGTTGAAATTCTCACTTGGTTCATGCATTGTTCTCCTGACCTCAGTAAGCACACCTTTATGACCATTATTTTTAACCCTCTATCAGGTTAATTACTTATCTCTGTTTCATTAAGATCTGTTTTTGGATGTTTATCCTGTCTTTTTCTTTGGAACATATTCCTCTGTTTCTTTATTTTCCTTGCCTTTCTGTGTTGGTTTCTGCTTATTAGATAAAACCGTCATCCATCTCAGCCTTGATAGAATGGTCTTGTGTAAGGGATGAACCTCATTGATCAGTCCAGCCCAAGATCTTAGTTGCCTCATAAGCTTTTGTGACTTTCTAAGCCTTCTTCTTTGTTCTTAGTGGCTCCCAGTAGTGGAGGGTGTGTTAAGACCCATTAGTGTCCCAAAGGGGAGGATCACAGCCAACACCTAGATGTAGGCTGATTAGAAGCTGGACCCTCACTAGCAGCACCTTCCAGGGAGAAACTGGGAGATGGGTGTTTTTGCCTGCTTCCTCTGTGCTGGGTCTAGGTGTACAGCTGTCAGGGTGAGGGTGCTCCTGCACCCGTTATGTTTTGGGGGCTCATCTCTCTGGTAAGAATCTTAAAAGTTGGGAATGCTAGATGTGGGGTTCAAGTCCTTTGCTCCTCAAGGAGAAGCTAGGAATTGGGGATTCCCTTCTGATTGTATGGTGCTGTGTTGGGGGTGGGGTTTATGGTGAGAGTGTTTCTCAGACTTTCCTACTCATTTGATGATATTTTCCCATTCCTCTGATGTGTAGGAGTTGGTCAGTTACTTTCTCAATCTCTTTCAGAGGGAACTGCTCTGTGTGCAGCTGTACATTTGGGGCATCTGTGGGAGGAGGCGAGCTCAGAAGCCTCCTATGTCTCCATTTTGGTCAACTCTATGGAATAAGTGATGTTTTTCCAATTCCTGATATTGTATACATAAGCATTTTTTTTTCTTTTTGGACATTTTTAAGATTGTCTATTTATACTATTCTGAAAATTCATGATTGTATATCTTGGTGCAGTTTTTTTTCATTCACTGTGCTGGATTCTTGATTCCTATTTTTTTTTTAAACAGCTTTATTTAGACATAATTCACATAACATACAATTCACCCATTTAAGGCGAGCAATTCAATAGTTCTTAGTATGTTTACAAATATGAACAATCATCACCACAGTCAATTTCAGAACACTTATGTCACCTCAAAAAGAAACTCTGTATTCAAGACCTATCATCACTTACGCCCCATCCATCACACGCAGCCCTAAAGAACCACTAATCTTTCTGTCTCTAGAGATTTGCCTATTTTGTACTTTTCATATAAATGTAATCATAAAATATGTACTCTTTTGTGACTGGCTTCTTTCATTTAGCATGATGTTTTCAAGGTTCATCCATGCTGCAGCATGTTACCTGTACTTTATTCCTTTTTATGGCCAAATAATACTCCCTGTGGATATACCACTTTAAAACAATCCACTAATCAGCTGATGGACATTTTTGACTATTATGACTATGTAAATTCATGTACATGTTTTTGTGTGGACTTATATGTTCATTTTCCTTGGGTATATACTTAGGGAGTTGAATTGCTGGGTCATATGGTAACTTGATGTGTAGCAATTTAGGAACTGACAGACTATCTGCCAAAGTGGCTGCATCATTTTACACTGCTATTAACAGTGTATGAGGGTTCCAAATTTTCCACATCCTCACCAACACTTAATCTGACTTTTTGATTCTAACCATCCTAGTGGGTATGAAGTTTTTTATAGTTTTGATTTGCATTTTCCTGATAACTAATGGTGTTGACATCTTTTATGTGCATATTAGCCATTTGACTATCTTCTTTGGAGAAATCTCTATGTAGATACTTTGTCCATCTTTTAAATTGGGCTATTTGTGCCGTAATTATTAAGTTGTTGAGTTCCTTATATAGTCTAGATATAAATCTTTTATCAGATATATAATTTGTAAATATTTTCCTCCATTCTGTGATCTTTTCACTTTCTTAATAGTATCCTTTGAAGCACATTTTAAACTTTGACTGAATCTAATTTATCTACTTATCTATTTTTTATTGTTGTTGGTTGTGTTTTTGATGCATATCTAAGAATCCTTTCCCAAATCCAAGGTTACAAAGATTTACCTCTGTGTTTTCTAAGAATTTTATAGTTTTAGTTCTTCCATTTAGCTATCTGATCCATAATGAGTTAATTTTTTTATATGGTTTGAGGTAAGGGTCCAATTTCATTTTTTCCATGTGGCTAGCCAGCTGTCCCAGTACCATTTGTTGAAAAGACAATTCTTTCCCCATTTAATGGTCTTGACACTCTTGTTGAAAATCAGCTGACCATAAACACATGGGTTTATTTCTAGACTATCAATTCTATTCCATTTATTTATATGTCTATCCTTATGCCAGTACTAAACTGACTTGATTACTCTGGCTTATAGTAAGTTTTAAAATAGCAAAGTGTGAATCCTATTTTTTTCTTTTTCAAGATTCTTTTGGTTATTCTGGGTCCCTTGTAATTTCACAGTAATTTTATAATCAGCTTTTCAATTTCTACAAAGAAGCCAGCCATGATTCTGACAGGGATTGCATTGAATCAAGAACATGGGGTTTTTTCCATTTATTTAGATCTTCTTTAGTTTCTTCCAACAATGTTTTGTAGTTTCCAGAGTTGTTTTACACTCCTTTAGTTAAATTTATCCCGAAGTATTTTATTCTTATCAACGCTATTATAAATGGAATTTTTTCTTAATTTTATTTATTTATTATTGGTCTTCTGGCCATGCTGTGTGGCTTGCAGGATCTTAGTTCCTTGACCAGGGATCAAACCCAGGCCCCAGCAGTGAAAGCACAGAGTCCTAACCACTGGACCACCAGGGAATTCCCTTAATTTTACTTTTCGATTGTTCATTGCAAGTATATAAAAGTACAATTGACTTTTATATAATGATCGTGTATCCTGCAATCTGTCTGAATTTATTTATTATTTCTAATAGTTTCTTAGAGGATTCTTTAGGATTTTTTTTTTTTGCAGTACACAGGCCTCTCACTGTCGTGGCCCCTCCCGTCGTGGAGCACAGGCTCCGGATGCACAGGCCCAGCGGCCATGGCTCACGGGCCTAGCCGCTTCACAGCATGTGGGATCCTCCCAGACCGGGGCACAAACCCACGTCCCCTGCATTGGCAGGCGGACCCTCAACCACTGCACCACCAGGGAAGCCCTAGGATTTTTTTACATACTAGATCATGTCATCTGTGAATAAAGATAGTTTTACTTCTTCCTTTCCAATTTGGAACCCTTATATATTTTTTTCCTGCCTAATTGTTCAGGCCACATAGGTAGTAAGAGACAGACCTCAAATTTCAACTTGTGTCTGTTTAAAATCCATGTTCTTTTCATTATAACCTGCTAGCTAACCTTGATGTTGGGGAGAGAGATGAAAAATAAGAATGGAAAGGTAGATTGGAGACCATTCTGTAAGTGAAGCTAAGAATAAAAAGCTAAAGATTGGATTTTTATTTAGTAGGTAGTGAATAACCAAAGGGATGACTTGGTTATTCTAAGGAAGTGTTGCTTTAAGAAGAGAAATCTGTTAACAATGTACCCAATGAATTGGAGGAATAATTTAAAAGGAAAGAAAGCTAGTTAAGAGCTCTTACCTGCCCAATAGCAGCTGTATGGCTCTGGTATCAGCTTTTGTGTCATGTTTCCAAAATGTATTCTCAGTTGGAGGGAGGAGGTGATCTTCAATGTGGTCTTTAAATTGATTCCTAGACAAGGCTTTGATTCTAAGGAATGAAAAAAAATACTTTTTCAGTGGCTAACATATGGGAAAAATCTAAATCAGAATTAATTGAACATGGAATATTAACATACTTCAGCCTTCACCTTAAATATACATAAAACTTCACAATTTACAAAGCCCTTTCCTATATTAGAATCTCATTTCATTTATGTAAGAGAGGGAGGAGAGAATATACCCATTTTTTATATAAGCATGCTGGTTCAGAAAGAGTTAAGAATTTAGCCATTTACATATTTAGCAAGTGTCAGTGCTAGGTCTAGATTTTGGGTATCTTAGCTCCTAGTTTAGGTTTCTTTTCTACCACATTAAGAATTACTTGTTCAACATTTCCAAGATTATTCAGTCCATATCTTGACAAAAAACATATGCTAACAACTACCAAGAAATTAACTATTGGGGTTCACGTTTATCCAGTAACTTACTGTGTAGATGCTCTAAGAAAATCTTCATTCATAGAAGGATGAACTTCTTCCAACAACATGCTAGTATCTGGGCTTGATTTCATTGCAGAAATCACCATGGCATTACGCAGTTTATTGCCTTGTTCTAACAGAGCTGAAGAGGGCAAAACAAAACACAGAAAATCTAAAATCCAACAGAAATACTTGAAACATTTAGCACCTTTCCTTCTCTCACAGGACTTACCATAGTGTACTATAAATGCTTACTTGTCTGCCTTCCCCACTAGCTTGAGAATCCCTTGAGGACATTCACCTTACAAATGTTTACTGAGCTTTATCACGTGGACCATTTTAGATGTTGGCATTACAGCAGTGAATGAAGTCTCCATTATGTAGAGACTGACCGCCTTTACTGGAGTCATTATGTACATGCATTGACTCTTCCAACTGGTGTTTGCACATAATAAATTTAGTAATAGCTACATAATATATTATTTTTGTATCTAGCTATCTTACTGAATTCTCTTATTTGTAACAGTTTTAATGTCATTATTATTTAAGGAACACTAACAACTATATCAGCTAAACTGTTAGGAGTCATAGTGATAATCTAGTCCAAATGTATACTTTTATGGATGAAGAAAAGAATACCAAAACATTTCTATGACTTGTCTAAGATCATACATCAGGTTAACAGAAAAGTCAGGATAAAGTCTTTAAACTTTCTGATAGGTAAAATTTCTCTCATCCCTAAGCAACAACAATTACAGAGGATAACATTTATTGAACCCTTACCACTTCCGGGGCACTACTCTAAGTATGTTATGTATAGGAACTCATTTAATCCTCCCAACAATCCTCTGAAATAGGTACTATCATTTCCTTCATTTTCCAGATGACAAAGCTGAGGCACAGAGGATATGTAACTTGCCCAAGTTATGCATGCGGTATAACCAGGATGACTCTACATCCTATGATTTAACCACTATACATATATGACCCCACTTTTTCTTAGACTTCTTTTTAAAAGCTTAGGACTAGTGGTATTATTTCAAGGAACACTGGGAAGAATTATTATTTTCTTGAGGTTCCACAGTTGCTTAGGATGTAGGTAAGACTAGATACCAAATGCCTGTCCATCTTGGTCTAGAGTTTTATAGCTTCTAAAAATAAAGAAGACATGGCAGTCAGGCCAAGAAAATAATAAGCCAAACAGATCCATAAACATTCAACATTTGTTAGCATAAAGAGTTCAAAATATAGCTTAAAAACTCAAAACCCCAAACCCGAAAAACCCTGAAATATTGTATGTTCAATGCGTTATGTGAAAGTATAAGTAAAAGAAAAATAAAGATCACCATCTGTGGTAGGCAGAATTCTACACTTGATCTTAGCCAAAAGGCCAAAAAGTGATGTAGGCAGAATTCTAAGATAGCTCCCCCCAAATTTCCAGCCACTGGTATACAAATACCTTCTCCCAGTGATTCAGTCATCTAGGTATTGCCATAAAGGGATTTTACAGATGTAATTATGGTTCCAAATCAGTCTACCTCAAGACTGGGAGATTACCTTGGTGGTCCCAAACCTTTATAAAGCAGAGTTTTTTCTGGCTGTTTGCAGGATATGAACTCAAGAGATTTAAAGCATGAGAAGGATGTAATGTTTCATTGCTGTCTTGAAGATGGAGAGGACCACGTGGCAAGAAATGCATGTGGCCTTACGGCCTTTAGGAGCTGAGAGTGGACCCTGGCTGACCGCCAGCAAGGAAATGGGACCGCAGTCCTACTACTGCAAGGAACTGGATTCTGTCAATAAGAATGAACTTGGAAGTGAATTTTCCCTCAGAGCTTCCAGATGAGAATTTAGCTTGGCTGACACCTTGATTGTAGCCTATGATACCCTAAGCAGAAAACCCAACCATAACTTGCTGGACTTCAGATCCACAGAACTGTGACTAATAACTGGGTATTCTTTTAAGCCATTAAGTTTGTGGTTACTTGTTATGCAGCAATAGAAAACTAATATTCCCATTAATGCCACTACCCACAAATACTGATTAACATTTTGATATATTCTGGATAGGTTTTTTGTGTGTGTGTGTGGCTACGCTGGGTCTTCGTTGCTGTGCACGGGCTTTCTCTAGTTGCAGCGAGCGGGGGCTACTCTTCGTTGTGGTGCACGGGCTTCTAATTGTGGTGGCTTCTCTGTGTGGAACACAGGCTCTAGGTGTGCGGGCTTCAGTAGCTGTGGCTCGCAGGCTCTAGAGCGCAGGCTCAGTGGTTGTGGCGAACAGGCTTAACTGCTCCGCGGCATGTGGGATCTTCCCGGACCAGGGCTTGGACCTGTGTCCCCTGCATTGGCAGGCAGATTCTTAACCACTGCGCCACCAGGGAAGTCCCCCGGATAGTTTTTAATCTATGCATACATACATCTATATATGTATGTGTGTGTGTATATATATAAATTTTTTCTTTTGCAAAAATGGTATATTATGTATACAGTTTTTTTGAATTTTTATTTTTTTATACAGCAGGTTCTTTATTAGTTTTCTATTTTATACATATTAGTGTATACATGTCAATTCCAATCGCCCAATTCATCACACCACCACCCCCACTTTCCCCCCTTCGTGTCCATACGTTTGTTCTCTACATCTGTGTCTCTACTTCTGCCTTGCAAACCAGTTCATCTGTACCATTTTTCTAGATTCCACGTATATGCATTAATATATGATATTTGTTTTTCTGTTTCTGACTTACCTCACTCTGTATGACAGTCTCTAGGTCCCTCCACATCTCTACAAATGACCCAATTATGTATACTGTTTTATAACTGCTTTTTCACTTAATAATATGAATTAACTTTTTCTATGTAAATAATGGCTATATAAGTATGTATTTTTGTTTTTACTTATTTAAAAAAAAATCTCTTTGGGATTCAGTCAGAAAATGGCTGTCTTGTTTATTCAGTGAGAAAGGGTGAGGAAAACATGGTCTGCTAGCATTGAAAATTTGGTTAAGGAAGCTTGCTATGTGACAGGAAGCCCTCCTCCTTTTAGTTTCTAGTTAATACTTGGCTTAATTTGATATGGTTTAAAGTTCTTTAATGAGGTGGGCACACTCAATAAATGCTTTATGAATAAAGTAGTTAATGACAAGCAGTGTCAATAATAAATTTCATTTGATTTCAGGGCCATGTAGAAAAACAGTTTTTCTACTGATACCCAAAATGTCCCTAGAGATATTTGGTACTTGGTACTTTATAATCTAACCACACACAACTATATTTAATTCCTTAAACACAATACTTCCTTTGTGCTCTCAAAGTTCTGCGTATCTGATTCCATCAAAGAATTACCATGCAGTATTAAAATTGTCTATCTCACCCAAACAACTTTGAGACGAGAGATTGGCTTTTGTTGGTCTTTGTATGCTCGGTACCTAGTATATATCAGGAATTTGATTAAATGTTTCAATAAATACTTCCACTGTTGCATATATCATACAAAATTGTACTGTATCTGCTTTAGAGTCTGTTTCCTTTACTACAATGCATTCATTAAGTCAGGGACTATCTTATTTATCACTGTAACCCCAATACTCAAAACAATGGTTGACACAAAATAGGCACTCAAAAGATATCTGCTGAATTGAACTGAGCTTAAAGTTTTCATCCCTGCTAAATAAAATTTCCCTGGGAATAGTAATATTTTAAGAGTGACTTAATTAGTCATTAACATTTGAATAGGAATAGGTACTTAAGATACTTTACAATAGCAGGTTTTTAAAAAGAAATAAACATTGCAGACAACAAGTAGGACAAATCTGAGCAAGGGTGGTCTATTCATTGGCCTCCAAGTGGTTTCTTCCTTGAAACAGACATTCTTAGAATAGTTTCTCTAAAGTCTAAGTCATGGCAACAATACCACCTTAACTCCCCTTCTTAAGAGGAAGCTGGTTCCACACTAAAAGAGCTGTCATGGCATCTTCCTGCACCTCAACTCAATAATTATTTTTTAACACAAGGGAAGGGCACTTAGCTGAGTTCATGACAAATGTTTCCCTTGTTTATTTCCTACATGCCATGGGCACAGCCCCTGCTAAACAGGGAGGTACACAGCTTTTGGTTTTTGTTCCTACTCCTTGTTATCTATTCTAAACCCCAACTCTTAACAAACTTATGGTTATCAGTGGGGGAAGGATAGGGAGAAGGGAGAGTTAGGGAGTTTGGGATTGAAATGTACACACTGCTATATTTAAAATGGGTAACTAACAAGGACCTACTGTATAGCACAGGGAACTCTGCTCAATGTTATGTGGCAGCCTGGATGGGAGGGGAGTTTGGGGGAGAATGGATACATGTATACGTATGGCTGAGTTCCTTTGCTGTGCACCCGAAACTATCACAACATTGTCAATTGGCTATATTCCAATATAAAATAAAAAGTTAAAAACAAAAAACAAGAAAACCGCCAACTCTTATAAGCAGGATGTGTAGTGTTTCATAAATTCTAGCTCGATGACTAATTCAGCTCTGTCCCCCCCCTTACTGGTATGATGTCAGTATAATAAAGACCAGGAAGATAATTAGGTTTATGTATTTGTTATAAACCTCCATGACTAGCTTTAGACCTACTTACTAAAATGACCCACTTAATCTTAGTGCTCCACGGTCTTGTG
Source organism: Aethalodelphis obliquidens (assembly GCF_003676395.1). NCBI lineage: Eukaryota > Metazoa > Chordata > Mammalia > Artiodactyla > Delphinidae > Aethalodelphis > Aethalodelphis obliquidens. The sequence goes on from NW_020837994.1 coordinate 1,463,044, forward strand.
GTTGGAAGGGATCTTTAAAGATCACATCTGTCTACTTGATGATTTAATCCCATCTGTAAGAGTCCCATGACAAGGTTATCCAGCCCATACTTGACGATTCCCAGTGATACAGAATTCACTATCTCTTGAAGCTATCCCTTCCCACTTTTGCAAGGAAGAACTGTTAACCCAGACTGAGTCACAATCTGTCTTGTTTTATCTTTAAACCCAAAGATCCTAGTACATCTTATGGAAGAAATTTGCACATTGGCAGCCCATGGGTTGCACCTGGCATATTTTATTTGGCTTGAACAGTTGGCCAGCATAGTCTCGATTTTTAAAAAAAGCAGGCCTAGGTAAACAAGGAACCTACAGTAGGATGAAGCAAAGGACTTTGCTGTACAGTTTAAGATAATGATGAACTGGAGCTGAGAAGCAGCTGTCCCGTTTGATAGGGCAGAAGCTCCCTAACTGTGAGCCTGTGTCTTCATTTTAAAATGGGGATAACAATCCCAACCTCACTTGGTTTTTGTGTATAAGGCACTTGGCATAGTAGGTAGCACATAATGAATGGTAAGTAAATGGTAGCTGTTTTCTTGAGGCTAAATATCTCTTGGTGGTCCCTTCCCCAGTCTAGGTACTCTCCTTAGAAGGAACTCATCTTCTATAGATCTTTAATATTAACTTCTTAAAGAAGACTTCCTTTGGAACTTCCCTGGTGACACAGTGGTTAAGAATCTGCCTGCCAATGCAGGGGACACAGGATTGAGCCCTGGTCTGGGAAGATCCCATATACCGCGGGGCAACTAAGCCCGTGCGCTGCAACTACTGAGCCTGTGCTCTAGATCCCGTGAGGCACAACTACGGAGCCCACGTGCCACAACTACTGAAGCCTGTGCACCTAGAGGCTGTGCTCTGAAACAACAGAAGCCAATGCAATGAGAAGCCCACGCACCGCAACGAAGAGTAGTCCCCCGCTCGCCGCAACTGGAGAAAGCCGACACACAGCAACGAACACCCAATGCAGCAAGAACAACAACAAAAAAAAAGTTAAAAAAAATTAAAAACTCCCATTTACCATTGCAACAAAAAGAATAAAATATCTAGGAATAAACCTACCTGAGGAGACAAAAGGCCTGTATGCAGAAAATTATAAGACACTGATGAAAGAGATTAAAGATGACACAAATAGATGGAGAGATATACCATGTTCTTGGATTGGAAGAATCAACATTGTGAAAATGACTATATTTCCAAAAGCAATCTACAGATTCAATGCAATCCCTATCAAACTACCACTGGCATTTTTCACAGAACTAGAACAAAAAATTTCACAATTTGTATGGAAACACAAAAGACCCCAAATAGCCAAAGCAATCTTGAGAAAGAAAAACGGAGCTGGAGGAATCAGGCTCCCTGACTTCAGACTATACCACAAAGCTACAGTCATCAAGACAGTATGGTACTGACACACACAAAAAAATAGATCAATGGAACAGGACAGAAAGCCCAGAGATAAACCCATGCACATATGGTCACCTTATCTTTGATAAAGGAGGCAAGACTATACAGTGGAGAAAAGACTGCCTCTTCAATAAGTGGTGCTGGGAAAACTGGACAGCTACATGTAAAAGAATGAAATTAGAACACTCCCTAACACCATACACAAAAATAAACTCAAAATGGATTAAAGACCTAAATGTAAGGCCAGACACTATAAAACTCATAGAGAAAAACATAGGCAGAACACTCTTTGACATAAATCACAGCAAGATCCTTTTTGACCCACCTCCTAGAGAAATGGAAATAAAAACAAAAATAAACAAATGGGACCTAATGAAACGTCAAAGCTTTTGCACAGCAAAGGAAATAATAAACAAGATGAAAAGACTACCCTCAGAATGGGAGAAAATATTTGCAAATGAAGAAATTGACAAAGAATTAATCTCCAAAATTTACAAGCAGCTCATGCAGTTTAGTATCAAAAAAACAAACAACCCAATCCAGAAATGGGCAGAAGACCTAAACAGACATTTCTCCGAAGAAGATATACAGATTGCCAACAAACACATGAAAGCATGCTCAACATCATTAATCATTAGAGAAATGCAAATCAAAACTACAATGAGATATCATCTCATACCGGTCAGAATGGCCATCATCAAAAAAATCTACAAACAATAAATGCTGGAGAGGGTGTGGAGAAAAGGGAACACTCTTGCACTGTTGGTAGGAATGTAAATTGATACAGCCACTATGGAGAACAGTATGGAGGTTCCTTAAAAAACTAATAATAGAACTACCATACGACCCAGCAGTCCCACTACTGGGCATATACCCTGAGAAAACCATAATTCAAAAAGAGTCATGTACCACAATGTTCACTGCAGCTCTATTTACAATAGCCAGGACATGGAAGCAACCTAGTGTCCATTGACAGATGAATGGATAAAGATGTGGCACATATACACAATGGAATATTACTCAGCCATAAAAAGAAACAAAATTGAGTTACTTGTAGTGAGGTGGATGGACATAGAGTCTGTCATACAGAGTGAAGTAAGTCAGAAAGAGAAAAACAAATACTATATGCTAACACATATATATGGAATCTAAAAAAAAAAAGGTCATGAAGAACCTAGGGGCAAGACGGGAATAAAGACACAGACCTACTAGATAATGGACTTGAGGACACGGGGAGGGGGAAGGGTAAGCTGGCACAAAGTGAGAGAGTGGCATGGACATATATACACTACCAAACGTAAAATAGATAGCTAGTGGGAAGCAGCCGCATAGCACAGGGAGATCAGCTTGGTGCTTTGTGACCACCTAGAGGGGTGGGATAGGGAGGGTGGGAGGGAGGGAGACGCAAGAGGAAAGAGATATGGGGACATATGTATATGTATGACTGATTCACTTTGTTATAAAGCAGAAACTAACACACAATTGTAAAGCAATTATACTCCAATAAAGATTTTAAAAAAAAAGAACTCTAAGTCAAAAGCAAAAAAATAAAAAAACTTATAAAAATAAAAAAAATTAAAAAAGAAAGAAGCCTTCCTTTGCCAACATACATAAAACAGCATTCTATCCTCTCTTCTTCCTTGCTTCATGTTTTTCCCATTGCCATGATCACTATCTAACACTACATACTTACTTATTTATCTAATTTATCATTGGTATTCCTACTAGAATATAAGATCCGTAGGGGAGGATTTTGTGCCTTTTTAAAAAATAAATTTAAATTGCTATATTCTTAACACCTCGAAGACTGCCAGACATTTAGTAAGTGCTGAATAAATAACTGCTTAATGAGTAAACAAATATTTTATCAAAGTCTGCTGCCCAGGTCTACACAAAATACTCCAGGTGTGAGAATGACAAGTGCTGAGTATAGTCAGGCAATTTTCTTTCTTGTTAATGTAGCCTAGGGTTGCATTAAAGTCTAAAATTAATATAGGGACTTCTCTGGTGGTGCAGTGGTTAAGAATCTGCCTGCCAATGCAGGGGACACGGGTTTGACTCCTGGTCCGGGAAGATCCCACATGCCGCGGAGCAACTAAACCTGTGCACCACAACTACTGAGCCTGCACTCTAGAGCATGCCATCTACAACTACTGAAGCCCACGCGCCTAGAGCCCGCGCTCCGCAACAAGAGAAGCCACTGCAATGAGAAGACTGCGCACCACAATGAAGAGCAGCCCCCGCTCACCACGACTAGAGAAAGCCCATGCGCAACAACGAAGACCCAATGCATGCAAAAACAAAAAAGTAAAAAAATAAATAAAAAAAATAAAATTAACGTACCATAATCAGAGTATATTTTTTAAACGAGGGGATCATAGACATTTTAGTTGAAAAAATATTAACACAATGTCTTTCTTCATTAAAAAAAATCCTTACTAATGTAAATTTTGTATCCACGTAGTTTTTTTTTTTTTTTGTCTTTAAACTAGAATTTATTGGTATACAAAACTCCATTTCATAGATAAAGTGGCACATCTTTGCAGCTTCTATTGCACCAAGTATTGAAGATTAAAAACACACAAAAAGAAACATTTGGTTTTGAAAACACTGCAAATAGCCAAGTACAGTACTTTGGTAAATAAAAAATAAAATGGTTCAGAGTAACACAATCTGAGGAAAGAAACATCCTGGAGGAAATGAACTATGGACATCAGACAATGGTCGCATTACCCCTGTCCAGCTCCACAGATAAGGCAAGACTTGCTTAGTCTATGGATCATGACCCCACAGAGGTTCAAGTAGTTTTAATTTAAAAGACTTTTCTACTAAAGCTGCAGATATTCTACTTTGGAAATTTTACTTGTGAGGATGGAGACAAATTTATGTCATGCTCTTGATGTCACAGAGATATATGGTTGACCATTACAGTGTAACATAAGGTACCAAAATTGCTTTTCATTTAATACCACTACCTAAAATGAAGTAATACAACCTCTTTCCTATTTCCTTTTTAAATTTCAGTGTAAGCCCTTACACAGGTAAACCGATTCCTTTCTACTTCTGTTTGGCTATCAGTCATATTTAATACCCAGGCGTAAGATCAGCAGTTTCTGTGCACTGAATGTTCCCACTGAAAACAACAGTTTTCAGAATATGAAACAAGTTTAGTACTAGTCTCTGAACAATGGTATAAGTAAATTCTGATGATGAGACAAAAATCTTATTTGCTTTGAATTATCTCGAAAAAAATCAGGACTAATATTTTTCTATGATAAAGGCTTTCCTCCCATACCCAGGTTCACTTTAAATGGTTCCTTCCCTAAACTGAAAATTATAAGTGCCCAGTAATTATTTAGAAGAAACTCAGTGGTTTAATAGAGTGGTTTAATAGAGCTGCCCTTAAAAGGTTAGAAATTCTGGACTCTAGTAAGATATTCACTTGCATTTGGCTATTTAGTTCAAACAGAAGTCTTGGTTCTCTTTGTAGGTTGCCTAATGAGCAGACTAATCCCAATAAATATAGCTTAGTCTCAGTTCACAAATATATACATACCTAAAAGAAGGTTCTTGGTAGGAGGGTTGTTTGAAGAAAGAACACATGAGTCACTGTGACTCTTGGCAACTGTCCTAATTTGAGGCCGCAATTCAGAACTGTTGAGAAGGGACATCTGCTTCTGTGGGGCTTTGCCTTTCAGAGTCATAGACTCTAAACTCTGTCCTGAATTAAGATGGTGCCGTAGTCCAAAGAAAGAGTCCTTTATTGTATCAGAGTTCTCTGCAAAGTACAAGTGGTCCTTTCCCCTGTTTTAAAATAAAGGAGAACTTCAACAGTATATTATCCATTATGGTAACATTCCACCTTGTCAGAGAAGGAAAGTGGATCAGTGGTATATAGCAGTGTAGCTCAGGCTTTGTAAATATGTTTTTCATTTCCCAAATTAAATAAATAATAGATGTTTTACCTATCATTGTATGGTTTGGCTAAAGTGAGACAATGAAATAAAGAGCTCAGTGCTGAGCCTGACACAAAGCAAACGTCTGATAATTATTTAAAATCAAAATCTGTTTCTCTTCATTCCATTTCACAAAACACTGCCTTTTCCCTCTTTCCCTTCATGTACACCTATCATGGCATCTCTATGTGACTTAGACATACTTACTTATCTGTATATTGGCCTCCTCACTAGATTGTGAGCAATGTTCAAAAATAGGAATTGTGTCTTATCAATTTCTATGCCTAGCAACTGGTACTGGACCAGAAACATATTGAGTACTTAATACTTATTTGCTGAATGAATGACTACCTTTAACCTTCTACACAACCACAAATGAAAGACCGAAATTATGAGTACACTGGGAGTTAGCAGACAGTCTGACTGGTATTAGGTGTGGTAATTACCTTGGAGTGGTTGACCTACTGCTGTTGGCTGCTAACTCTTTTCCATCAATTTTGGTGGTAGGGATCCTCTGAGGCCTTGATGGAACCAGAAACTGAGTATTGCCTGCTTCAGTATATTCTCTGAATCCTTGTTCAGATAAAAGCACATTTTCTGTCATGTCAGTGGTAGGAAGAGGAGTGTAGCTGTCAAAAGTTTCTGACAAAGGCTCCAGGGCAAGTGAGACCTGAAAGGGACATGTAATGTATCAGAAGTCTTTTTTTTTTTTTATAGCATTGATTAATTTTAAGACTCTCTAATATAAATTAATGGCCCCGTTCCTTATAGGATCTAGTTCAAATTCCTGCCTACCCCAGAAGCCTCATCTCTCACTGTGTTCCTCTCCTCCGTCTCTCTCTCCTGGATATACCAATTACTTAGAGTTTTCTAAATGTACCTTATATTTCATTCCCTTATGCCTTCATGTGCAAATTTCCTCCAGCATTACTTCCTCTGTGAAAACTTCTTTGTGTCCAGGCAGAGATGTTATGGCCACTCCTTTTTTCATGTTTCTACTTACTTTGTATCTATCCATTAATATAACCACTATTTATTGAACACTTCACAATAGGCCAGAAAGTGTGCTATGTTCCTCACACAGAAAAGCTGATGTGATGATATAACTGTCAGGAAAGTATATTATCCTAATTTGAAGATTAAAAAAAAAAGCAGAGGCTTAAAGGAGGTATTTGTACTTCCAGTTTATTTGTTATCCTGATCAGATTATGAATTCCTTGAAGGCATGAACTGTCTTATTCATTTTTCTGTAGACTAATCAGTGTAAGTATACACTTAGTGTACAAGTATGCATAATAATGACTAATGGTCTGAAAAATAAAAGAATGACATAGCACCTGTTGCATCCTTATTGCTAGCTATTTGAGAAAAATAAGGCCCTAGTTCTATGCTGGGGATGAGGCAGGGTGAAGAGGGAGGAACATTAAAATGAAAAGTAATTACGTGAAGTTTCCTTTATCGTCCAACTCCTCTGAATTCAGGCACTCTACTAAAATGCTTTCCAGGTCTCTGAAAAGCCCAATGGAGAAAAGCCTACTGTAGGAATAAAAAATAAAACAGAGCCTAAAGCAAAACTTTAGAGAAGAAATTGAAGAATGTACTCCAAAAGAAAAGAAGAGCAGTGTGGAAAGTTCAGTTACAATGACACAGACAGCAGAAGGAATTGTTCAAGTAGCCAAAGAGAGTCACATAATGATGAATGGCCTAAGACAAAAATGAAAGATTGCAGTTAAATATTTTAAGAAGTCTCTGGGAAGGTCAATGGAATAATCTATGTGGAGAAACTGCCAAGGCATAGACTCAATAAACACACCTGAGTCTTGATGAGGAGAATTTTGTTCATGAACTAGGTAGCATAAAGTCCTTTAAATCTATTCATCATTAAGATTTTCTACAAAGACAAATGACTGGAATGCAGTGGGATAAATACTTTGTGCAGCCACTGCTATAAGAGGATCACATAAAATCCTGGCTGCCCAAATATAAGTGTCAGAAAATCGTCCCTTGCCATTCATCACTTGCCAAAAGACTGCCACTTTATTCTAGAAACAAAGGAGACACTGAGAATAAAGGCTGCGTCCCTGGCCTTAACAATAACCTGCTGGCTGGTCAGAGTTTTGCTTTATCCCTAAGCAAATTTGAACTAGTCTCAAAACAACTCAAAGGCCTTTACTACCAGTGAGAAAGAAAAAGAAAGTCCAGTTACCCACCACACCCACCTTACAATCAAAATATAGGTGCTGGCCTAACTCCTGTGTTCAATTAACAAATATTTGTTGATACTAGTTCAGTGCCAGGCTCTGTGCTACCTGCCTGGGGCAAAGAGATGAATAAAACATGGAACCTGACCCAAAGGATCAGAGTATCTTTTAGGGGAATTTAAAAAGAAGTAATTTTAATATAAAATGGGGAGTTCTGGGATTATCTACTACATTTATAACATCTGATATTGGAGAGAACATATTAGTATGTCTATTTTTCAGACTTATGCTAGTCAATATAGCATTTTAAAAGATTTCAAAATTATTTAACAGTGATTAAGAAAACAGATTTTATGTAAAAATTTGAATTTCTGGCTTCTCTTGAAAAATCAGAAGATCCAGCAATGCTGGGTTTCCATCCCATTGTGGCAAAAATTAGCTGGAGTAGACTAGTGGCTTTAGTCAGGGTATGTGCTCCAGTTTGCAAAGTCCCCAGCCATGTCCCAACAAGAGATAGAGGGACAACTTCTGTTTATCATCACATTTGATCTGCTACATTAAAAAAAAAATTATTTAACATAGTAAAATGGACATTTTTGTAAATATACACTTCTATGAATTGTAATCTATGTTTAGATCCATGTAACCACCACCATAATTAAGATATGGAACACTTCCATCACCCCCCAAAAACTCCCTTTATAGTCATGCCCTCTTCTCACCTCTAACCTCTAGCAACAGTTGAATTTGATAAAATTCAATACTCATTTATGATCAAATCTCTCAGAAAACTTGAACTTTCTCAATGATAAAGGGCATCTATGAAAAACCTGCATCTAATACCATATTTAATAGTGAAAAGACCAAATGCTTTCCTCCCAAGAACAAGAACAAGGCAAGGATATCTGCCTGGTTTCATCCAAGACAAATGGATGAAAATTGTGAAAATTGTGTAATGGAACACAACTCTGCAAAAGGGAATTATTGATACATAAAGTAATATGGATGAATCTCTAAACCTGGTTTCTTTCCATTATTCTATTAATATTTCTTTTTTTCCTATTAACATTTCTTAACCTAGTTGACGAGCCAATGGGTGTTCACAGTATGGTTATTTTTATATCTTATACATCTAAGATATTCTTTTGCATATCTATCTCTATTTAATAAAAAAAAAAATTAAATGAAATAAAACATGTAGTGCCTAATATGTGGTAGGCATGCATATAATAAGTGTTGCTAATGGGAATTCCCTGACGGTCGAGTGGTTAGGACTCCGTGCTCTCACTGCCAAGGGCCTGGGGTTCAATCCCTGGTCGGGGAACTAAGATCCCACAAGCAATGCGGTGTGGCCAAAAAAATAAATGTTGCTAAAAAAGTTATCAGCATGAATTCCTTCAATGTTATCCATCTCAAAATGTTTCTCCTCTTTCCCTCCTTGTTATAATTCCTCCATTCCAAAGTTTACCACTATCAGTTGTGTTCTTAATAGAAATTCATTCCCATCTAATTCTCTCCAAGACCTTACTTGCTCAATTATCCTCTTTTATTTTCAATATCTTTCTTCACTTGCTTTTCTCTTGGTCTACAAAACAAATCAGGTCTCCTATACTCTAAAAACGGCTCAGCAAACTCATTCTGTAAAGGGGCAGAGGGTAAATAATTTAGGCTTTATTGCACATTCTTCTTTTTTTAAATGACCCTTTAAACATATAAAAACCATTTTTAGTTAGAAGGCCAGATTTAGTCCACTGGGCAAAGTTTGCCAACTCCTCTTCTAAAGTAGCAACAAACTTCTCAATTCTGCTGCCCACTATCAATACTTTCCTCTCCAATTCAAGTAAATTTGGCATGTCCCTGTCATGTGCCTAAGTACCATGTTAAGTGCTTCCATATTTTTTTCATATCATTTAATCCCTACAACAATGCCGTACGGTAAAAGTTATTGTCTTCATTTTATAAAATAGGATACTGAAGCTCAGAGAGTACAAATGAACACCAGAAATGTTTTCATAACCAGTTTTTCCATGTCCAAGTCTTGTGCTATTTCCATTAGGTCACACTACATCTCCCTCTGCTGCCATTTATGTGGGAAACAGAGAGAAATCTCTAACTGTTATTTCTACTTCTTCACTGTAATTACTACTTATTTACTTATTCCATAATCTTTCAAAATCTTATCTCTGTCTCCAAGGCTCTATTAAAACAATTCTCTAAAGAACCCAATGACATTTAAATAAAAAACATACAAGTATTATTTTATCAACTGACATTTAAATAAGGGAGGAAAAAAGATGCACTACCTTAGAAAACAGTCCAGTAGTTCCTCAAGGTTAAACATACTTACCATATGACCACAATTCTACGCCTACAAAAAACTTGTATGCAAATGTTCATAGCAGCATTATTCATAAAAGTCAGAAAGTGGAAACAATCCAAATGTCCATCAACTGAAGAATGGATAAACAACATGTGCTATAATATATCCATATAATGGAATATTATTTAGCTATAATAAGGAATAAAGTACTGATTCATGCTACATGGATGAACCTTGAAAACATTATGCCAAGTGAAAGAAGCCAGATACAAAAGGTCACATATTATACTACATCATTTATTTGAAATGTCCAGAATAGGCAACATATAGAGACAGAAGGTAGATTAGTGGTTGCCAGGGGTTGGGGAAAGGTACAAAGGGGAATGACTACTAATGGGTATAGTGTTTCTTCTTGGGGTGATAAAATGCTCTGGAATTAGATAATCGTGATGGTTGTACAATCTTGTGAATACACTAAAAACTACTGAACTGTATACTTTAAAAGGGTGAATTTTATGGCATATGAATTATATCTCATTTTTTATATAGGGAAAAAACCTACCTAGAATTCTACGCTCCAACTGTTTCTATTTTCCCTTGTTTTTTCTTCCCCAGTCATTAATCATATGCATATATGTGGGTATAATTTTAATTCTCTTTTGTCATCAATCCAAAATAATTTTCCATGTTGCTACACAATCATAACTATATAATTTTATCTTTTATGGAAACAAAATATTCCACTAATAGATGATTTAAATATCATTGAATGAACTGTTTTCATTTTTTCAATATTAAAAGTGCATTTCCATAACCAGTCCAAAGCATATAACTTTCCTCTCTTTTTATGGTATTTCCTTAATATAAGACCCCAGGGTAAATGATATATGATAATTATTATGGCTCTTGAAACATAATGCCAAACAGTTTTTGCAGGTCTGATGCAAATCTGTACCATTATCAGAAAAGGAGGAGTAAACCAGTCCCATTTTACCATGAAGTTACCACCATAAGGTGTCACTATCTTTCAATATATTATAAATAAAAATATGATAAATAGAATATAGAAAATGTTCAGTTCTTTTACTTAGTTAAATCTATTTCTGAACTTTATTCTCTTCCTTTGACAATTATGTGCTTGTGGTTTTATAATAGGTTCTTACATCTGGTAATGTTATATGTTCTTTCCTCATCTTTTTTGAACTGTTTTCTTAAATACCTGCTTAAATTTCTATACATATTTTAGAATACATTTGACAAGGTATAAATTTCTCAAGGATTTGAATATTCAGAATTCTCTAGGAAGAACTCCCAGAGTCTCCCTCAGAAAGAGACCCTTCTATGTTCTTTCCCACCATCCTGTACATATCTATAGTATATGTGTATCAATATCACACTGCGTTCTACTTGTTACTCTCTTCTATTTCCTCCTACCTGACTTTGGAAAACTAACTGAAAGGCCCATCTCTTATCTTTGTATCTTAAGTTAGTGGCACATAACAGCATATCAAAAAAATGTAGGCTGAATCAATGAATGAACAATCAACAACTGGTTATGCACTTCTAATACTGAAAAAATGAAAACAGTTTATTCAACAATATTAAAATCGTAGTCTGTTGACTCATTTAAGATACCACTTAAATGAGTCAAACAAGCCATTACTGCTTGGCACTATGTTAGAAGTTGTGGGAAAAACAAAGAAAGTAGAAAACACTGTCCTCTCTCCCAGGGAATCTAGAAACTAAAAGGAAGGGAAATTAAAGGGAAACTACAAATACAAAATTTTGGAGACTATGTAGGATTATAACTGAACAATGATTATGTAATTCATGTTATTCTAAATTTAATAGAGAGTACATTTATTAATAAATAAAGAGAAGAATGAGTGCAGTAGGAGCTGCGAAGGTCTCTTGGAACTTGAGATGGGCAGCAAAGAACTAAGAGGATATGGATAAGTGGGAAATAAGTACATGACAGTCTGGGTAAAAACATGAACAAAAGCACGAAGTGGGAATTTGCATGGTATGTGGGAGTCACGTACCTACCCATTCTACAAACAGACTCAACTATTTGTGCCCCCAAAGTTTTATTCTATGTAGCAGAGAATTATACTATTTTTACCTGGAGTTCTCCAAGTTTCTTAGATGTTGGTGAAACAATGGTAAAAAATCCATTGATGTGATGGGTTGGAGAAAGCTGGGCTAGTCCACTGATCTGAACTCTACCAACCGGAAGATGTTCAAGTTTGGTGATTACTTCCAGCACCAGCACAGCCATATCTAATCAGAAACAATTACAACACAGGCAGACATTTTTCATTTACGTTTTCTTGGAAGTGGAAAGAGGAATATACATTACAAAATTTTTTTACTTAAAAAAATCATTTTATTTTCAAATAAACTATGCACTTACCATATCATTCAGGGGGTGGGGAAGAGTGAACCCAAGATCAAAAGAACAACAAAGTTTTAGAGAAGAGCAATGACAAATACCTCGAATGGAGAAAAAAATTACATAAAAATATTTAGAATATCAAGTATTTGATAAGGAAAATACCTTTGAGAGAGTATATATATATTTTTTACATATTTGGCAAGGACTCAGACTTTAGTTTTGAAATAAAAAAGCAACAATAAAAAAATTCTCAGTTTTTAAATTCTCACCATTTCTAGTTTTGAACTGGACAAAGGGCTTCTCTTGTATAGATGCATGGGTTGGTTCCTGCCTCTCAGGAGTATTTTACTGCTTATTTCTCAATAATATCTGGAACACTGAAAGGCTGAGAGCACTTAGAACTAAAGGGAATGGAAATAAACTCCTTAACTGTATTCGTCAATTGGTTGCTTAGACTTAACCCCTTCATGGTCCTAATTTACAGCAGGAGAAATAAAATGCATGCATATGCAATCTGAGATTATTTCAGGACAGTGTAACTTCTGAACATTTTCTTACCAAAGTTGAGAAAGTGGTTCATTTTCACCCTTTGTTCAATGCTGTAGTGAAAAGAGTATTGGGTTTACAATTAGAAGATTTGTGATTGTGTTGTGGCTCCAACATTCACAAGCTACTTCTGTGTAAGCCACAGCTGTCTATAAAACAGGCATCATAATACCTATATCATGGCTGTGTGAGGCATGGGAGTATTGCAAGTAAAACACATAGCACAGTATCCTTTTATATGGCAGCTGCTTAATGCTTGTTATATGACTTTAGGCAACTTACTTAACATATCACCGTCCCTGTCTTACCTAATCATGCAAGTTCTCTGAAAATTCTATGAGCTAATAGGTATAAAAGTGCTTTGCAGACTATAAAATAACGTGCATATATAGAATAAGGGAAATGTACCAACATTTGTTGGTTATTTACTAACAGCCAGGCTCACCCATGTCTCATTTCTTTTCTTTTCTTTTTTTTTTTTTTTTGCGGTACGCGGGCCTCTCACTGTTGTGGCCTCTCCCGTTGCGGAGCACAGGCTCCGGACGCGCAGGCTCAGCGGCCATGGTTCACGGGCCTAGCCGCTCCGTGGCATGTGGGATCTTCCCAGACCGGGGCACGAACCCGTGTCCCCTGCATCGGCAGGCAGACTCTCAACCACCGTGCCATCAGGGAAGCCCTCATTTATTTTCTTAATTAAATATCTATGTGTATCTTTTAAAAGTTCTTATCACTTTCTACCTACTATTGTAACTAAACTTCTTTGTGCATTTAGTTAGAATTAGACACCATTCTGATTAAATTTTTTGATTCATTTTTGTAATCTCCACAGTGTCTAGCACAACGTCTAGCACATGCTAAGTGTTCAATACATATTTTTTGAATAACTGAATTTTTTTTCTTTATATTTTGATGTCTTCAAAATTTTCTTCTTGAAAGAATGCAAACTTAAGGACAAGTTAATCTTTAATTCACCTCTGGCTCTCCGGTATTCTTAGCCCAACAATATTTACATGATAAATGCTTAATTTTTACTGACTTGAACTGAATTGATTTAATAAGTCTACCATCCAAAATGTGTTTATATGAAAACTTGACCTGAATAGAGAAATAACACAGTACATTTAGAATGCTTTCCTTTAACAGAAATGAAGAAATTTTAGCTCCTGGTTCCAGTAGAGGGATCCTCCCTTCTCTGAAAACCTGTACTATTAACTCACTAAATCACTCATTGGCATTTAGCATGTATTATCTTGTATCATATAAATTTTGTATGTATACCATCTTTCCTTGAGCATAATGTAAGTCCCAGAGTACAGACTACAGTTATTCCTTAAAGAAGCATGGTGTGGTGACAAGTGCATGAGTTTTGGTGTCAGAGAGAAGTGGGTTCAAATCCTAGTTTGGCCATTTGTCAACTATGTAACCTTATAGAGGATTCATTTTATTTCTCTGAACCTCAGTTTCATTGTCTATAAAACAGAGAAAATATCTATCTTGCAAGGTTATTAAGGATTAGAAATAATATGTATCAACTGGTAGCACATAGTATACTCTCAATAATGGTGGCTATTATAAAACCTCTTTGACTCCTCAATAATTAACAATGCCATAGATACTAAATACACGATAATACCTATTGTTAACAACATAATCACATGCTTCTTATTAGGCCTACAGGTGAAACGATAAGACAAAAACATACCTGTTAGATAAGAGGTAAACTGCTTTGGACCACAGCGAATAGCATAACGTGTAGTTGTTCTCACAGCTTTTGGTTCGGTCTGCAATGTATCCCTGGGACAAAAGAGTGTTCCTTCTGATGTTTCTCCCCACCATCTCACTCGAACAAGTACACAAGCAGGAGGCTTTGTAATCTTCCATATGACTTTATTAACAGTAAGTTTCAGAAAGCAGCGTAGCTGGCCTTCAACCAGGGGTGGTAGGCTTGTAGATGGAGAAATGTCACTTAAACCTGTGGAGGAATCCAAGAATACTAAGTCAAAATTTAGTCTAAATACAGAAAACACATAATCTGCTTTTTGAATGAAAACACACAAACATTTTCATCTCTACAGAGAGAAGGCTTATTCTATTTATTCTATTTTTTTGCGGTATGTGGGCTTCTCACTGTTGGGGCCTCTCCCGTTGCAGAGCACAGGCTCCGGACATGCAGGCTCAGTAGTTGTGGCGCACAGGCTTAGTTGCTCCATGGCATGTGGGATCTTCCCAGACAGGGGCACGAACCCGCGTCCCCTGCATCGGCAGGCAGACTCTCAACCACTGCGCCACCAGGGAAGCTCTCTATTTATTCTAATACATGAGAAGTAACTAGCAAACCAGACCATAGAATAATCTATCTGGTCACTTAAGCCACCCTGACAACTAGTTAGTATTCAGGATTTGATTCAGGTTATTTTAAGTAAAGAACATACCAACTTAAGACATGCTAATACAAACTCCTCTTTAACTGAAAGATATTAAATGAAAAATACAAATACAATGATAACAGTATACAGGTTTAAAAAAATCTATGAAGTAGTTGAAATTTTTCTTCCAAGTACTGTTGTTCTGATTATTTCAATGTCCACAGTTTTTAAGATATGTTATCTTTACCTAATTCTCTTACTTTAAAACCATCACTAAACATAAAACAGCAACAACTGTCAATCAGTTCTCAAATGAAGTCTACACTTTACAACTCAGCACTTCAAGAAAGACCACCTTAAACTGTGTCTTTTCTTCCTGCCGATATCACACAATGAGGACAGAAACTATCATCTTCAGATTATGCCATTATCTTTTAGCACAGTGCTGGGTTCATAATATTTTTGGCTTTTAGACAGATAATAAAATGTAAATGAGGCAATTCATCATGGCTTTCTATAAAGCTTCCCTTTAATGACCCTGATTGTCTTCTATTCGCGGTATCTTCTAACCATGACTTAGAGGAGATTTAAGAAGCCATTCCAATATTACACACAACTTTCTATTCCTCTCACTTTTCCCTGGGGAGTGGTCATGCCTCACAAGAAAAAAATATACCGCAGTCTATCAGATCAGGAATTTATATAACTAATTCTTTGGATTTCTAAAGTGAACAGCCTCTCTGCTTTCTTTAGTGAAGAAAAGACCCACCATAATCTTTATGGATAACTAGTTTCAATATAAAAATTATACACAGGTGTGTACATGAGTATTACTGTATATGCATGTGGTATAATGAGGACATTCTTACGTTATTTCTATTTTGATTTTCCTCCTATCAACCAAATATGCTTGACTGGTTTGACATAGGCAGCACCAGCACTGAACACTTCCACACTTCTGTTCCATATCCTCCCTTCATTCCTGGAAGGAAAGGCATTGCCTCAAAACTGCCTTAGTTATCTTTAAACAGTTTGGATAAGGTTTATTCCCAGACTGCAACTTTAGTCCTCAATCCAATGGCTTAATGCACTATCACTACTCCTAATACCTCTTTGCCTATACTATAAAATGCAGTCACCCAGTTTTTTTGTTTTGTTTTGAGGCAGCCCTGTAGAGATTCCATTTCATTTCATGATCTGCCCTGGGTTCCCAGGGTGACTGTTCTTGCTGCAGCTCACATTTCCCTGGTCTCTTCATAAGCTTGCTTCTTTTTGAGCAGACTAACCTGATGAGGTCCTCTTGCTACACACTCTTCCATCACCTCAAATCCTTCACAGTAACCCCCCCCCCCACTTCAACCCTACCACACTGTCACTCCCCAGTCTTTCTTCCTCTCTCCTCAACTATCTTTTCCCTACTCCCACCTGTAGCCCTTCATGATTTATGACTCTCACGCTTCAGTCATTCAATTAACATTTACTAAATCCTGCTTCGTGTTAGTTCTTGGGGATTCAGTAATGTGTAAAACGTGATCCTTGCCTATTAGGATTATTGACATACTCTCCAACTTATTTTTCTTCCAGTTCTATGTGAACCTGCAAAGCTATACCTCTCCCCTCCCGTCCCCACACATTTAACTTTTATCAAAAACACCCCTAAGTCATAGGTATTTAAAGTACAGTACAGTAACTATAGTTAATGATAGTGTACTGTATATTTGAAAGTTGCTGAAGAGTAGATCTTAAAAGTTCTTTTCACAAGAATAAAAAAATGTTTGTAACTATGTATGGTGATGGATGCTAATTTTACGTGGTAATCATTTCGAAATATATACAAACATTATGTTGTACACCTGAAACTAACAATGTTATATGTCAATTATACCTCAACTTTTAAAAACTAAAAACAAAACAAAACATTCCTACAATTTTTTTGTTCCCTTCCTCTGTAAGGGTTCCCTTTTAGCCTTCACTTCGTCCCATTTATTCACCCGCTTTGCCCCCTACTACAGCCCCTATATCCTTTCCATTCGCGGGAGGGCCAATTGCCCTTTTAACCTTCTGATTCCCTGGTTATTCTCCCTCCGCAATCCCTTTTTTTTTTTTTTTTCTTTTAACAGGCTGCTGTGGGAGGTCTCCCTAGAATGCTTCGCGGCCTGCTCCCCCAACTCCGCCCAACTACGCTTTCCTCAATCTTTGGTCGCTCATATTACCTCTCTTCTTGCGGCTACCGTCGCCCCCAGGCCCCGGGGCTTTCCGTTGTTTCATGACGACCCCCAGCTCTTCTTCACCAACTCAACTCCGGCCCCAGCACCTAAGCCGTACCCTCCCGCCATCCCCTCCCACGGCGCTGGCGTTCCCCAGCAACCGGCGCCGCTGGGCAGCTTGGGAGGCAGGAAGAAAGCGGCTCTTCCTTTAACAGCCTCTAGGAAGCCATGAGAAAGGAAGGCGCCAAGACTCCTTCCCGCCAATAGACTACAACACCCAGGTTGCTTTGCTACACTACCTCTGCGGGTTTGGACGCTGTCGCCTCCAGCTGCGCAAGCGCAAAGCGATAAGCCCTTTGAGGACTCCATTGCCCAGGGTGCATTGCCTTCAGTAACGCTTCTCTTTCCTGCGAGGGTCGTCTAGTTCTCCGCTTGGAATCTGGGGGATCAGAGACTCCGTTACCCAGCTCCCTTTGTGGAGGCTGGTGCGCACTTCCGGTGGAAGCGCTGGGGCGAGGGGGTGGAGTTTACGGAGCCGGTGGGCGGTGCTGCTGGTAGCTGGGTGCTATCCAAAGGCGACGGGGCGTCGCTAGGGGAGCGAGCTGTGTGACCGGTTGGGCCGCACTTAGCGTGGGACGAAGCTTCGGCTACTGTTCGACAGCCTGCGGCCTCCCCTTCATGTCGGCCCTCGAGAAGAGCATGCACCTCGGCCGCCTGCCCCCTCGCCCTCCTCTACCCGGCAGCGGGAGCAGTCAGAGCGGAGCCAAGATGCGAATGGGGTACGTAACCCGTACCCCTTCTCCCTAGAGGCCAGGCCCCGGCCATTGGAGAATGGTGTCTCTGGGCGTTTAGAACGGCACGTCAATGGAGCCTAAGGATAGGAGAGAATGTTGGCGGCGGCCTGGAGACGTTTAGATGAAATAGAAGGCAGATCTGGGGACTAGGGGAGGCGCCAAGTCAATGGAAATTGGAGGATAAATAGTATTGGAGGGAGAAGGGAATGAGGCAAAGATTGAGGAAGCTGAGAGGATAGTTTAAGACATGTAGGAGGCACCTCCAGAGAAGGGGTGGAGGAGGTTTGAGAAAAGGGAGAAGAGCGGTGACAAAGGTGGAGGGGAAATCTGCCAGGGATGGTTGAGGGAAATGGGAAACGATGGAAAGAAAAGTTGTGGGGAATTAGGAGAAGAACTTGGAAAAGGTTTAGGAGGAGAAAATCTTTATCTAGTTTCTCAGAGAACTAGATAATAGAAAACAGCTGGGGGAAACAGAGAACACCTGAGGCAGGGTTGGAGCGGAAAAGACAACCAGGGCGCAGAAGGTTCTAGAGAGAGTTCCTAGGGGTGTAAGAGGCAGATTCTGGGAGTGAGGGAGTAACTTAGAGATTAAGTCTCTTAAGGGGTACTGAGAAAGTGTGGAGAACAGGCCTAAGGAAAGATGGAGAACACAGCCAAGAAGACAGTTAGGGGTGATAGGAATGTGCTGAGAAGTGAGGGTAGGGAATAAGGGGAGGAGTGAGGAGGGAGAGGGCTGAGGGGCTTAGAGAGTAACCATGGGCTCCAGAGATTGAGAAATGACTAGGAATAGGGTCTAGTGAATGGCGTGCTGCAGAGGTAAGGCCTGGGAAGCTTAAAGAGGAAGATTTGGGAAATTGATTTTTGCTGGGCAAATAGGTCTGGCAGAAGCTATGTACTGATCTGGTAAGATTCAATTAATGAAACACTGAGAGGAGCCACTTAAAATGTTTTGAGGGAAACCATCATTTACTGGAATGGGAGGAGCTGTGTTGGCTTTGGGAATTTAGGTTGCTGAATGGCTTGGGCCAGGTTGGGGGATACTAAGGTGTAGGAGAGAGAGTGTAATGAGCTGAACCTGGGAGAAGTAGAAGGCAGAGGTAATTGAACAGGCAGTTGGTTTTGAGGGGTATTTGTAGTATCAGATAGGATTCTGGAGACTAGTGACTGGAAAGAGAAAAGGGGTAGGAAAAGTACTTAGGTATGTGGTAGTCAGGAGTGTGTGTTTGGGATTCTAGAGATGGGTTGGTAGACATTCTTGGAATAAGGACTAGAGAAGAAAAACCTTAGGTTCTGAAGATTAATATGTACAAAAACTGATCGAAAAGGAGATTTAGATGGGAGATACAATACTGTGAAAGCATGTCCTAGCAATGAAGAGAAAGGAGAATCGTGTAAATTAAAACAGTGGAGTAGAGGGGTGGTGAGAATGGTTGGAAAAACTGGGGAAGGAAACTAAGAATTGAAGTGGAAACCTGACTATGAGACACAGTAGAAAACTGAGAAAACCTTGACAAGTGAAGATAGGTCGATGGATGCACAATACAAAGAGGTGGTAGAAGCCTACCTGTAAGGTAAAATGAAGATCGTTTTGGCTTTGGAAGACAAAGGTAGGACTGTAACATGATTAAGGAGGATCTGGAAGCTGATCCATAGGAGATTATTTGGGAAAATTAACCTGGACTATAAAATTAATGTAACGTTTATTGTTCATATGTATCTTAGTTGCTACCTTTCTTAAACTAAACTTTGATCTTTCAGTATTCCAGCACTCTTCTCTAAAATATATATAAAAATACTAGCTTTTTAATAACCATATATCCTTCAGATAAGTTAGAGCTTAGCTTCTAACTTTATCAAAAGTTCTCTGAAGATGAAGAACTGAAGAAAAATACTAAGAAAAAGTAAAATCAACTGATTAGATTATTAGTAACTTAACCTCTTTAAATAGATGCTTTCGTCCTCCTAATTTAGGTTAACTGCTTATCCTGGAAGATAAAGTTCTTTAGAAAAACGCTTCTTTATAGTACTGTGAAGAGAGGAGCATATATTGGTGAATTTTATGTGGTCCTCAAGTAGCTTATTTTCCTGTATTTTTATTTCCTATTTCCTTATTGGAACATAGGCATGCCTCATGTAAGCCTAATGTTAATGATAATGTAGACTGTCTCCTCTTCTAGAATCATAAAGCTGGAAGAGAGTCTCTGAGACCTATTGTGTTTTTTGGATTCATAGTTGTTATCATTGGCAATACTTAATGTGAGTTGTGTGTCTTATTCCTTTGCAAATACTCTAGGATTCAGTCTTCCTTTTTCCTCAGTCAGACCTGGTTTATGAAGTCTCACGTCTACCAATTTCAAATCATTCTTCTTTATTTCTAACTTCTTCTTACTTGCTTTTTTTTTACTCTTTCCATCTTTTCCACTCCCCAGTCCATCTCTTACTCTCAGGTTGGACCTGTTCCTTATATGACTTACTCTTTCACCTATTTTTCATATTCTCTTGCCTTCAGTTTCAGTAAACCTTATTTAGATATGTTTGCATATTCAGGGTGGTTTTGAGTTTTTGGTTTTTCCTGAGTTTCCATAGTTTTGTTTTTCCAAATGGATTTAGTAATTCCAGAGTATTGCTGGATAAAGCAATAATAACAATTACTTTTTTTTTCTTTTTTTTTTTTTTAAGTGAGTACTATGTGCCAGGCATTGTGATAGTAGCTTTATGTATGTTATTTCTCAGGTAAGGCCTGAAATCCTGGTTTTATTGTTCCTTGATAGATGCCAGTAGATGATACCCAAAACAGTGGTTTTGAACTTTTTAATTAAAGATTTTGGAGCTCTGATTTTAGAGCCCTACTTGCAACTGGTATTAGTCTGTTAGGGTTGCCATAACAAAAATACCATATTTTTTTTCTTAAGAGTGCTAGAGGCTGACCAAGATCAAGGCACCAGCAGATTCCGTGTCTGGTGAGGACCACTTCTTAGTTCATAGATGGCAGTCTTCTCGCTGTGTCCTTACATGTGGCAAGGAAGAAGAGAGCTCTGTGGGGTCTCTTTTATAAGGGTACTAATCATATTTATGAAGGCTACACCCTCATGACCTTATCACCTCCCAAAGGCTCCACATTCAAATACTGTAGAGGTTATTGGAGATTAGGATTTAAAGTGAATTTTGGGGGGCACAGAATTTCAGTCTATAACACCTGGTATGCTTGAGGGTGTTTTTATTTTATTTATATATATATATTTTAATTTAATTTAATTTATTTTTTTATACAACAGGTTCTTATTAGTCATCAATTTTATAAACATCAGTGTATACATGTCAATCCTAATCGCCCAATTCATCATACCACTATCCCCACCCGCCTCTGGCTTTCCCTCCTTGATTTCCATACGTTTGTTCTCTACATCTGTGTCTCAACTTCTGCTCTGCAAACCAGTTCATCTGTACCATTTTTCTAGGTTCCACATAAATGCGTTAATATACGATATTTGTTTTTCTCTTTCTGACTTACTTCACTCTGTATGACAGTCTCTAGATCCATCCACGTCTCAGCAAATGGCCCAATTTCGTTCCTTTTTATGGCTGAGTAATATTCCATTGTATATATGTACCACATCTTCTTTATCCATTCGTCTGTTGATGGGCATTTAGGTTGCTTCCATGACCTGGCTATGGTAAATAGTGCTGCAGTGAACATTGGGGTGCATGTGTCTTTTTGAATTATGGTTTTCTCTGGGTATATGCCCAGTAGTGGGATTGCTGGATCATATGGTAATTCTATTTTTAGCTTTTTAAGGAACCTCCATACTGTTCTCCATAGTGGCTGTATCAATTTACATTGCCACCAACAGTGCAAGAGGGTTCCCTTTTCTCCACACCCTCTCCAGCATTTGTTGTTTGTAGATTTTCTGATGATGCCCATTCTAACTGGTGTGAGGTGATACCTCGTTGTAGTTTTGATTTGCATTTCTCTAATAATTAGTTATGTTGAGCAGCTTTTCATGTGCTTCTTGGCCATCTGTATGTCTTCTTTGGAGAAATGTCTATTTAGGTCTTCTGCCCATTTTTGGATTGGGTTGTTTGTTTCTTTAATATTGAGCTGCATGAGCTGTTTATATATTTTGGAGATTAATCCTTTGTCCATTGACTCGTTTGCAAATATTTCCTCCCATTCTGTGGGTTGCCTTTTTGTCTTGTTTATGGTTTCCTTTGCTGTGCAAAAGCTTTGAAGTTTCATTAGGTCCCACTTGTATATTTTTGTTGAGGGTGTTTTTAAAATCACTACTTTAGTACATTCCATTACCATTTGAGAGGCTATAAGTTATTAAAATCATTTGACCATTTTTCAACATGTTTTTGGTTCATGAATAGTACTCTGTTTCTATAATCATCTCTTACATTTTTATAGTGCTTTAACTGACATATATTAGTGCTTTTTTGTATTATTCCATGAGGTAAGTTAGGGCAAGGGTTAATATTTTCTTTTAATGAGGAAACTCAAATGTTCATTGACTTACCTAGGATCACAGAATCATGAAGTGGCAGAAACAAGACTTCAGAAACCCAGACTTTAGATTTGTAGTCCGTTGTTCTTGTTATTCCTTGGTGCAAAGAGACTGGTTTGAAGTGATAATGATCTGAGTTTGAAGGTTAGCTTGAGTATTTATTTTAGTTAAGTCATTTAACCTCTCATAGTCTGCTTCTTATCTCTCAAACTGGGATACTTCTGCTTACCTTAGAGGGCTGTGAGAATGAGATAATATGTGAAAAGCAGTTATGCCTCCTGACACATAAGCTCTTAAGGAATGATAACTAGTAAATTATTATATGTTGAGAACAATGAGAAAGGCTCATTCTTTATGAAGTAGAAGCACTCCTTTCAGTATCTTATAATGTCAACTCTTTCCCCTCAAGCTGTGTATTTATTCATATCTGATCAGATAGTTTTTCATTCAACTTCTTAAGTTTATTACGGATATCAGGCCTCTTAGGAAGGCTTTAAGGGGCTGTTCACACAGATGGAGAAATAAAGGGCAAAGTGGAGTGATTTGCTCAAGGTCACATATTAAGTTACTAAAAGAATGAAATCTCCGTGTATCTGTTTACGTTGATTATCAATTTCAAAAAAATTAAGTTATAGGGCTTCCCTGGTGGCGCAGTGGTTGAGAGTCCGTCTGCCGATGCATGGGACACAGGTTCGTGCCCCAGTCTGAGAAGATCCCACATGCTGTGGAGTGGCTGGGCCCGTGAGTCATGGCCGCTGAGCCTGCGTGTCCGGAACCTGTGCTCTGCAACGGGAGAGGCCACAGCGGTGAGAGACCCGCGTAACACACACACACACACACACAAAATTAAGTTATAATTCACATACCATAGAATTCATTCACCCTTTCAGAGTATACAGTTCAGTGATTTCTAGTATGTTCAAGGTTGTACAATCATCAGCACTAATTCCAGAACATTTTCATCATCCCGTAAGGAAACTACTTACCTGTTAGCTGTTACTCCCCCTTCCCCCAGCCCCTGGCAGCCATTGATCTATTTTCTGTCTCTGTGGATTTACCTATTCTGGAGATATGTAAATAAAACCATATAGTATGTGGCCTTTTGTGACTGGCTTCTTTCACTTAGCATAATGTTTTCAAGTTTCATCTATGTTTTAGCATATATAAGTACTTCATTTTTTTTTTTTTTGGCTGAATTCCATTGTATAGGTATACCACAGTTTAATCATTTATCAGTTGCTGGACACTTGGGTTGTTTCCAGTGTTTTTCTGTTATGAATAATGCTGCTGTGAATATTCACATGCAGAGCTCTATGTGGAAATAATGTTTGCATTTCCTTGGATAATTACCTAAGAAAGGAATTGCTGGGCCATATGGTAAGTTATGTTTAACTTTTTAAGAAACTGCCAAATTGTTTTCTGGAGTGGCTCTTTGAAGCTTTTTATGTATCAGGGATATTTTTTTCCTTATAAGTGTTAAAAATATTTTTCCAAGTTGCCTTTTTACTTTGCTTATGATATTTTTTGCCATGTAGAAAAGTTGTTTTTAAATTTTAATGTACTCAGATCTATCTAGCAAAATCCATTGCTTCTGGATTTTGGATTGCAGAAAGACATTTCCTTCTCCCAGCTTGTAAAACGATTCATATATTTTTTTCCCTAGGACCTGTATGCTTTCTTTTCTTGCATCCATCTTGTTTATCTTGATGTGCAAAGTGAGGAACAGATCTAATTTTATCTTTATCCATATGCTATCCAGTTGTTGTAACACAATTTATTAAAAAGTCCTTTTCCCATTATGTGAATTTCTCATCTATAAAAATTAGTCCTTTTCCCCACTAGTTAAAATGACATTTTTATCATACACCAAATTTCTACATAGATTTGGGTCTGTTTATGAATTTTCTTTCCTTTTCCCTCGGCCTATTTATTTATGTGCCATCACTATGCTTTAAATTGGAGAAGCATTATTATGTTTTAGTAAATGGTAGAGGTAGCTTCCCGTTCATTCTTTTTCAGGGTTTTCCTGGCTCCTCTTACTTGTTTATTCTTACAGATAAACTTTCTAATCAACTAGACTAGTGCCTAATAGTGTTTTTTTTGGCATTATATTAAATATGTAAATTAACTTAGAATAAACATTTTTATGATGTTGCGTCTTCCCTGAAATATGTTTTTCAATTTGTATAAATCCCTTTTGAAGGAAAACTATTTCAGATCCCAAGTACTAACGTGTTATATTTATTGTTCTACATTATATTATGTAATGTAAACATAATGTTTAACATTAAATATGTACAAAATAAAACTAGGGATAAATTCCTGTGTATAAGAGTAAATTCCATGTTACTCTTATATAATTATAAAACTCAATAGGTTTACTATTTAAATACAACTAAACCTACAAAATTCCTCAAATTCAGATTAACAATATTACATTAATGTGAAATAATCTAATTTTCTGTTAATAGCTTGTGATTTAAACGGAAATATTATTTATTGAAATAAGTAATATTTTTTATAAATAAGTTCAGAGTTGATTCAGTTATTCATCTGTATCAATCATGACCCAGGCTTTTTGTATCCTTTCTTTTTCCATCCTTAGAAATGTTGGCTTTTCCTCCTCTTGCTTGTCACCTTATGGTTGCAGGATGGCTGCTGCAACTCCACTTGCAGATAAAAAGGAAGGAACAAGGGCAAAGACCTTTTCCTAACTTAGCTTGTCCCTGTTTTTTTTCCCTAGAATGGGAAACTCCGCAGCAGGTTTTTCCCTTAAATCTCTTGGTCCAGAACTGGTTCACATGTACATCCTAAAACCAGTCCCTGGCAGTAGGGAATGGGATTACTATGACTGGTTTAGACCAATTCTGATTTATTCCTTTGGGCTGGAGGAAAGATAACAAAAGATCTCTACTAGCTACCGAAACAATTTGGAATTCTGTTAGGGAATATAGAGTGGTGGGAAGTGGGAAAGGAGTGTCTGGAGTAGAGAGTAAACAGCATCTGTTTGGAGTCCTGACATTAAAAAGTGGGGGAGACTAATCTGACTTCAAATTCCCTACTGTTTTCATTGCTGCACAGGTATAGGAAGTGATTTCTTTCTTTCCTTCCCCCCACCACTTCCTCTTTATGCCAGGTTTGAGCCGCTTGACCTGAGCACTTCTGAGTGAATGTCCGTTTTTCCATTTTGCTAGACTTACTGCCAGCAAATCTTTTTCTCCAAAATTGGGTAATTGGAATTTTTTTTAACCTAATGAGCCTTTCTTGTCATGTTACTTGATGTCAGATTTGAGGAAACACCTCTGGTTAGTTAGGAAGAACTTTTTCCTTCATGATGTGAAATAGTTTCTTGTAGAGAAGAAAGTTTTAAGTAATAGCACTATTAAGAGGATGGTGCACTTATATACCACACTTAGTACTTCAAATACAGTATTGACAACCAGTCCCAAGCACATACTACCAATATAGTTGACGCTTGAACAACAGGGAGTTAGGGGTGCCCACTCTCCCCACAGTGGAAAATCCAGGTATAACTTACAGTTGACCCTCCATATACCATGGTTCAGTGTCTTTGGATTCAACCAACCTCCAATTGTGCTGTATTTACCATTACAATTGTGTGGTATTTACTATTGAAAAAAATCCTTTTATAAATGGACCCATGCAGTTCATACTGTGTTGTTGAAGGGTCAAGTGTACTACACTACTACAATTGACGATTTGTTGAATTCATGTGTTTGAAATCTTGAATACAGAGGGCCCACGGATATGGAGGGCCAACTGTAAGTTATACACAGATTTTCAGTTGTTCAGAGGGTCTCACACACACTCTACTCCTCCTCCCATGTTGTTCAAGGGTCAACTCTATATTTTGAAGATTGAATAAGAGATTAAGTTGAAAATTCTGGTCATTCCAAACCATAGCAGAAGGCTGAAGTTGTTTACCATCAGTCCTTTTCCACCATGCCTCTGTGTGTGTCCTTTGCCATGGACTTTTTCCAGGTGTAAGTGGGAATTCTATCTGCCACTAGTAAGCCATGTGGCTTGGTCAAGTTTTCCTCTTCCTGGGCCTCAGAAAGAACTCTGAGGTGTAGTAGAAAGAACTCTTTGGCACCAGACATGCTTGAGTTTAAATCCAAGCTCCATTGCTATGGGAAGTGGCTCTGGGCAATGTATCTTATGTTTCTGAGCCTGTATTTCTCATTTTTAAAGAGAATATTTTTCTTGCAGAATTCAAAATCCTACTTGATACATAATAGACAGCTAATTATTCCCTTCCATAAAGTAAGATTTGGGTTAGATGATCTCTAATAGCATGATCCAGTATGTAGTTTTAGAATCTAAGTCTGCTGCTTTAATAAGATGCCCTTATCAACAGTAATGAACATACCAAACTATCATGACCTCAGATAGCCATTTGGTTGCCTTCTTTCCATTCTTTCCATCCTCTTCAGTGTTGCTAATGAGGCCTTTTTTTATTTTAATCAGTGGTGCCTTGATTTAAATAGCTGGCTGCAATTAAACTTCAGTATTTTGTCTCCACTACAAGACTCCTAAACTGGAGAATTTGTGACATCAGTGACTAGGACTGCTACTGTGCAGCTCATGACTCATTAATAACTCTCCTATCAGACTTAAGCAGCTTAATAGATGTTGAAGTATATTATGTCTTTGGATTTGAGACATTCACTTAAAAACATACAACTTATATTTCCTATTCTTCGTTCTCTAAGTAGGCAGGGAAAATTTTTCTTCCCTCCTTTCATCCTTCCCCTCCCTTATTTCCTTAGCAGTTGATATATAGCAGTCATATAATTTTGTTGGTTTTGGTTATTATTGCCTAGTAGGCATCATCACATAGTAGTCAATGAGTACATCCTCTATGCCCCCATAACCTTCTGTAGATATAACACTTATCCCTCTAACTATAATTATTGGTTGACTGTCTACTTCTCAAGACTGTGAGCTTCTTAAGGGTAGGAATAGTGTCTTAGTTTCCCTGGTGTCTAACATGCTGACTACTTAAGTGCTAACTGAACGAGCAACCAAAATCCTAGACCTATTTAGCCTCATTCTATAAGGAAAATCTTACTTCCTTACCAGTTCCATTAAGATGGCGTAACTAAAGCTATACTCCCTTTCTTCTGAAAGCTGTTTTTCACTTCATAAAATAATACAATTCATACTTTATTTCAGCATCAACACTTAGGTAGAATGTGTTGTGAGTGTTTACAAATACATTGTCCAATTTGAGATTTAAAATATTCATATGGTTGAAACTCACACTTGGATTTAGTCTCTTGTATGTGAAGATTCATGCCTGTTGCTTAGTTTTACTTTATTAAAATTTGACAATCCATATCTTCCTCTCTCGTTCCCCAAACCTGAAAGCAAGTCCATTACTATAAGAGAGCAAATGTCAATTAGTAATTATTTTCAGCCCAGCTGCATTTTATAGGATTGGGTTTTTCTGCCCTTACTCAATTTCTCTCTTACTCTCTAAGAGAGAAGCCTATTTTCCAATGAGGCTGTATCTACACACTGGTGACTCCAGCAAGTGTAGGGATGAGAGCAAGAAGTCTACTGTTAAAAGTAGCATTAAAAGTTCTCCATAGTCATGTCCCAGGCAATGTCAATTTTCTAAATGTTTCTTGTACTTACCAACTGCCAGGTTTATTTTACTTTCGAGGCCTCCCATATCACTTTTTCAAGTCATTCCCATCCTCAAATCCTTGAAGCTCTTTCAGACTATTCTAGCTCATTCATTTGCTCTGTCCCTCCTCTGAGCATCTGTAGCACTTTCTGTCATTTCTTCTTATTTGCCAATTGTTGTGCGTTACTACTTGGTATTGTGTTTTTTAATTGCTATGTCAAATTTATTATGGTAATTTTATGGTAATTTAAATGGGTGATTACCATAAATATTATCATAATTTATATTTCATGTTTTTATTTTGTTTTTGTGTTTTTGGTTTTTTTTAGTTTCCTCAATAAAATTGGAGGTCCCAGAGTACAGGAGCCTTTGTTTTTATTTCTTTGTGTATTCTACAGTAGCACAGTTTAAAAAATGTTCTCATAAGGTTTAATTTAATAGACATGTGGCACACAACATTCATATAAAATGAGATCCTGAAGCTTTTCATTATTATCCAGCCTGAACTGATCTTTCCATTTTCTGTCCTTTTGTAGCACCTATCATTTATACCAGGGCTTGGCAAACTTTTTCTGTAAGTATTTTATGCTTTGCAGGCCATAGTTTTTGTGGCAACCACTCAGTTCTGCCCTTGTAAGGTGAAAGCAGCCATAGACAATATGTAAATGAATGTAATTGTATTCCAGCTACATTTTTTTTGGTGTCACTGAAATTTGAATTTTATGTAATTTTCTCATGTCTTTAAATACTCCTCTCTTTGTTTTTCCCCTCCACAACCTTTAAAAGTATAAAGACCATTTGCAGCTCATGAGCCACACAAAAACAGGGGGTGTGGGTGGCTGGATTTGCACACAGGCCAACCCCATAGTTTGCCAACCCCATGTCAGTATGATTAGCTCTGTACTTCTGTTGTCTTGTAGTAGAAAGAATAGGTTTTAAATCAGCAAACTAGAATTCTCTTCCGGGCTTTACTACATACTGCTTATACACTTGACTATTATTAAAATGTGGGTAATACTAACTTCACAGTTTTGTTTTTGAGGAGAAAGATATACATATGTGGAATTACTATTTAAATAGTAAAGCTATGTAGTGGAAACTTATTTACTGTATTTCATAAATTCTAAGATACATTTCTTTTCATATTTGAAACGATAGTTTCTTAATAATTGCTCTTGGTCAGGTAAGCTGTAACTTGGTTCTCATTGCCTGTACATGAGTGAACACCAAGACCAGTATCAAAACTTACTAAATAGGTGTTGGCAGCTTGGAAGAAAATCCTGGAGACAAAAGTGGAGCACTCTTTTAATCACTAAGAGCTGAATGGCTGTGAGGTGGGGCGGGTGTTCAATCAGATGAGTTAAGCAATATTCCTAAAGTGAGAGTCAAAAGTAAGATAGGTCTTTCTACATAATAGTAAAGTCAGCATGTGAGCTGGTGTTTAGTTTAGTTTTGTTTTTTAGTTATTGAAGTACAGTTGATTTACAATGTGTTAATTTCTGCTGTACAGCAAAGTGATTCAGTTATACGTAATACATATATATATTCTTTTTTAAAAATTTATTTACTTTTGACTGCATTGGGTCTTCATTGCTGCGCGCGGGCTTTCTCTAGTTGCGGTGAGCGGGGGCTACTCTTCGTTGCAGTGTGCGGGCTTCTCATTGCGGTGGCTTCTCTTATTGCGGAGCATGGGCTCTAGAGCGCAGGCTCAGTAGTTGTGGCGCACAGGCCTAGTTGCTCCGCAGCATGTGGGATCTTCCCAGACCAGGACTCGAACCTGTGTCCCCTGCATTGGCAGGCGGATTCTTAACCACTGTGCCACCAGGGAAGTCCCCAGAAGTGAAATTTTAAAACTGTGATTATTAACAGTATATTTCTATCCTTCTATGATTCCATATTTATATCCCTCTATCTTTATCCTACTAAGAAAATATAGCCCAGGTTGTTGTGAGGATTAAATTAAGGTAATGCTTGTAAAGTGCCCAGCATAAATACATGTGTATCTGGTTTGTTTCATTTAATTCTTCTCATCCTTTTAATTAAACCAGCTTTTCCTTAAGCATAAGAACCATGGTTCAGGATATATTAATATCACTTTATTTTATTATTTTTTAAATAAATAAATTATTTATTTATTTATTTTTGGCCGCATTGGGCCTTCATTGCTGCACGCAGTCTTTCTTTAGTTGTGGCGAGCGGTGGCTACTCTTCGTTGTGGTGCGCCGGCTTCTCATGGCCGTGGCTTCTCGTTGCAGAGCACAGGCTCTAGGCGCGCAGCCTTCAGTAGTTGTGGCTCACGGGCTCTAGAGCACAGGCTCAGTAGTCGTGGCACATGGGTTTAGTTGCTCCGCAACATGTGGGATCTTCCTGGACCAGGGCTCAAACCCATGTCCCCTGCATTGGCAGGCAGATTCTTAACCACTATGCCACTAGGGAAGCCCAATATCACTTTCAATTCAGTTTTCTGTGTTAATCACCTGAACTACATCATTATTATTAGCTGAATTTCATCACAAATAGCATTTTAGTGTATTATGGCTAAATAGACTTGGAAATGGAGCTTCCCAGAGAATCTACCAATATTTCATTATACTGTTAATCAGGGGAAATGTACTTCAGTTTTTCCAACAACCTACTTTACAAACCTTTGGAATATAAATCCATTTTTAAGTTGGAGAATATGCTGACTTTTTTTTTCACTGAATATTGGGAAATTGTATTCTTTACTGGTAATTAGAGGATTTGTACTTTTGCCTCTTCTCTATCCAGGTCATTGTTTAATAAAAATAGCACTTCAAATTTTTATAGCATTTGGTTTAATAAAATCTTCATACCAGACATAATCTTTGTGAATCCTTCTCTGACCTGGTTCCCTCCCCATAAGTGTCCTGAGCAAGATTGAATGTCCCATCTGTGAGCTCTCATGGTACGCTAGGCTTATTTCTGTCATAGCTATAGTATACAGTGACTGTTTACTTCCTATTTCCCTCCAGACATGAGCTCTTTGAGGGAATTTCGGGCCTGCTGATTTCCCTAGTGTCTAGCAAGTATATCAGGGCCTACAATGCAGGGCATAGTCAAATGTCTGTTTAATTGGAATTAAGTTACCTGTTTATATATAAGCAAGTTGTGACTGGAAAGAATCTCTCAAATAATTGCCCTAAAGATATTTGCTTTTTGTCTTTTTTCCTAGATCATTATGGCATTCAGGTGAGTCTGGGGAAGGTGTTATGTGGCCATTGGTTCTGAAATATACTTCATTAGGATTTTCTGTATGGATTTTATTGGCTTTTAAACTCTGACCTCAAACCTGCTTGCTTTCTTCCTATTGTGATATGTCTAAGCAGTATAGTAACTTACATGCGTTCTGATGACTGAATATCGCCACACACATTAAGAGAGTGAACAGCTCCATTTGGTCCTTGCAAAATATCAAAAAGCCTTGTATTCTATCTGCTTTTTTGCTTTCATTCCTGATGTCTCACTGGTTGTATTTTTGTTTGAGGCCAGATCATTTTAGTAGAATTGTCATTATATCCTTTTTTCTATTTACTTTTAGAGTTTTGGAAAAAGAAGTTACTAATTATGCTGTTCTGATGTTAGGTGAATGGTAGAAATAAAATTTAGAAAATTTTCTAACTTGAGTAAAGCAGAATTCTTTATTATCAGAGGTATAAGATTACAGTTGTTCTTGGGCTGCAGCAGTCTGTCCACATCCATTTAAAACAAAGCATGGGGATATAGTAATAAAACAATCATGTGCAAAAAAAAAAAAAAAAAAACAATCATGTGCCTCTTATGGAGCTGATATTCTCATGGGGAGAGGCCAACAATAAAGTAAAAGCATAGAGAATATGGTGTCCACTACAGATTTTAAAAATTTGGTAACCACACACCTAGATATTTAAACATGCTCCTTTGTCATGGATGTTATTTTGAGGGAAAAGTTTGAGAGATAACTAAGATTAAACCTAACTCCAAAATAATGATGGCTTAACACTCACCATCCTCCCAATCTCTGCCAGTGCTCACTTCTGTTCACCCTTCTTCTTTTGTATTATCTTGAATAAAATAAAATTCCAAGAAAAATAAAAAAATAAAACAAAGTATGTTTTTGTGTGATCTGACTCAGCAGGTTCGAAGTTCCCATAAACTAAGCATCTTATCTGAAAATGGTTGTAAGTGAGGTTAGGTTTCATTCATTTGCTTGAAACTACATTGTATGTTGGGCCAATGTCTAATGCAGGACTGTGTGAAATGCCACTGTTTCCATTTTTGGATTCCATGATGCCCAATTAACATTAACACTCTCATCAATGGCCAACAGAGAAAAGTATTAGGGATAGGATGTAGGATTTTCAAGCACATGGTAAATCAGTATATAGTAAGCTGGAACTCTTTTAAAAGGTCTTCTCTGTTCTTTCTTTGTGAATGACATCAGAAAAACTTGAGAATTGTCTTTGATTCTTCCTTTCCACTCCGCCCTTCTGTTTTCTCCCATCATTTTCATTATAGTTGTAAACCTTGACTTTCTTCTTAGTCTCCATGGTACTTCGGCTTGCTGTAAGGGTCCTCAACCAATCATTTTCCCTACAGCAGGAACCAATCCTCTTTCACCTCTTCCTGGGGATTTCTGGGTGCTCATTCTTAGCTTTGATGATTTAAAGAATGGAGAGAGAACCTAGTATTATTTTGAGGGTAGTATTGAAAACTGATAAGGAAGTGATCCTAAGAATACGACTAGCTGATCTGCTTTCTATGCTGTTGGATGAGTTACTGATATTTAACCTCCCTTGGCTTTACTTTTCTCATTTGCAAAAGAGGAATAATAGTAGCTACCCTAGAGAGTTGTTGTTGAAATTAATTCATTAATTCATCTCCATTTTCTCCCCAAACCCCATGAAATTAAAGTAATTTGGAAAAAGGAATATGATCAAAGGACAAAGAAGAGGAGGGAAGATAAGATACCAAGATTTAGGAAGGTAGCAAGTTGAAGAATGTTAACTCACTAACAGAGAAGAGCAAACTGAAAACTACCCACAGAAGGAGAAAGTGCAGACTAATCCATATCACAACCCCATAAATGCTCAGGAATTATAGGTGCTAGGTACCTCTGAAAGGGCTCTAAAAACAGGAGGATTGATTGACTCTATTAGACTCCCAGATCTTCTCCCTTTCCCTCAATTTATTGAAAATAAATTTCTCAATAATGGGAGACAGGTTAACTTTTGGAGGAATTGAACCGGATGGCTCTGGACTCAGTAGGCTTATGCGGGCAAAGATAAAGCAACTGGATGAAACAGGTATTAAGTGAAGGTACATGTTGTGTCTTCTAAATATGTTCATGGCTTTCTCCTTTACCTCCCTCAGGTCTTTGCTTAAAGATGCCTTTCCTGATCACTGATTTAAAATTACATTCCTTCCCAACCTGATATTCATTGTCCCCCTTCCTGGCTTTACGTGGCACTTATTGCTACCTTGAAAATTTTTGCTATGTCTCCTTCTACTGAGTGTTAACACAAGAGTAGCGGGTTTTGTCTTTTGTTCACTTCAGTATTCCCAGTGCCTAAAATAGTATCTCATAGGTGCTCAGTGAATATCTGTTGAGTGAATGAACAAATGAGACTATTCAGTTTCTTTTCCCGAAGGCTCACAGCTAGTCTTATGTCCCCAGGCAGAAGATTGGAGGATTCCTCTCTGGAGCAATGACTGGCCTAAGAGAAAAGACACACAGATATTGATATTTGGTGGAAGAGTCCCCCATTTAAAAGGCTGGGTCTCTACTTGATAACTGTACAGTGATATTCAATAGTCAACAAACCCTGCTTTTTCATAGAATCACCAGCCATCCAGGGAAATCCTCTAACACAAAAGACAGGCAAAGACAAAATGGGAAAAGGAAACAATAATGCATAGAACAAAAGAAAATACTAAAAAACCTAGTATCTCTCGTCAGAGACAAGAGACAGTATGGCATCTGTGAAACAAGAACAGGATGCTCTTTTACAAAAAAAGGAACCTTGTTTCAGAGAACAAAATGTAAATGTTGGGAATGAAAACATGTATAGTAGATATAAATTAAATATAAGAGAAAGTTTAAGGTATCTCCTAGGAAGAAGCTTGTTCTACATTAAGATTAAAATTTAGAAATAGGGATAAAAAGGTTCTTACAAAGAAATCTCAACAGCCATACTCCAATATAAAATAAAAATTTTTTTAAAGTGGTAAGAGATGACAAAAAAAAACCCTATAAATTAAAAAAAAAAAATCTCCACAGCAGTACCTCAATTAGAAGTTGATAGAAGAATGCCCTAAAGTTTGAGAAAGAACATCTAACCTAAAATGGTTTTGGCTAATATTTGCCTACTATGTCTTTGTCCATTTTTTAAATTTGGGAACTTTTTGTCTCTTTTTAAGTAGTATATAGCTAGAATTAAAAAAAAAATCTCATCTGAGGGTATTTCAGACCTAGAGTATTCTTATTCTTATTTTGGTTTTTTTTATTCGTTTTTTTTTTTTTTTTCGCGGTACGCGGGCCTCTCACTGTTGTGGCCTCTCCCGTTGCGGAGCACAGGCTCCGGACGCGCAGGCTCAGCGGCCATGGCTCACAGGCCCAGCCTCTCCGCGGCATGTGGGATCTTCCCAGACCAGGGCACGAACCCATGTCCCCTGCATCGGCAGGCAGACTGTCACCCACTGCACCACCAGGGAAGCGCCTTATTTTGTATTTTGTTTCATCTGACCTGTGTTCCTTTTTCTCATTCCATTTTTTTTCTCTATTAGTGTACTAACGATATAATCTATTCTTTGAATGTTCCCCATCATTTTTTGGTAACAACTTTATTGAGATAGAATTCACATACCATACAACTGAGTCATTTAGAGTGTACAGTGTTTTTTTTAAGCATATTCCCAGAGTTCTGCAGCCATTACCACAATTTAGAACATGTTCAGCACCCCAAAAAGAAACTTTATAGCCATGAGCAGTTAGCCCTCACTTTCCCCCAAACCAACCAATCTGCTTTCTGTCTCTATAGATACACCTAATCTGGACATTTACAATAAATGGAATTAAACAATATATGTGCTCTTTTGTGACTGACCTTTTTTGCTTACCATAATATTTTCAGGGTTCATCTATATTGTGGCATGTTTAATATTTCATTCCTTTTATTGCCGAATAATATTCCATTGTATGGATATATACCAAATCTTATTTATCCATTCAACAATTGATGGACATTTGAGTTGCTCCTACTTTTTAACTATTATGAACAATGCCGATATGAACATTCTTATACAAGTTTTTATGTAGAAATATGTTTTCATGTCTTTTGGGTATACCTAGGAGTAGAATTGCTAGATCATGTGGCATCTCTCTGTTTAACCTTTTGAGGAACTGTCAAACTGTTTTCCAAAGCAGCTGTACCATTTTATATTATCATCAGCAATGTATGTGGGTTCTAATTCTCTACATTCTTGCCAACACTTGTCATTGCCAGTCTTTTTGTTTATAGCCATCTTAGTGGTGTGAAGTGGTTCTTTGTGTGGTTTTGATTTGCATTTCCCTAATAACTAATGATGCTGAATATCTTTTCATGTCCTTATTGACCATTTGTATACCTTCTCTGGAGGAATGTCTATTCAAATCCTTTGCTCATTAAAAAAATGGGTTGTCTTTGTATTGAGTTATGAGTTCTTTATATATTCTAGATACAAGTTCCTTATCAGATCTATGATTTGTGGGTATTTTCTCCCATTCTGTGGCTTATCTTTCATGTTTTTAATGGTGTCCTTTGTTTTTGTTTTTATTTCGGCTGTGCCGCAAGGCTTGTGGGATCTCAGTTCCCCGACCATGGATTGAACCCCGGCCTGGGCAGTGAAAGCGCCAAGTCCTAACTACTGGACTGCCAGGGAATTCCCTTTAATGGTGTCCTTTGAACCAAACATTTTTAAGTTTGATAAAGTTCAATTTATTTTTTTTCTCATGCTTTTAGTATCATATCTAAGAAGCCTTTGCCTAACCTAGGGTCATGAAGATTTATGCCTATGTTTTCTTCTTAGAGTTTTATAGTTTTAGCTCTTACATAGAGGTCTATGATCCATTTTAAGTTTTGTTTTGTTTTGTTTTGTTGCAGTACGCGGGCCTCTCACTGTTGTGGCCTCTCCCGTTGCGGAGCACAGGCTCCGAACGCACAGGCTCAGTGGCCATGGCTCACGGGCTCAGCCGCTCCGTGGCATGTGGGATCTTCCCGGACCGGGGCATGAACCCATGTCCCCTGTGTCGGCAGGCGGACTCTCAACCACTGCGCCACCAGGGAGACCCTTAAGATAATTTTTATATACGATGTGAGGAATGGGTTCAGCTTTGTTCTTTTGCATGTGGATATCCATTGTCCCAACACCATTTAATGAAAGGGCTCCTCTTTCCTCCTTGCATTATCTTGGCACGCTGGTCAAAAATCAATTGACCATAAATGTTTGGGTTTATTTTTTAACTCTCAATTCTATACCATTGATTTATATATTTGCCTGTATACCAGGATCACACTGTATTTATTACTATAGCTTTGTAGCAAGTTTTGAAATCAAGAAGTATGAGTCTTACAACCATGTCTTTCCTTAAAATTTGTTTTGACTCGTCTGTGTACCTTGAATTTCCATGTTAATTTTAGGATTAGCTTGTCAATTTCTGCAAGGAAGTTAGATACAATTTTGTTAGTTATTACTTTGAATCTGTGAATCAGTTTGGGGAATATTGCCATTTTAGTAATAATAAATCTTCTAATCCATGAATATGGGATGCCTTTCTATTTATGTATATCTTTTTAAATTTCAGCAATGTTATATCAGTGCTATTATAAATGGAATTGTTTTCTTAATTTCATTTTTGGATTGTTTATTTCAAGTGTATAGAAATACCATTGATTTTTGTATATTGATCTTGTATTCTGCAACTTTACTGAAATTATGTACTAGTTCTTACAGTTTTTTAATGGATAACGTAAGATTTTTGCCTTAGACATTTTAACATGCATACTTAATATATAAAAGGGCAAGTTAGGGACTTCCCTGGTGGCGCAGTGGTTAAGAATCTGCTTGTCACATGAAAAGTTGCTCAACATCACTAATTATTGGAGAAATGCAAATCAAAACTACAATGAGGTATCACCTCACACCAGTCAGAATGGCCATCATCAAAAAATCTACGAACAATAAATGCTGGAGAGGGTGTGGAGAAAAGGGAACCCTTTTGCAGTGTTGGTGGGAATGTAAATTGATACAGCCACTATGGAGAACAGTATGGAGGTTCCTTAAAAAACTAAAAATAAAAAAAAATTTAAAAAACTAAAAATAGAATTACCATATGATCCAGCAATCCCACTACTGGGCATATACCCTGAGAAAACCATAATTCAGAAGGACACTTGTACCCCAGTGTTCATTGCAGCACTATTTACAATAGGCAGGACATGAAAACAGCCTAAATGTCCAACGATAGATGAATGGATAAAGAAGATGTGGTACATATATAGAATGGAATATTAGCCATAAAAAGGAACGAAATTGGGTCATTTGTAGAGATGTGGATGGACCTAGAGTCTGTCATACAGAATGAAGTAAGCCAGAAAGAGAAAAACAAATATCGTACATTAATGCATATATGTGGAATCTAGAAAAATCGTACAGATGAACCTATTTGTAGGGCAGGAATAGAGATGTAGATGTAGAGAACGGACATGTGGACACGGGGGGAAGGGGAGGGTGGCACGAATGGGGACATTAGGTTTGACATAAATACACTACCATGTGTAAAATAGATAGTGGGAACCTGCTGTATAGCACAGGAGGTCAGCTCGGTGCTCTGTGGTGACCGGGATGGGGGGGTTAGAGGGAGGTCCAAGAGGGAGGGGATATAGGTAAAGATATAGATTCACTTCATTGTACAACAGAAACTAACACAACATTGTAAAGCAATTTTACTCCAATTAAAAAAAAAAAAGAAGAATCCACCTGCCAATGCAGGGGACACGGGTTCAATCACTGGTCCAGGAAGATCCCACATGCCATGGAGCAGCTAAGCCCATGTGCCACAACTACTGAGCCTGTGCTCTACAGCCTGCAAGACACAACTACTGTGCACATGTGCCACAACTACTGAAGCCTGTGCGCCTAGAGCCCATGCTGCGCAATAAGGGAAGCCACTGCAATGAAAGGCCAGCTCACCGCAATGAAGAGTAACCCCCGCTCGCCGCAACTAGAGAAAGCCTGCGCGCAGCAATGAAGACCCAATGCAGCCAAAAATAAATAAATAAATAAAAATTTTTTAAAAGTGCAAGTTGAATCAATATTTCTGCCATTCTTCTGAAATAATACAAAGACTTTAGAAATCTGTGGCAGACAAAACAATGATATCCCAAAGATGCTTGAGTCCTATCACTGGAACCTGTGACTGGATTATTTTACATGGCAGAGGAGAATTAAGGTTGCAGATGGAATTAAGGTTGCTAATCAGCTGACTTTAAAATAAAGAGATTATCCTGGATTATTTGAGTGGGTCCCATGTAATCACGAGTGTCCTTTAAAGAAGAGGGAGGCAGAAGAGTAGGCCAAAATCTGAGAGAAATTTGAAGATGCCACATTGCTTGCTGGCTTTGAAAATGGAGGAAGAACCTGTGAGCCAGGTAATACAGGCAGCTTCTAGAAGCTGGAAATGGTATTTAAATATCTCAGTTTAGGCACTAGAGGAACTCTTTGCTACTAGGTTGATTATTGCTATAGGCCTTTACAGTGACAGAGGTAGCATATTTTTTTTTAACACAAAGGGAATCATGAGTTCATGTTGATATTTCCAATTCAAAATTAAGATTACAGGGTTTTTGGGAATTCCCTGGTGGTCCAGTGGTTAGAACTCTGTGCTTTCACTGCTGAGGGTGCGGGTTCGATCCCTGGTCAGGGAGCTAAGATCCTGCAAAGCACACGGCATGGCCAAAAAAAAAAAAAAAAAAATTACGGGGTTTTAAAATTCTTTAACTTTATATCATCTCTTTTCTCTTACAGTGGGAATTTTGGTTCCTCATGATATTAACCTAACTACCTACTTGCTTTATATATGTATATAAATATGCACTTATGTGATGTTCAAAATAACCAATTATAACACCAATAAAAGCTACTAACAGGGACTTCCCTGGTGGCTCAGTGGTTAAGACTCCTCGCTCCCAATTCAGGGGGCCCGGGTTCGGTCCCTGGTCAGGGAACTAGATCCCACATGCATGCCACAACCAAGGAGCCACCGAGCCTCAACTAAGAAGCCCGCCGGTGGCAACTAAGACTTGGCACAACCAAATAAATAAATTAACTAAATTTTTAAAAAAGCTAGTAACAATGTGATTACTGAATATTGTTTAAGACTTATTCAGTTGTTTTTTTCCCTTAAAGTATATCCCACCAGAGATACATAGTCAAATAATTATGTTTTAAAGTCACTTGGAATAATTGTTAGTATACCATTAGGTTAATTTGTTCCCTTTTTTGTTGTTGGTGGTGATTGGTTTTTACAAACTTTTAAACATATTTGTAAAACAAAAGTAAAATTATTTACATGACTCCAAAATTGGAACTATAATAGTGTATTCAGAAAAGTATAGCATCTGTCCTTTTTCCCTCTGGTACCCTACAGATTAACTATTTTCATTATTTTTTGTTTAATCCTTCCACTTAAAAAAAGTTTATATATTTATATCCCCTTCTTTCTTAGATAAAAGATAACATATATGCCATTCTGCTTTACTTTTTTTTTTTAAATAAATTTATTTATTTTTGGCTGCATTAGGTCTTTGTTGCTGTGTGCGGGCTTTCTCTAGGTGAGGTGAGCGGGGGCTACTCTTCATTGCGGTGCATGGGCTTCTCATTGCAGTAGCTTCTCTTGTTGCAGAGCATGGGCTCTAGGTGTGCGGGCTTCAGTAGTTGTGGATTGTGGACTCTAGAGCGCAGGCTCAATAGTTGTGGCGTACAGCCTTAGTTGCTCCACGGCATGTGGGATCTTCCTGAACCAGGGCTTGAACCCGTGTCCCCTGCATTGGCAGGTGGATTCTTAACCACTATGCCACCAGGGAAGTCCCTGCATATTACTTTTTAAAATTTAATATATCCTGATCACTCCTTAACAGTATATAAAGATTTCTTATTCTTTTTTTTTTTCTGCAGCTGCATAGAACTCTATTGTGTGAATATAACACAGTTTATTCAACCAGTTTCCCTATTGATGGATGTTGGGTTCTTTTTATCGTTTTCTATTTCAAATAGTACTGAAATGAACAAATTAATGTGTACGTCATTTTGCATTTTGGGGAGTAGGGACTGATTTTAACGTAATTGTCTTCAATGTTGTGTACTTTTACCATAATATGGTAATTCTCTTAAAATCTTGTGTTTTGTTGACCTTCAGGAATCTGTGATTGGTAGTTTCAGTTATGAAAACTTCAGCTACTACTCTTCAAACCTTTATCCGTTCTCTAATTTCCTGTTATAACTCTGATTTGACATATGTAAAAGGTATTTCTGTTTCCTGCATATCTCTTAACTTCTTCCATATTTTTCATCTTTTGTTTTTATATTGCATTCTAGATGTATCCAGATATATCTGAACAGATGTATTAGTTTACCTTTCTCCTTAGCTGTTAAACTGATCATTTTCTTTTTAATTCTATTCTTTTCATTTTAGAAGTTGTATTTGTTTCAAGTTTCTATTATTTTTTAAACACATGAAACAGTTATTTTATATTCTACCATATAATTTCAATATATGAAGCCTTTATACATCTGTTTCCTCACATGTTTTATGGTTTTTGACTGTGAGATGGTCATGTGCTTTGGAACTTTATCTGTGTGAGTTCTTGGTCCTGGAATGAAGGTTGATTCCTTCAGAGAGGATTTGCCTTTGTTTCTGTTGGGTTCCTGAGGTCACTGCTGGTCTGGGTTCACTTTAAATTCTCAACTTGAAACTTATTCGAATATTTAAGTGTATGAATTTAGCTAAAATCAGTTTAAGAGTTGTCTGTGGTTACAGTTTCATCAGAGAAAGACTTTTTATTTTTTTTCTCTCTTCTCCCATTCATACAATGCCAAGTTTCAAGACATGTATTTTTTTTTCTTTTAGCCCTGAGATCAGAGTAGAGAGCAGAGCATTACTATTTTACCCTTTCACTGACGATATGATCCTTTGAGATCTCAGCTTTATGGGAAAAATAACTTCTACTGGCCTCTCCACCAAGGATTCCCACCTTGTGCTTTGTGTCTTGTTCTGTGTGCCCCAGGAAACCCCCAAAACCTCAGGTTCAGCTGGTCGGCAAATGCCATTAAGATAAAAGCCAGCTTTAATGGACTGAATGCCTCTCTGAGTTCCCATCTTCACTTAACTTTTGGCCTCAGTATTCCATATTCCTTACTTTCTTGCCAGCCTCATTTAAAAAGAAGGAATGAATATAAGACCATTTATTTATTTATTTTCTTTTGGCTGCACAGCTTGTGGGATCTTAGTTCCCTGACCAGGGATTGAACCTGGGCTACGACAGTGAAAGTGCCAAGTCCTAACCACTGGACCGCCAGGGAATTCCCTATGTATATTTAAAAAATATAATCAGTAATTTTATATAAATATGATCTTATATATAATTATTTTTATATATTCATATATTTTTATACACACATACATATAATTTTAGCCAACATTTCCCAAGTTGGATCTACCAAGGCGCCTAGTTATCGATGATGGAAACAGCCCCTGACAAAATTTCTATACCAGAGAAAGCTGTCAGTCAAGTGTAAAAATGGGTAACAGCATTTCCTGACATGCAGAGTTTCAAAATTAATCCCTCTTTCTCAGAAAGCTAATGGAGGATGTGTTCCATCAAATGAGAGAGTGTATCAGGCTTCCCTCGTGGCGCAGTGGTTAAGAATCCGCCTGCCAATGCAGGGGACACGGGTTTGAGCCCTGGTCCGGGAAGATTCCACAT
This sequence comes from Aethalodelphis obliquidens, assembly GCF_003676395.1. Classification (NCBI taxonomy): domain Eukaryota; kingdom Metazoa; phylum Chordata; class Mammalia; order Artiodactyla; family Delphinidae; genus Aethalodelphis; species Aethalodelphis obliquidens. The sequence goes on from NW_020837994.1 coordinate 1,505,448, forward strand.
GCCGTGGAGCAATTAAGCCCGTGTGCCACAACTACTGAGCCTGCGCACCACAACTACTGAGCCTGCGTACCACAACTACTGAAGCTTGCATGCCTAGAGCCCGTGCTCCGCAACAAGAGAAGCCACTGCAGTGAGAAGCCCGTGCACCACAACGAACAGTAGCCCCTGCTCGCCGCAACTAGAGAAAGCCTGCACGCGGCAACAGAGACCCAACACAGCCAAAAATAGAATTAAAAAAAAAAAGAGTGCATCAAGAAAAATGTGGGATATGGGAATCAGAGATTCAACGCAGAAGAAAGGCAAGGGGAATTCAATTCCAGGATGATGATGAAATGACAGGAATTCATTCTTTCCAGAGAGCAAGCAGTCTCATTTGGAGCAGATGAGTAGACGGTGCCAGAGAAGGGAGTTTCCAAAGAAAAAAATGAACCTGATAGATCATTTAATGTGGTTGACCATATTAAGAGAAGTTTTATAGATTTCTCAAATTATAAATTTAATAGATTTATAAATTTCTCTTAAATTAAAAAATGTTTATGAAATATAAAGAAAAGTTTAAAAATTATGTACAGTTTAAAGAAGAATAAAATAAATTCCCATGTATTCACCACCTAGCTATGACATAGAACCTTTTTTTTAATTAAAAAAAAGTTTTTTAACATATTTATTGGAGTATAATTGCTTTACAATGTTGTGTTAGTTTCTTTGTCAGCACTTTAGAAGCTCATTGCCTCTCCACAAGAGCATTTCCACTCTCCACAGCCTTGAATTGCATGTTTATCATTCCCTTGCTTTTCTTTATATTTTTACCACCTATTCATATATTCATAAAAACATATTATTTAGTTTTGCCTGTTTTTGAACTTTATTACTAATGGAATCATACTGCATTTATTCTTCTGTGCTTGTATCTTTTTCCAAATATACTTTTGAGATTCATCCATGTTATTGCATGTAATTCTAGCACATCCATTTTCACATCAGTGCCATATTCAGCTGTCTGAATATATCACAATTTGTATATTCCACTGATAGTGAACATTTAGCTTGCTTGTTATTCTTTACTTTTATGGAAATGCTTCTGTGAACATCCTTTTATGTGTAGCTTAGTACTTAAGTACAGGCGTTTCTCTGTAAACTGAAACTGCTAGATTGAAGGACACCTGTTCAGCTTTACCAGGTGATGCCTCACTGTTTTCCAAACAGTTTTCCCCATTTACACTCCCACCAGCAGTGGATGACAGTTCCATCTGATCCGTATCCTCCCCAGGATGTGGTAATGTTTGGCTTCTTATATTTTGTCAACATGCTGGGTGTGAAATTATACCTTACTGTGATTTAAAATTTTATGTCTTTTGGAGTGAGTCAGTTTTCCTGGTCTCTCCCCTATATACATGTTGTTAAAGTTTGATTTTCTCCTGTTTTTAAAAAAATTATGTCTCTTGACTATGAATGAAATTGGGAACCTTTTAATGTGTCTATAGGCTATTTGTGTTTCCTCTTTTGTGAAATGCCTATTAATGTCTTTTGTCTATTAAAAGGTTTGGGGAACCAATTAGTGATAGTTTAATAGAAACCTCAGTAAACAAAATAAAAGACAGTTATTCTGGACAAAAGTTTTACAAGAAAGAAAGTATCAGTATACTGTGTGGCTTAGCTATGAACAGTGTTTTTGTAATAACTAACATTTATGAAGTACTTATATGCCTGCTTGTAAATCACATTTCAGAGCTTACAGTTGAGGAAATTAAGGCAGAAATAACTTGTTAATAATGGTCACAAAGCTTATAATTATTGGAAATAAAATTTAACCTGAGGTAATCTGTACATAGCCATACTGTAAAAATATATATAGTGTTTTTTTAATTAATTAAATTTATTTATTTATTTTTGGCTGCGTTGGGTCTTCGTTGCTGCATGTGGGCTTTCTCTAGTTCTGGCGAGCGGGGGCTACTCTTTGTTGCAGTGCACGGGCTTCTCCTTGCAGTGGCTTCTCTTGTTGCAGAGCACTGGCTCTAGGTGCACGGGCTTCAGTAGTTGTGGCATGTGGGCTTAGTATTGTGGCTTGTGGGCTCTGGAGCACAGGCTCAGTAGTTGTGGCACACGGGCTTAGTTGCTCTGCGGCATGTGGGATCTTCCCAGATCAGGGCTCGAACCCATGTCCCCTGCATTGGCAGGCAGATCCTTAACCACTGCACCACCAGGGAAGTCTCTATAGTTTGTGGTGTTTTTTTTCTTTGGCTGCATTGGGTCTTTGTTGCTGCACGGGCTTTGTTTAGTTGTGGCGAGTGGGGGCTACTCTTCATGGTGGTGCGCGGGCTTCTCATTGCAGTGGCTTCTCTTGTTGCAGAGCATGGGCCGTAGGCGTGCGGGCTTCAGTAGTTGTGGCACGAGGGCTCAGTAGCTGTGGCTCGCGGGCTCTAGAGTGCAGGCTCAGTAGTTGTGGTATACGGGCTTTGTTGCTCCGTGGCATGTGGGATCTTCCTAGACCAGGGCTGAAACCCTTATTCCCTGCTTTGGCAGGCGGATTCTTAACCACTGTGCCACCAGTGGAGCTCAGTCCTTATAGTTTTAATAAATAGTTTTAATTGTGGTGAAATCCAACTCCTAAATCTTCTGTTTTATCATTTCTGCTTTTGGTGTTGTATCTAAGAAATTGTTGCTTAACCCAAGATCACAATATTTACCCCTGTGTTTTCTTCTTAGAGTTTTATAGTTTTAGCTCTTACATTTAGGTTTGTGATCCACTTTGATTTAATTATGTATATAGTAAGAGGAAAAGGGTCTAGATTCTCATACTTCTGCATGAATACTTTTGCAGTTGTCCTGACTTCATTTGTTGGAAGGACTGTTCTTTCCCCAGTGAATTGTCTTGGCCCCTTTGTTGAACCACTATTGATGTAAAGGTTAGAGTTTATTTCTGGACTTTGAATTCTGTTCAGTTAATCTGTATGTCTACTCTCATGCTTGTACTACAGTCTTGATTAGTGTAGCTTTGTAATGTCCCATTTCCTTTCATTGGAAGCCTTATCAGGATTCAGTAAGGAGGATTCTGTTTATTAACCTCAAAGCATAATAATAATAGTAATAATAATAAGACACCAAGCTAAGTACTTTATGCACATTAGCTTATTTTATACTGTCAACAGATAATCATCAGTGTGTCAGGCTTTGAGAGTACACTGGTGAACAAATGGAGAACATTCTTGCTCTCATGGATCTCAAACAGTAGCAAATTAGGTGGAGTGAGTGAAAGATAATAACAAATACATGAACACACTAATTTTAGGCAATGACTAGTTGTATGACAAAAATAGAACAGGCTAATTTGAGGGTAACCAAAGGATAAGAAGACTACTTTAATCCTCATAACAAAGCGTGTAAAACTGATGCTATAACCCTATCTGACATGAAGAAACTCAGGCCTGGAGAAGTTAAGTGACTTGCCCAAGGTCACACAGTTAATAAAGGCAGAAATGGGTTATGAAAACAAATCTTTAGTCTCTAGCAAATGGAAAATTAATTTATATTTAGAAAGTTTTAAGGGTGGAGTAGCCCCTTATTCTTTTCTTCCTCTTTAAAAATTTTCCTCTTTCTGCTGGAAATAGATTGTTTTGGTTCACATATAGGCCAAGCGTTCTTTTTTTAAAAATTTTCTTGAAGTATAGTTGATTTACAGTGTTGTGTTAATTTCTGCTGTATAGCAGTCACTCAATTATAAATATATATATATTTTCATATTCTTTTCCATTATGGTTTATCATGGGATATTGAATATAGTTCCCTGTGCTATACAGTAGGACCTTGTTGTTTATCCGTCCTATATATACTAGTTTGCATCTGCTAATCCCAAACTCAAAATCCTTTTCTCCCCCAGGCCCCCACCCTTGACAACCGCAAGTCTGTTCTCTATGTCTGTGAGTCTGTTTCTGTTTCATACATAGGTTCATTTGTGTTGTATTTTAGGTTCCACATATAAGTGATATCATATGGTATTTGTCTTTCTCTTTCTGACTTACTTCACTTAGTATGATAATCTCTAGGTCCATCCATGTTGCTGCAAATGGCATTGTTTCATTCCTTTTTATGGCCGAGTAATATTCCATTGTATATATGTACCACATCTTCTTTATCCATTCATCTGTCAAGGGACATTTAGGTTGTTTCCATGTCTTAACTATTGTAAATAGTGCTGCTGTGAGCATAGGGGTGCTTGTATCTTTTCATATTATAGTTTTGTCTGGGTATATGCCCAGGAGTGGGATTGCTGGATCATATGGCACCTCTATTTTTACTTTTCTGAGTAATTTCCATACTGTTTTACATAATGACTGTCCCAATTTACATTCCCAGCAACAGTGTAAGAGGGTTCCCTTTCTCCACACCCTCTCCAGCATTTATTATTTGTAGACTTTTTAATGATGGCTGTTCTGATTGGTGTGAGGTGGTACCTCATTGTAGTTTTAATTTGCTTTTCTCTAATCATTAGCAATGATGAGCATCTTTTCATGTTAGGCCAAGGGTTCTTAATTTGAGATTCATAGATGGGTTTCTTGAAGCCAGGAAATTGTATACGAAATATATGTGTATGAATTTTTTTCTAGAGTGAGGACTCATAATTCATCAGATTCTGAACAGGGTCTATGAGAATAGCAAAGGGTCCATAAACACACTTGATTCACGTGGTTTAGGTAGAAGCCATATTTCCTGTGTGTCTCTTGTAGTACTACTTTGTTCCTTGGCTGCCGAACTCCTTCCTCTGGTAGCAGGAGATGGGAGGAAATGATGCATTTATTTTGTTAGGTTTGAAATAAACTTTTTTCTGACATCAAAAATTTTGTATACATTTACCTCCCAAAGTAGATTTTTATTATTTTTTTAATAATTTTTTTTCTTGTTTTTATTTATTTATTTGGTTGTGCTGGGTCTTAAGTTGCAGCCGGCAGGCTTGTTAGTTGCGGCACACAGGCTCCTTAGTTGTGGCACGTGAACTCTTAGTTGCAGCATGCATGTGGGGTCTAATTCCCTGACCAGGGATTGAACCTGGGCCCCCTGCATTGGGAGCACTGAGTTTTAACCACTGTGTCACCAGCAAAGTCCCCCAAAGTAGATTTTTATTTATAAATTGTTGGACTTAATAATTCATCTATTAGTTCAGAACTTTAGAATGACTTTGATTCTACTGTCAGTCATCTTCCATATCTTGAACATTCCTGAGATTTGTTGATTGCCTTTTTGAAAGTTCTTTCTGTGTTTTCCTCCTTTTAAATTCCATTGTCAGTCTATACTCCCATCTTTTCCTACCCAGGTTATTGCAACATATTGTTTTCCAGAACCAAGTCCATCTTGTACCTCTCACCACATTGATCTTTCTGAAATACTTTAATCTGTGCATTTTATTGGCTGCTCATTTTCTACAATACCATTCAAACTCTATCTGGCTTTTGGGACCCTAACAGACAAATAACAGAAAAAGATCATATATTTTGTACTTTATTATTATTCTTTCTCCACTATCTGCTTTTACTTGTATCAGCTCTTAGTTTTCAAAACTGCTGTACTTATTCCCACCTTATTGCATTTATTTTTTTACTTTGTTTTTTAATAGTACCCCCATGACAGGCATCATACCGGGTACTTATTTGTGCCCTTCTCTCTCCCTGAAATGTCTGCCTTACCCCTCCCTATTTCTCTGCTTCCATCATCAGTCCAAATTCTGTTTGTCCTTTAATGCATAGCTTAAATATTATTTTTTCTTTGAAGTCTCTATTTCTCTAGCTGAAAGTAATCTTTATTCCCTCTGAACATTCACAGCACTTTAGCTGTACCTCTTAGGCTATTTAAAGTATTTATCTGTACATTATGTTAGATATTTAGGTATTTGATATTAGCTTCTTGAGAGCAGAGGCATTGTCTCACTAGTTTTATGGTAATCCCAGCATCTCCTACCACCCCACCTCAGTCACAAGCCTGATACATATAATAGGTTCTTGGTGAATAAATCCTTATTTTTAAAGTATAACTTAACCTTGTTATGCTTTTGAAAGTTCTTATTTCAGAATTCTTTCATTATGACTCCATGGAGAAAAAAGTCAGTAATTAATTCATTTAAAACAATTACAAGTAGGGAATTCCTTGGCCGTCCAGTGGTTAGGACTTAACGCTTTCACTGCCGTGGCCCGGGTTCAACCCCTTGTTGGGAACTAAGATCCTGCAAGCCACGTGGCGCGGCTAAATAAATAAGTAAATAATAAAATAAAAAATTATAACTAAAAAGAGCCTACACAGGCTGTAATGACCATAAAGTAGCTAGGCATAAAAGAATAAGAAACTATTTTTTAAAAGAACCAAAACTTCAACTCTAAAATACAGAGTATTCTTTCTGACTAGAATATAAAGATTCATATTCTACTTCTTATCTAACCTTGTACAAAATTTCCTGAAGTCATGGAGTATATAAGCAATTATGTGTTCAAATGCAGATGTTAGGAGTATGCCAGAAAGATCTCTGTGGGAGTAGGAGCAACATTTTGAGGTATAGATTATTGGCTTTTTAACTAAATGGGAATTACTCATATGTTGTATAAGTTGGGTAGTCCCTGAAAATTTATTTTTTAAATGAAGATTAGAAGTGGAGGCTGTTTTCCTAGGAATGATTTCTGATGGTAGGAAGTAATTTTTCTTTAACTAGTTCCTGGCCAACTTGGAAAGTTTCTGTGGCCTTGGCAAAATCAGTCATATTTAGACTCTGAAAAGGAAACCTCTGATAATATGCCCTACATAAAGCTTTATTACTTTTCAGAAGTATAAATGAGAGAGTGAGAGACAAAAAAAATCTGAGAATTAATGTAGCATTGGAGGAAAGGACAGAGACTTTGAAGAGTGATGGAACTGGATTTGCGTCCAGTCAGTGCTACTTAGTAGTTGTAGAACCTTTGGCAAGTTGCTTTGTATCTCTAAATCTGTTTTTTAATCTGAGAAATGGCGATAAAAACAACTCAAAGTTTTGTCAGAATTAAATAGAATCATGCCTGTAAATTGGCACAGTGACTCACTGTTGCGTACAGTAAATGTTAGGTACTATTACTACGATATCCTAGCTCTAGACATCAAAATTTCATGCATGGATTCTTAGAATCTATTATAATAGGTTTGGCATGCTATGTTATGATTGTTATATGTGCTCAAATTTTAATATATGCATAGATGAGTTTGTGAGTGACTGATAAGTAGAATTAAGAGTTCTGCTTTTAGAATGAAATTCTGCCATTTGTAGCAATGTGGATGAACCTAGAGAATATTATGCTTAGTGAAATGTCAGACAAAGACAAATACTGTATGGTATCACTTATATATGGAATCTAAAAAATAATACAAATGAATGTATGTGCAAAATAGAAACAGACTCACAGATATAGAAAACAAACTAGTGGTTACCAAAGGGGAGCAGGAAGGGGGAGGGACAAATTAGGCGTATGGGATTAACAGATACAAACTACTGTGTATGAAATAGGTAAGCAACAAGGATATATTGTATAGCACAGGGAATTATGGCCATTATTTTGTAATAACTTATAATGAAGTATAATCTACAAAAATTCTGAATCATTATGCTGTACACCTGAAACTAATATAATATTGTAAATCAACTATACTTCAATAAAAATAAATAAATAACTGACTGAAAAAAAAATAGGTCTGCTTTTAGTTTTGCAATAGGAATTCAAGTGCAACCAGTAAACCAAAAAATAGGTCTAGGCTAAAGTTGTAGTTTACTTCCACAGAAGGACTTTTTCTATCAGAAGATAGGTTTACCGATTTACTGAGCAACTACCAAATGCCAGATGTATTAGATTATTTTAAAGGATATCTTATTTTACTTAGTCATTATAATCCAAGGCAGAAAGAATTTAGATAATTTGAAATTGCCCAAGTCCATACTGCAAGTGTTAGGAATTATAGGGCAATGGTATGAACTGTGAGGAATTTGAACTCCTCTCTCACTCCAAATCATATATTCTACCTTTGTATTTCTAGCATCTCTCTCTCAACTTGGGGAACTTTAAAAATTATCAGTACCTAGGCCACATCCCAGACCATTTAAATCAATTTCTAGAGGTGAGATCCAAACATCAGTATTTTTAAAAGCTCCCCAGGTGATTTTATTGTTACATGGATTGAGACATACTAACCTGTTTCAATGCCTAGTAGAAGGTAGATATTCAATAAATACTTGACTGTTGAGAGAATACATTCCTTACTGCCCAGCTGCCCCACTGTAATTCTTTACAGTATTATAGTCAACCTAGAGTACTTTTGTATTAACTTAAGTTTTTAAAAGTAGCTTTGTATTATGCTTTGTACATATTCTCAATTCGGTCCCATAGCATATACAAGAAGTTGTCAGGCAGGAGTTAATGTTTTGCTGCTGATGGAATGCTAAATTTCCTACATTACTGGAAAGAATCTGTGTGGAAATAGAGGAAGACTTGGGGTTTCTTTCTTGTGTTCCATCCAAGGTTGAAGCCTTAGGTTGTAAACAGATATTTATCAATTATTTTTGTTTTGTTTCAAAATAGTTTAATATAATAATTTAAAATAACAATAATTTAAAATAATACATGGTTCAAAGGTCAAAACATAGAAAGGGATGTACAATGAAAATTGTCCCTCTCACCTCCCAGTCATAGTTCCCCTCCCAGGTTACCATCAGTGTTACATCAGTATTCATTCAGAGATATTCTAAATATATATAAGCAATTACATTTATGCATATTTCTCATTTTTACCCAAATGGTAGTAGGTGCATCATGTTTGTTTCTTTGCTTACTTAACAGTGTATCTTATCCATAGATAAGGAATTTTATCAATATATAATCGCTTCCTTCTTTTTACAACGAAATATTATTTCTCTGTGTACCAAAATTTATTTTAATTAGTCACCTGTTGATATTTAGGTTATTTCCAATTTTTCTCTATTACAAGCAATGCTACATTGAATAGATAAGTCATTTCACTTCTGTGTGAGCTTCTCTTCAGATAAATGCCCAGAAATTCAAGGTATTGATACGGACAGTTTGCTTTCTGTGAAGCTTGTATATTGATTGGTTGGGAAATGACAAGAAGCATGAAAAAATGTGAAGGATTAAAGGTATGAAGAAGCAATAGTGACCAAAAATTAATGTAGCAGGAACAATATTAAAGTGGATTGAGAGGATAGGAATGAGCCTATAGCCAAGAACAAGGTGAGAGAACTAGCAGGTTTTGTTGTGTGTATATACACACAATATATTTGTGATTAAAACATACTAACGAAAAAAAACATACTGATGAATTTCCTAAAATCCTAAAATTTTATACATATATGAGCTTTTTAAAACAGTTTAATGTAATACTTTGTGTATGAAAACTCTTCATATCTTTACGAGAAAATATCTTGCTATTTTCATTTCAGATTTACGTTTAATATTTGTTGATGAAGATTTTACCTTTTCATGCATAACTAATTTTTACTTGAAATCTCTCTCTTTTTTTCCCCTTAGCCCTGGAAGAAAGCGGGACTTTTCTCCTGTTCCGTGGAGTCAGTACTTTGAATCCATGGAAGATGTAGAAGTAGAGAATGAAACTGGCAAGGATATATCCTTTGTAAAATGCCTTATTCTTTAGTAGGCTTATAACATTGTCTAAGAAGATTTGTGTAGTTTCTAAAATGTTCTTCTCGCTGTTTATTTCATTTTCATTCTCTACCTGTTCCTTGTACAACATGGAATATTTCTTGTAAGACTGTGCCAATATCTTATTTGGCTATAATTGTCTCATGCATGGGGAAGGGATTAAGAATTAAATTCTTGAAACTGATATATCTTTTGAGGGCCCAGGTTTTGAGGGGAAGGTTTAATGAGTCAAGTGAGTTGAACTGGTTTAGCGTCTAGAAACCAGGGACTGTGTCCTCATTAGGGCAAAGGGAATAGTTTTTTTCCCATTGAAAAAGTGGTGATGGGCATTCCCTGGCAGTCCAGTGGTTAGGCTCAGCCTTTTGACTGCGGAGGGCCTGGGTTCAGTCCCTGGTCAGGGAACTAAGATCCCACAAGCCGTGTGGTACAGTCAAAATAAAAAATAATAATTAAAAAAAAAAGTGGGGAAAAAGAACGTGGTCATACTGGCTCCATGCCTCAAAAACAGGTTTGGTGTCTCAGAAACTTCTACTTAAGTGCCTCTTAGGTTTGGAAGTCTGCAGCTTTGCTTATAGCTTGGTCCTGACTGAGTTTTCTGATCCAGTCATTATGACTAGGTAATCAAAAACTTCAGTGAGCAAAAGCTTAGATATGTTATCTTTAACTATTCATACACTTTTCGAGTTTACAAGAGTGGCTCAGAGGGTCCAGTCCTACTTCTTCTGCATGGAGGAGGCCACTCTGCCCTTTCTTGGGCTGTGTTCACGGTAAGTAAGCAGTTGATAGTGGAAGTTAATGTTAGTTAGCACAATCATTATATGCTTGGGGATGAATTTGACTAGCCTAACTTTCTTCTGTGCTCATTCACTTAGCTTCATATAAGATGGTTAGGGATGTAAGTCGATTTCAAACATTTATCATCATAGGCCAAAATCATGTGTTCTTTAAACTAGAGGATTTTAACTGGAGTGAGCTTTAGCACATGAATTCTTCAGTTTATAAAATGTTCTATATATATTGCACTGGGATGAGGGGGATGGAATTCTCCAAAGTTGGGGACTGTGTCTCAGTGATTTAAGTAATGGATAAGCAGACAGTCTTTTTGGGTGCTTCGGTAGAGATAATGTCTGTCCTTTGTCTCCCTAATAGAGCCTGCTATAGTACTTAACACATCGAAATGCCCCATATATATTTGGAAAGTGTTCCTTCTTTTTTAAATAATGTTTATATTTTAATGGTACTAGTGAGCTACTAGGAAGTAATATTTGGTTGATGATACCCTGGTCTAGAGTACGGAATATGTGTCTATGTGAGTACTGCCAGTTGTAGATCTTCCCAATATTCTTGACTCTGGGGTAGGGTAGCCCATATATAAGGGGAGATACTGTTGAAGAAGATACTGGCAACATTCCTATCTAAAATGAAATTGTCATCTCTTCTTGTGTGTATCAAGCAGATATACATATGTCTTCTACTTACCACTAGTGAGTCTGAAGGACAGAAAGTGGGAGCAAGTGAGAATGCAGCACTATATACCTGGAGCCAGATAGCTGTGGAGTTGAGGAGGGCCCTGAATATATCATTTCATTCCTGGCAGCAGGATTATTGGAATTAAGTATAAAGGTGTCTTCTCATGTCTTCTATTAGACCATGAATTCCTTGAGAACAGGGATAATGTCTGTCTTCTTTTGTTTCCCAAATTCCTGAAACAGTTTTTGACATATAGGCAGTTACTTAACGATTATTAAATTATTGAATGATTTGGCCCTTGTCTTGTTTGCTACTTCCTTTCTCTTACTGTGGAATGTAGCTGTATGATTTGCCTGTAAGTGCTAGACTCTTTCATGTCTCTAGACCTGTGTTATCCGGTAGAAATATAATGTGAGCCACACATGTAATTTTAAATTTCCTAGTAGGGACATTAAATAGGTAAAAAGAAACATGTGAAATAATTTTTAATATATATTTTATTTTACCCATTGTACCCCAAATATTATAATTTCAACAGATAATCAATATAAAAATTACTGTTGAGATATTTCACATTATTTTTTATACTGTCTTTGAAATCCAGTGTGTATTTTATACTTATAACACATCTCAGTTTGGACTAGCCACATTTCAAGTCCTTAGTAGCATGGCTTTAGTCATTTACATCCCTCAACTAGATTGTGAGTTTTTTTGGAGGCAAAGACCAGAGTTTATTTATTCTGGGAACATATTGTATACTCAAGGCATGTTTTTTGAGTGAACAAGTAACAGCAACATGTGCCTGTTCCTAATGTAGCAACTATAGTGTCAATAGTAAACACTTAAAAAGTAGTGAAAATCAGCCTTCAGTCCTTTTCAGTTTTGGTACCTCTGAAGGACCTGGGACCAACCAAGTATGAACTGATTGAAGCCAAGAATTGGATCTGTAGTATCTGCTGATTCCTGTTTCTTTTCCCAGTTAATTCAGTTCATGTTAGCAAATATTTATGAATGTATTCTGTATTTCAGGTTTTGTGCTGGGTTACTAAGGACAGAGAAATGAGAGTTCACTCTTTAATAAGATCAGCCAATCAGCAAATACTTAAACCACTACTTTGTGCCAGGCATTATGCTAGGTGCTATAGATACATTGGAGAATTAAATGTATCCTCTTGTTGTTTTTTTTTTGCGGTACACGGGCGTCCTACTGCTGTGGCCTCTCCCGTTGAGGAGCAACAGGCTCCGGACGCGCAGGCCCAGCGGCCATGGCCCACGGGCTCAGCCGCTCCGCGGCACGCGGGATCCTCCCGGACCGGGGCACGAACCCATGTCCCCTGCATTGGCAGGCGGACTCCCAACCACTGCGCCACCAGGGAAGCCCCTCTTGTTTTTATGTGATGTTTTAAGTGTAATGGGGAAAATAGGAAAAATGGAGATAACATATATATATATAGATAATACAGCAAAAATTTTAAGAAGCTTTTATCTCAGACTGGGATTTGAATCTCAACACAACTTAATCTATCATGCTTTAGTTTCTTAATTTGTAAAATGGATATAATACTACCTAGTTATAATAGAGTGGTTATGAGACTGAACAAAAGTTATGAGGTTCTTAATAAAGTGCTTGACTCAAGCACTCAGTTGTCAGGACGGCCCTGGTGGTCCAGTGGTTAAGAATCCGCCTTCCAATGCAGGGGATGCAGGTTAGATCCCTGGTCAGGGAACTGAGATCGCACATGCCACAGGGCAACTAAGCCCACGCACTCTGGAGCCAGCATGCCACAACTAAGACCCGACACAGCCAAATAAATAAATATTTTTTTTAAAAAAGCACTCAGTTGTTAGATGAGTTTATAGCATCTATGTACAAGATACAAAAGTAACAGAGGAGGGAATTATTAACTCTGATGATGGTTGAGGGGGGAGATTAAAGAAAGTTTCATAAGAGAAGGGACATCTGGGCTTTAAAGACTGAATAGAAATTAGATTAGTAGAGAGGCATTTCAAGGAGAGATGAGTACAAAGGCAGTGAAGAGTGTAACAGTGAAGTATGTTTTGGAAGTTATAAGTAGCTCGAGTATAAAGTATAATGGTAGGGAGCAGGGAAAGAGGTGACTAGAGAGATCACAGGAACAAAATTATGGGGGGGCCTTGTATGCCTGGCTAGGGAATTGCACCCCTATCCTTTAGTTCAGGGTAATAGAGGGAGCTATTTTTAAACACAAAACTTCTCCTGTCCATAAACGTATTTTAGGCATGTCAGAATTAGAGAAGGGGTATCGAAAGTCTGATTTGCATGAAACAATTGCAAACACACCGAGATTGTAAAGTTCTGGGAAACTGAGCATTATGATACACATCTACCTACTTGTGTAATTGAGTATCTCTGTTTTAGTCAATGGGAAGTCATTGAAGAGCTTTAGAATAATCAGGATGCTAGTATAGATGATGGGTTGGGCAGGAGACATAGATGGAGACAGCGAGACTAGTTAAAAGGCTGTCTCTTATTAATTCTAAGTATTTGATATCTTATGGAGTGTTAGTTTCTTTTCCCGAGGAGAAAGTTTAATTAAAATTTTTCACCACATAAAAGTACTACTTAGAGTAGTACTGTTTTAAGTTACCCAATTCATTTGTGAAGGTAACATCAGTCTAATACCAAAACCAGGCAAAGACTGCAAGAAAACTGTGAGCCAATTTCGGTTATAAAATAGATGCAAAATCCTAAATAAAATAACAGCAGATTGACTCCAGTAGTGTAGTAAAATAGTAATACATTGACCAACTAGGTTTTATCCCAGGAATGTGAGAATGATCCAGCATTAGAAAATCTATCAGTGTAATTAATCTCTCGCCTCATTTGATACGAAAAAAGGACTTGATCAAGTACAACACCCAGTATGTTGAAAACTCTTGGCAATTAGGAATAGATGAAAAACTTTCTTAACTTTATTAAGTTTATATACCAGAAAATTACATAAATATACCTAGTGGTAAAAGAGACACTTTTAAAGTCAGAGACAAGATAGGGGTGCTATTTTCAACAGTATACTGGAGCTTCTAGCCAAACAATAAAACAAGAAGGAAAAATGAGTTTTAAAGTTTTGAAAAGAGTGAGAACTGTCATTACTTGTAAATACTGTCTTTCTAGAAAACCAAAGAAAATCAACTGGCAAACTACTAGTGAAGCCATAGTTTACAAAGTAAATATAAAAAAATCTACTTTTCCTAAATATTAGCAGTTACTGGATTTGGAAATATAAGAGGAAAAATTATTCTATCCATAAAAGTGACAAAACTATAAAATAACTGGGAATAAGTCTTACTTGTTTTAACTTATAAGACATTTATGGAGGAAACAGTACAGAAGAATATAAAGGAAAACCTGAATAGAGAAATAAATCATGTTCCTGTATGAATCTAACTCCCCTAAATCTCAATGGGATTTTTCATGAGACTCTAAAATTCACACAGAATAAATGCCCAGTGACTGCTGAGATAATTTTGAAAAAGAGCAAGAGGGAAGGGACTTGCCCTCTCATATATCAGAACATATTCTAAAACTCTATCAATAGTATGGTTATTGGCAGAAAGAATCAAGAAATAGGCCCATGTTTAAAAATAAGTTAATATAAAAAAACCCAAATGGATTAAACTACTGAATTTAAAAAACAAACTGTAAGAATATTCATATATGACCTTGGAGCAGCCAGAAGAAGAAAAAGCCATAAAAGAAAGGTTGATAAATTCAACTTTGCCAAAATGAAAAACTCCTAGACAAGATATCTTAAAATTAAAACACAAGCTATGTGCTAGGTAAAAAGTATTTGAAATACATGCAATATGAATAACAAAGGGTTAACAGTTTCATTATATTAAAAAAAACTACCGGGACTTCCCTGATGGTCCAGTGGTTAAGAATCCGCCTTCCAATGCGGGGGACACGGGTTTGATCCCTGGTCGGGGAACTAAGATCCCACACGCTGTGGGGCAACTAAGCCTGTGTGCTCTAGAGCTCGCGTGCCACAACTAGAGAGCCCACAAGTCCACGTGCTCTGGAGCCCACACGCTGCAACTACTGTGCCCGCGTGCTCTGGTGCCTGTCTGCCACAACTAGAGAGAAGCCCGTGCGTCGCAATGAAGAGCCTGCGCACCGCAACAAAGACTCCACACAGCCAAATAAATAAACATTAAAAAAAAAAAAAAACACTCCCAAAAAGCAGTAAGAAAAAGATAATCCGGTAGAAAAATGAGCAAGAGATACGAAGTGGTAGTTCACAGAAGAGGAAATATAAATAACTGATAAACTTATAAAAATGGGTCTACCTTACTATTTTTTTTAACGTTTTTATTGGAGTATAATTGCTTTACTATGGTGTGTTAGTTTCTGCTTTATAACAAAGTGAATCAGTTATACATATATCCCCATATCTCTACCTTACTATTAATGAGTAAAATATAAAATAAAAGAATACCACTTTTCACTTATCAGATTAGCCAGCATTATAAAGTTTGAGGATTTTATGTGTCTGTGAGGATACCTATTTCTCCACACCTTCACCAATACCTCTCAGAACCTGTTTTGTCAGCAACAAAATTTGGGCTAATATTTTCCCAGCCTACTTCTCAGGGAGATAATTTAGTGAGATAATAAAGTGGTACAGAATACCCAGATCTAACTTCCAGTCTTGACTCTTATTCTCTACTCTAGAGCTAGGCTAAACTTTG
This sequence comes from Aethalodelphis obliquidens, assembly GCF_003676395.1. Classification (NCBI taxonomy): domain Eukaryota; kingdom Metazoa; phylum Chordata; class Mammalia; order Artiodactyla; family Delphinidae; genus Aethalodelphis; species Aethalodelphis obliquidens. Next base: position 1,521,323 of record NW_020837994.1, read on the forward strand.
TACATTAGAATCACTTGGGGAACTCTAAAATGCGTTGATATCCTGGACCCCTACCCAGATCACTTAAATCAGAATTTCTGGTGGGTTAGTACCTGGGTAGCAGTATTTCCTGAAGCTCCTTATGTGATTCTGTTACGCAGCCAGGGTTGTGAACCACCTGGAATCAGGCTGTTCAGACTTTAATTTTGGCCTCACCACTTATTAGCTGTTTGTCCCTGGGCAAGTTACCAAACCTCTGTGTAAAATGTTCTCACTTGTAACATGATGAAAATTGTATCTAAATAAAAGAGTTGTGAGGAGAAAGTTAGATAATTCATTTGAAGTAATTAGATTGGTGCCTGATACATAGTAAGATTTAATAAAAATTACATTCTACTGTTGTTGCTGTTATTACTAACACCACAACTTCTATTGAGAAAATGGTTGGATAAGTCTAGTTCTTAAATAGCTGCTTTTTACTCAACCATTCCAGAAGTGGCAGAGTTGTACTATTTGAAGTGAGATCTAGAGGCATAGACATGCTCTCACAATTTTTTATTATCTATAAAATGTATTACTTTCTGAATTTACTTTGCTCATTCATTGATTACTAGTCTTCCTCCACCAAACTAGAATGTAAACGTCATGGGAGCAGGAACATTGACTGTCTTTTTCGTACTGTAACCCCATTACTCAATTGGTGCCAGACTTTTAGCAGATGCACTTTAGATTTGTTAAATAAGTGAGTGAAAAATCTGTTTTTAGTATTATTGTCAGTGTTTTCTGACAGGCACATAAGATTTTGAATTCTTGCTTTCAATTTAAAATTGGAATTGACATTTACTGCCTTCAAATGAATATTTAGTTGCTGTTTTGTGGACCTAGTTTTACCTTTCTTTTTTTAAAGTACAGCAATCAGGCAAATTTGACACTATCTTTGCCACTTAATTTTATTTCCAAAATACAGATTTGTTTTTGGCATTTAAAGCTTTAGTACCACCATAATGCATTAAATAACTCCTGTAAATTAGCTTTCAGGAGCAAATAGCAAAGTATATTAGAATTTTAGTCCTTTGTTCTCTTTAAAGATATTCATTAGAGTATTGGAAGTAGAAACAGACTTGATTTTCTAGGTGATTTTTAAAATATGATTAAATACACTAACAATAAATTATCTGGAAAAGAAATAAAGAAAACAATCCCATTTACAATAGCATCAGAAAATAAAATGCTTAGGAATAAATTTAACCAAGGAGGTGAAAGATCTGTACATTGAAAATTATAAGACATTGATGAAAGAAATTGAAGAAGACACAAACAGATAGCCCATGTTCATGGATCATGAGAATTAATATTGTTAAAATGTCTACTACACAAAGCCATCTACAGATTCAATGCAATCCCCTTCAAAATTCCAATGACATTTTTCACAGAAATAGAAAAAACAATCCTAAAATTTCTGTGGAACAACAAAAGACCCCAGGTAGCCAAAGCAATCCTGAGAAAGAAGAAAGCTAGAGACAACACAATTCCTGATCTCAAACTTTATTACAAAGTTATAGTAGTCAAAATAATATTGTACTGGCATGAAAATAGAAACATAGGCCAATGGAACAGAATTGAAACCTCAGGAATAAACCCACACATATACAATCAACTAATAATTGACAAGGGATCCAAGAAGACTCAATGAGGAAAAGATAATCTCTAAAATAAATGGTGTTGGGAAAACTGAATAACTCCATGCAGAAGAATGAAATTAGACCCCTATCTTACATCACTCACAAAAATTACTTTGAAATGGATTAAAAACTTAAATGTAAGACCTGAACCTATAAAACTACTGAAAGAAAACAAGGAGAAAGCCCTGTGGCAGTGATTTTTGGATATGGCACCAAAAGTGCAAGGAACAAAAGCAATAATAAACAAGTTGGGACTACATCAAACTAAAAAACTTCTGCACAGAAAAAAAAAAAAGAAAAAAAAGTCAGCAAAATAAAAATGCAGCCTACAGAATGGGAGAAAATATTTGCAGACCATTTATCTGATAAGGGATTAATATCCAAAATATATAAGGGACTCATACAATTCAATAGCAAAAAAAACCAATCCAATTTAAAAGTGGACAAAAGACTTGAATAGACATTTTTCCAAAGAAGACATACAAATGGCAACCAGGTGCATGAAAAGATGGTTGCTATCACTAATCATCAGGAAAATGCAAATCAAAACCACAATGAGATATCACCTCACACCTATTAAAATGGCTATTAAAAAGGCAAGAAACAAGTGTTGATGAGCCTGTAGAGAAAAAGGAACCCTTCTGCACTGTTGATGGGAATGTAAATTGGTATAGCCAAACTATGGAAAACAGTATGGAGTTTCTTCAAAAAATTAAAAATAGTACTCCTGTAAGATCCAGCAATTCCACTTCTGTATATCTGCAAGAAATGAAAAAATGATCTTGAAGAGATAACTGCACCTCCATGTTCACAGCAATGTCATTTGCAATAACCACAACATGGAAACAACCTAAGCATCAATCAGTAGATGAATGGATAAAGAAAATGTCACACACACACACACACACACACACACACACACACAGGAATATTCAGCCATGAAAAAGGGAATCCTGCCTTTTGCAATAACATGGAGGACCTTGAGGGCATTATGCTAGGTGAAATAAGATAGAGAAAGACAAATAATGTTATTGTGGAATCTAAAATGTCTACGTGGAATCTAAAAATGCTGAATTCATGAAATAGAGATTAGAATGGTGGTTGTCAAGGGCTGGGAGGTGGGGGAAATGGGGAGATGTCGGTGAAAGGGTACAAACTCCCAGCTATAAGATGAATTAGTTCTGGGGATCTAATGTACAGGATGGTGACTGTAATTAATTATACAGTATTAATACTTGAAAGTTGTTAAGAGAGTAGATCTTAAATGTTGTGTCCCCCCCCCCACACACACACACACAAATGGTAATTATGTGAGGGGATGGAGATTATTGTGGTAACCATTTTGCATTATACACATATATCAAATTATCCCATTGAACACCTTAAACTTACATATGTTATAAATCAATAATATTTTGACAGAGCTGGGGAAAATGATCATAGGAAATATCCAAAGAGATGACATATGGATGGCAAATCAGAGGAGTTTTTTCTCCTCTCTTATTAATTTTCTAAATTTTCAACATTTTTATAATGTGAATATATTCAAAATATGTTTTAATCAATTAAAAATAAAATGAGGGGAAAATGTGATTTAAGAGCTCTGATTTGTTTTATGGTATACATTGACTGTTATGTTAGTATCTTACCTTGATTCTGGTCTTATTTTTGTTACTAGTTGCATGACCCTGAGCAAATAATTTCCTTTCTCTTGACTTCAGTTTCCTCATTCATAAAATGTAAGAGTTAGCCTAGATAGTTTTCCTATCTTATTCTTAAAAGTTAAAAAAGTGTTGATGACATTTACACCAATTGTGATATATTATTGTCAAAGAAACTAGTTCATTTGAGGAAGAAGATCCTCAATTATTTCAGGCTTGTTTAAACCTCTGAAATTATACTTCCTCATGATATTATGATTTCTTTTTCAATATATTTTTGTTTAACTGGTACAAACTTATGTGTATTCCTGCTCTGTCTTAAGTGAATCTTTGGTAGATTTCATGACTTGGGCTGCTTTCAAGGTTATTTCATGATCTGAGTGTCACATTTGTGTGATATCCTGAGCCTAGATATAAACTGACTCATGGTCCTTATCTAGAGAATTTCCCTTCCAGATTAGGGAAAAGATAACCAGTGAGTATGGATGAAAATCATAAGTAATAGTAAAGCTCAGAGGGTCATTGTATAAAGGTGCTTATTCTGTTTTATGAAAAGCTAGGAAGAGTTAAGTTTTAAAGAGGGATTTAGGTGGAGAAAGCCATATTTTGAAGTTGGGATATAACCAGAATATGCACACAAAAAGCAGAGAATCATTATTTTTAAAATTTTGCTTTAAAGTGGAAAGTCTCTTGATTCTCTTGAGATCCTTGAATTCTGATGGCAGTTCATCTGACAAAGTTATCATTGGTAATGGGGAAAGATTTGCTAACCCAGATGTATCTGAATACTTTTCCTTTTCCTCTTCCTCCTAGGCAGCAATCATTAGTAGGGTTCAATGTAGGATTGTGGCTTTGGATCTTCGAGGTCATGGTGAGTGAAGTTCTTAATTAGTCACTGACTCAATGATATATTTGCCAAGCCCTTTGAATAGTGTTAAATATTAGAGATTTCATTGTGGCCTGGGCTGTTCCATTTGTGCATTTAGAGGGAAGTCCTAGCTTTCAGTTTTCATAAATATTTTTATACACACATATATATATATATTGTTGTTTAGCTAAGAAAATGTCCACTAACGTAACCAAATTCTGATGCTGGTAATGTATGAGGAATGTGGAAAAATCTTTGCTACTGTAATTATCATTCTTCAGATGGCCAACTATAAAGATACGTCTGTAACAGAAAATCCTTGCTATGCCCATCATATACCATTATAAAATTCCCATTTCATTATCCCAAGGTGAGATTTTTTGAAAGCAAATACTCTTGCTTTTATGATTTATCTTCATGGGAATTTTATTTTTAAAATATTTTCTTTTTAGGTGAAACAAAAGTCAAGAATTCTGAAGACCTGTCTGCAGAAACCATGGCAAAGTAAGTAATCTAATACTGTTTATACAATCACCTGGCTTCCATTACTATTATAAATAATAGTTTATCACTCTCCTGGTGAGATTGTTGAACAACAAATAACACAGAGAAAATTTTACTTCTTTTCTCTTTCCTCTATATCTGGTGTTTCTTTACTGTTTAATATTGAAAGAAACCTCCATCTTCCTTGGTATATTCAATGTGATGGTCATCACTTAAAGCATTTGAAAATTCTTCAAGGCACAGTTTAGTTTGTGTTGGCTTTTGAAAAGTTTTCTTCTGTTGACAGAGTTGAGTAGAATCTGAATATCTATTGGGGACCCATGCTTGAAAAGTAGTTGTATGCAAAGGGCTCTGTAAGACGTTCTTAAGATATCCTGCCCACATTCTTTGTCAAGCGTTATAGTAAGACAAAAACAGGGTATTAAAGAATAACTGATTATACCCTGGGCCTCAAAGTAAAAGATGAGTATAGCACATGCAGTGGCTCTCAAACCTGGCCACTCATCAGAATCATCTGAGAAGTGATTGAAGTACAGATGATTTGGCCCTACCCCAGACCTATTGAATTAGTGCTTCTACCAGTGGGTCTGGGCATTTAGATTTTGATAAATTTCTGTAAAGGAATCTGATGCAGCCAGTCCCATGACTGGTGTTTGGAGACCACTATTCTATATTGTAAACAGGATTTTTCCAGCTACCCTGCTTTTAATACGTACTCTCTCATGTGCTTAATGCATGCTCTCTCAAGTGTATTTTTGGCACCAAAAATATCTTGTCCCTTTTTACTTTAGCAGCTTTAATCCATGAGTAAACTGTTCTTCCTTCAGAACCCAAAGTCATGTGACGATAATTGTATTGTTATAGTAGGTGTTATTTATGTATTGTATAGTAGGTGCTATTTATGTGCTTCATTAAGTGTAAATTAAACATTTGTTAAGGATAAATTAATTATTTTAATTAGTCTGTAGTGTAAATATTATCACTTTTTTACCAATGAGAAAACTGGCTCAGATGGGTTGAATAACTGCATGAGGTCCCATAGTTAATAGACTAGAATTGTGATCATTCAACATAGTGCTTGGCAGAGAGAGAGAAACAACACTGTGAGAGGACCATTCCACTCAATAAACATGTGCCTGAGAAACCATGAAAAGAGAGCCAAGAATCTGCTCCCTCAGTTGTTCTTTGTAATGTGAGAACAATAAAGCCCAAAATAATCAAGCTTGTTAGTGATACCTATAGAAAGATTTGTGAATAAGTTTTAAAGCGTTTCTTGACTGTTGACAAAAAAATGAAATACATCATCTAAGTGGCCAGGCAGTCAGACAAGGGTGATGATGGCTTGACTGACATTCAAGAAGAAATTAAAGAATTAATTGATGACCTTAAGGAAACATTGCCTAATAATGTATCAGTCTGGGACAATCAGGAGAGAGAAACCACACAGTAATTTAAACAAGGAAAGTTTAATATAAAGATTTGTTAACTGTAATGGGATTGGAGTACTGAGGAATTGGCTAGTAAGAAGTAAAGACTAGAGGGTTAATTAACTTGATTGTGGGAATCATGTCACAGTGTATACGTATTTCAAATCATCACATCGTTTACTTTAAATATATTACAATTTTACTTATCAGTTATATCTCAGAAAGCTGGAAAAAAACTTGAAAAACAGAGAGAAGTAAAGACTAGGAATAGCAGATGTAAGAAGCAGCCACTTCATATTTCCCCTCAGACTGAGATGGAACCTGAGTGGAAGAGGTTGAGATCTAGACCTTGTTGGAGAAGGCACAATGGTGGCTTACTGAAGGCAGAGAAGTCACTTGGATACTATGTTACATGGCAGAACTTGTCAGAAATCTGCCCTTTAGGGTGCAGGAGAAGCTGTTCACAGGGAGGTATCTCACCAGTGGCACTTTGCAACGAAAATATTGGGGGTGGTTCCAGAGATCTGCTGTACAACATAATGCCTACAGTTGTTTTTTTTCTTTTAATTTATTTATTTAATTTATTTATTTTTGGCTGCTTTGGGTCTTCGTTGCTGCTTTCTCTAGTTGCAGTGAGCGGGGGCTACTCTTTGTTGTGGTGCGAGTGCTTCTCATTGCAGTGGCTTTTCTTGTTGCAGAGCTGGCTCTAGGTGCGTGGGCTTCAGTAGTTGTGCACACGGGCACAGTAGTTGTGGCTTGCAGGGTCTAGAGCGCAGGCTCAGTAGTTGTGGCACACGGGCTGAGCTGCTCCGCGGCATGTGGAATCTTCCCGGACCAGGGCTCAAACCTGTGTCCGCTGCGTTGGCAGGCGGATTCTTAACCACTGCACTACCAGGGAAGCCCCAATTATGCACCATTTTTAATATACCAATTATACTTCAATAAAGCTAGAAGGGACCAACAAACACATGAAAGGATGCTCAGTATCACTAATCATTAGAGAAATGCAAATCAAAACTACAATGAGGTATCACCTCACACCAGTCATAATGGCCATCATCAAAAAAATCTACAAGCAATAAATGCTGGAGAGGGTGTGGAGAAAAAGGAACCCTCTTACATTGTTGGTGGGAATGTAAATTGATACAGCCACTATGGAGAACAGTATGGAGGTTCCTTAAAAAAACTAAAAATAGAACTACCATATGACCCAGCAATCCCACTACTGGGCATATACCCTGAGAAAACCATAATTCAAAAAGAGACATGTACCACAGTGTTCACTGCAGCACTATTTACAATAGCCAGGACATGGAAGTAATCTAAATGTCCATCGACAGATGATGGATAAAGAAGATGTGGCAAATATATACAATGGAATATTACTCAGCCATAAAAAAATGAAATGTTGTTATTTGTAGTGAGGTGGATGGACCTAGAGTCTGTCATACAGAGTAAAGTAAGTCAGAAAGAGAAAACTAAATACCATATGCTAACACATATGTATGGAATCTCAAAAAAAAAAAAAAAAGGTTCCGAAGAACCTAGGCGAAGGACAGAAATAAAGACGCAGACATAGAGAATGGACTTGAGGACACAGGGAGTGGGAGGGTAAGCTGGGACAAAGTGAGACAGTGGCATGGACATATATACACTACCAAATGTAAAGTAGATAGCTAGTGGGAAGCAGCCACATAGCACAGGGAGATCAGCTCTGTGCTTTGTGACCACCTAGAGGGGTGGGATAAGGAGGGTAGGAGTGAGACCCAAGAGGGAGGAGGTATGGGGATATATGTATACGTATAGCTGATTCACTTTGTTATACAGCAGAAACTAACACACCATTGTAAAGCAATTATACTCCAAGAAAGATGTTAAAAAAGAAAGAAAAACATTTTGCTAAACATTAAAAAAAAAAAAGATGTTAAAAAAAACCAAAAACAAAGATGAACCTCCCATTAGGTTCAAGCAGCTCCCTATACCCCTCCTTCATAGTATTATCCCAGTTTATACTTGGATTTTCAGTACCTCTTTGCTCACTTCCCCTCCCTGGAAACGTAAGCTCCATGAAGAAGGGGACTTGTCGGCCCTTTTTACCGCTGTACCCCCAGACCTGCCACAGTACCTGGCCTGTGTAGAAACTCAACAGTGACTTAATAAATGGATAAGTGAGTCCTACTACAAAAAAAGAAAAAGCTAGAGGGGGAAAAGGAACATTGGGGATGGAGGGATGGAGTGCTTGGAGACGCCTCCTGTGTTGCAGGAGCTAGGCCCTGGGGAAGCTGTGTGTGCTTCAGGTCTTGGGTGCTACACAAACTACAGGAGCTTGTGGAGTCAGTGCAAACCAGGAACAAAACCCTCTTTTTCTGCAGTATCTCTCCTTTGCCCTCTGTTGGCATAGCTTAACATCTTGCTGGCTGGCAAAGGAAAACTATTTAAAAGCCTCATCCAGTTTTGCAGAACATGAAATAAAGGGTGAATGAGAGCCAAGAGACAATAAGTTGCTAACTCACACAAAAAGTTAAAAAGAAAATTAATGATTAAAACTTCTATAATAGATGAAGATAATTACTAAGAATCAGAAGAGCCAACAAGTTGGATTCTTGCTGAAATAGTTGAAGCAATAAAACATTTATATTGTTTCTGAGTTCAATCATTCTATGAAACAAAAATCTCAAAATGGGCATCTTAATGGGCAATTAGAGGGGTTTTCAAGTAGCACTGACAGCATGATTTTTGCCTTTGACATCAATTTCAGAACCTAAACCTTACATAAAATGCAACTCCACTGAAAGTAGAAGAGCCGAGATCTGAGTTACTCTGATACTCCTTTTTCTGTTATGTCTGTGATACGCTATACTGCTTCTCAGGAAATGAGCTAGTATTAATAAATATGATAGAATCCCCCTAGACGTCATCTACCAAAATTGTGGTACATCCAGTTACTGACTAGATAATCTTTCATAGCATCCTTTTATTTTACTCATTATTTCTGTTATGAACCAAAAATTTTAGCCTTAAATTTAACTCCAAAGGAATATTAAACTATTATTTGTTTTTGCTTATAAAATTGCGTGGCTTTATCTCGCATTTAGATTGTCTGCAGATGCTACCACTACCCTATTCACATCTGTAATTGTTGTATGAGATTTTTAAGATTAATTCCTTCATAAATAATTAATAACATTTACCTTTGCCATTCTGAATACTGTGGAGACCATATCTGAATGGCTGTGTCCCTACATTCACAACTGCTGTATTTGGCTAACATTGTGTGAGTGCCTGAGATATGTAGTGACACTCAGCAAGACAAAACTGTCTTTTGAAGTTGACTGACCCACTCACAAAAGAAGACAGTAGAGACAGTGGTCTCTAGAAACACATAGGTCTTACTTACCTATTGCTATTGCTATAGCATAGAAGGCCCATATGCAAATAAAAACCAAAGTTCCTGCTTTACTTCTCATTTTCAGAGCTTTGAGGTTTGACTTTGTTAAATAGATCCACTCATAAAGACTGGAACAGAAGCCAATAAAAATTAGCTCTGAACATCTTTCTAGTTTCTCAGAACACTAAATTTGTGTTCATACTTCAAACAACTTTACATAACAAATTGTAAATAATAGTTAACGTTTGAATAGCACTTTACTCTTTTCAAAGTAGTTTTACATTCAGTGTCTCAGTTAATCCTCAAAGCAATCCAGAATAGTAACTGATATTCTTATCTTCATTTTATAGATGTTGAAACTTTATCTGAGAGATTAAGTAGCTAATCCAAGTCCACATAGTAAAAAATAAACTGGGGCTGCAATTCATCTTGTGACGTCAAACTTCACTACATTACAATGCTTAAAATTGTTTTCCTGTTTTATGGATGGGTAAACTGAGGCATAGAGCAGTTAAATGATTTGTCCAGAGTTTCAAGCTTACGTTTAAAATAAAGGTATATGTTTATGTGATTGTACTAAATGTGTGGAATAGTGAAGGTGTGATGTAAAGGAAAATTAGAAAATTTGGTTCTTAGTCCTTAAACTTCCATTTATCAGAAGAGCTAGCTGTGTGGCTACACTGCGGGGCCGGGGTGTTAGGACGTTTACGTAGGTACATTTGCAAGATGGTCCAGTAGACCTTTACAGTCCTAGGACTGTTAGTTACAGATCAAAAGGGAGAGTTAGGAAATAAAACTATCTTTACAGTGTTGTCAGAGTACATTCCATGCTTTTTTTCCTTCTCTTTGCAGAGATGTTGGCAATGTGGTTGAAGCCATGTATGGGGACCTTCCTCCTCCAATTATGCTCATTGGACATAGCATGGGTGGTGCTATTGCAGTCCACACAGCATCATCCAACCTGGTACCAAGCCTCTTGGGTCTGTGCATGATCGATGTTGTGGAAGGTAAGTTTTTTTAGTGCTGAGCAAATCAAAATCTTTGACTTACAGAAAACATCCATGGTAGATTATTGTTATTTTGTTTTTATTTATTATATATGACTTCTCTCATCTCGAAGTATGTTCCTCTGTCTTTTATATCTTTTTTTTAATGTTATTTTGTGGCAGAGGCATTCCCAGTATTTTTTTATTGGGATACAATTGACATATAACTTTGCATTAGTTTCAGCTGTACAAAATGATTTAATATATGTATATATTGTGAAATGATCACCACAATATATCTAGTTAACATCTATCACCACACATAGTTACATATTTTTTTTCTTGTGATGAGAACTTTTAAGATCTATTCTCTTAGCAATTTTCAAATAGGCAGTACAGTATTAACTATAGTCACCATGCTGTATGTTACATCCCTAGGACTTATTTATTTTATAACTGGAAGATCATACTTTTCACACCTTCACCCATTTTTCCCACACCCCACATTATGTAATAATTTTACATGTCATCAAAAACTCTTCATAAACATCTTTTATGGCTGCATAATATTTCAGTTGTATGTATGTCCCATAATTTTATTTAACATACAAAAAGAAACTGCCATGTCTTTTATGACCCAGCATCAGAAGTCACACTATTGCTCATATAAGTCAGCCAGCCCTATTCAGTGTGGAGGGACTGTTGAATACCAGGAGGCAAAAACCACTGGAGGCCATCTTGGAAGCTGGCTATCACATCAGTCTTCTGAATTTTCTTAAACTGCTTCTTTTTTTTCCCCAAGTGCCACTTAATTCTGCTGTCATTGAGGGGAGATGTATACAGTTGACACATTAAGTATAAATGCTCAGAATATCTTAAGTGCTGTGGTTAAAATTTTTTGTTTAACGTCTAGGTACAGCCATGGATGCACTTAATAGCATGCAGAATTTCTTACGTGGTCGTCCTAAAACCTTCAAGTCTCTGGAGAATGCCGTTGAATGGAGGTAACCCACAAATCTATATTGTCTATATTTTAAATGTTAGATTGTAGCTTTCCTTTTTCATCAGCTCAAGCACCAAGTTGAAAGGAATATTTTAGTTCCTATGCCTTAGCTTTATTGTAGTATCAGGTATGGAAACATTTACATAAGGAGCAGATTTTTAAAAAAATATTTTAAATGTTTCAGACTTGGCTCAGTTCTCTAAAACCCATCCTTTTTCCAATACACTATAGTACCTCCTAGAATCTTAATAATTATGGGTCATCTGCTGTCTAGCTGTTCCCATCTCTAAGGTGGGAGTTTGGACTAAATGAGATTCTAAGGCCTTTTCCATCTCTGATGCTCCATGGCTCTAGATTCACTTTCTGTGTTCCAGAGAAGATGGAGAAACAGATGGTCGTGGGTTTCCTTTTCAGTTTTTATTTGGTTTTTGCATAAATAAAAACCCTTTGGCTAAATGGTTCTCATAAAAATTACTGACAGAATTGGCTATGGCTTCCACTTAAGTAAAGGCTGTTCAGTTATTAATTATACACTAATTCAATCAATTATTTGAATATTTATTAAATGCATTTATATTTATTGAACACTTTGTGCTAAAGGGTAATGATTCAAAGATGAGTAAAGCACTATCCCTCCCCCCAGGATATCAGTCTTGGGATAAAATATCTTTAGTGTCCTGTCTTCCTATCTATCCCTCAAAATCCATTTCTAGTCCCCTCTCCAGAACCCTTCTTATAACTCCTACAAACCACCCAGGTCCCTCCTTCAGCAAAATTGCTAAAGACCTTTAAGTATGTATTATATTGTACTGTTTACCCCTTAAGTCTTCTAATCCTCCGTTAAGGGATATGCTTACATTGTTAATTTTCATTTCTGTCTTAATGCCCTTCCTGCATCATAAGGTCAGAAGCTATTCTCTATTTCTTTTGTACTTTCATATAGCATATAGCATACTGCTGGCTGCTTTAGCAGGCAGAATGTATCTGTTTACTGAGTCAGAGATATCAAGTGGAAATTAAGGACCTGGTAAATATATCCTGGGGATTCCTCCTAGGACAGAGGATCTCATGCCAAATATGGCTTGCCAGAATGATATTTGTGTTTGATATGGTTGCTTTTGCCTCCCCTGTTCACTACTGTGATGCAAGATGTACTCTTGGAAGCACCAAAAATCTCTCCATCTTGAGCAACCACACTGAGAATGTGGCTGCTGCCAGCTCAACATGAACCTTGGGCACCCTGCCTGCTTCCCCAGTAACAACTAGTGAGAAAATTATTCCAAATAACTTAAAATTTATTCAGTAAACATTTTTTTTTTTTTTAGTACCTAAGATGTGTCAGTGCCTGATCTAAGAACTGGGGATGAATCAGGCTTAGTTCCTATCATCAAAAAACTGGGAACATACATACAAGTAAATGCATAAACACAATACAATGAAGAAGGTACAGAAGACAGGCACCCAAACCAGCCTGGGGGTCATGATGAACCTTTTGTTAAGGGGAGACAGAGTCTTGATTCTAGTGCCAGATGTAGGGTAGAATAGACATTCCAATTATTGAATGTTAAAATATTCTGGGTTCTATGAGAGCCACTGATTTCTAGACACTTTCTGAGCCTAAGAATCAGAAAGAATACAGTGAAGTTTTTGGTAATTATGTTTTGTGTCTGCTGGATATCTGAATCAAGTTTATGACTCATGGCCATTTTGGTTATTCTAGATAATTTTTTTTTTTAAAAAAAGGTGTTGAAATACAAAACCAATCTATTTAAATTCAGTAAAGATTTAAAGCAAAGTGAATTTCTGCTTTTGCCCCCTTGGTCATCCAAATGAGAGGCAGTAGGGTGTAGTCATTAAGAGCCTGGGCTTTGAAATTTGAAAAAGAATAGATACAGGTGTACGTATAACTGAATCACTTTGCTGTACACCTGAAACTAACACAACATTGTTAATCAACTATACCCCAATTTAAAAAGTTGAAAGAAAAAAAAAAAGAGCCTGGGCTTTGAGGTCTGATACGGATTTGCGTCTTGGTTCCACCACCTGGCTGTTCTGAGGAAAACAGAATAGGGGAAGGAGTGGAGAGTAGGGGTGATAACAAAAGTGAGAAATTGGTTAGGAAATAATTATAGTTGTAGGAAAGAGTAATGATGGTAATCATAGACTATGATGGCAACAGAGGAAGTTATGTGGTCATATTTGGAATGTATTTTGAAGGTAGAGCTGACAGAACTACCTTATGGATAGTGTGTTGGGAGAGGGGGTTGGGGGAGATGCAGTATTCAAGGATGACTTCTAGGTTTTTAGCCTAAGCAATTGGTGAATGGTAGAGACAAAGAGCAGCAGATTTGAGAGCAGGGTATCAGGATTTTTATTTGGATAAGCTGAAATGCTTATTATACATCTAAGTGAAAATGTTAAGTAGGCACTTGTATACACTAGTTAGAAGAGGTTGAGCTAGAGATAGATTAGAGAATCATCATCACATAGATAACATTTAAAGCCAAAATATTGAATGCAGTCACCTAGTTGATAGAAAAAGATCCAAGAACTGAGCCTTGGGTTACTCTACAATATTGAGAGCTTGGGAAGGAAAGGAAGATCCAACAAAAGAAACTGAAAAGACACAGTTGGTGAGATAGAAGGAAAGCAAGAGAGCAGCATAGCAAGTGTTTATAGAAGAAGGAGAGGGGATCTAGGTCAAATGCTGCTGAGAGATCAAGTAAGGTAAAGACTAAGAAATGACCATTAGGATGGTCATTGGCATGATGGAGGTGACCTTGACAAAGGAAATCTCAGAAAGTAGGAGATAAAAACCTGATATAAGTTGGGGATATTGGTTGAGGAAAGGATGGGAGGTGACAAAGTGGAGAAAGCATGTAAGATAACTTTTTTGAGAAGTTTTGTTGTATAGGAGAGCAGAGAAATGGGTTAGTATCTAGAAGTGAATATGGGGTTGAAAATGTTTTTAAAGGCTAGAGAAGGTTTTTATTTTTATTTATTTTTTGATGTGGATCATTTAAAAAAAACATTCATTCATTAAAATTCATTCATTCATTTAGCTAGCTAGCTACCTGTGCTGGGATCTTTTGCTGTGGCATACAAACTCTCAGTTGTGGCATGTGGGACCTAATTCCCTAACCAGGGATGGAACCTGGGCCTCCTGCATTGGGAGCGCAGAGTGTTAGCCACTGGACCACCAGGGAAGTCCCCTAGAGGATGTTTTTAAAGGATGTTTTATAGTATTCACTAGAGAAAAAAATAACGACATAAGAAAGAGACAGGATAAGTAAAGGAAACGAGGTCTTCATAAACAAGAGAGAATGGGAAACCAGTGCCCAACATTGGCCTTGAATAGGAACAGAGATATTTCACCTATTAAACAGTCTTCAAAGGCAGAGTATATGATTATAAATACTAGTGGATTTGTAGATTCAGTTTGCGGTAGAAAAACGACGTAGTAGTTCTGATTGCCTCTGTTTATCATTAAAATAAGAAACAAAGTCATTATCTAAGGGGGGGGTACACTAAAATTTTATGTGATTTTTTGTTTGTTTTAAGCTAAAAAATGAGATTTGAAGAAATGTGTTCTTGTGGGCCTGCTTCAGGTGGTGTTTTCAGTTCCGCCTGGGACATGTAGTCTTTTTGCTTGGGGCTTAGCCAACTCTGAGAAGACTAATCTATATTTATAGAGTCAAAGCTCCTAAGTTCTATCATGGCATGCAAGACCCTCTAGGAGCTAGCCCCTGCATGCCTATCCTTATTCTGTCACACTACTCCTTTACTCTCCTCTGCTCCTCCTTGCACTCTGCCTTCTAAAATCATCATCCTGCTGACTTTTTCACATCACAGTGTCTTCATTCACAACGTGCCTTCTGCCTGTTTTGCTCTGACCACCAGCTTTTATCTTCCGCTTAACTTATCTTCAGTCCTCAGTTTAGGCAAGACATTTGGGAAGCTTTCTCTAACCTCATTTAGAATAAAGTGGTTCCTTTGAACCTTGCCTTATTATATTAAAATTATTTGTTGTGTTTCTTTCCCCCACTGAATTATGTGCTTCTTGAGCACAGGCCTGGCACGTAGTATCCTACTGGTAAATATTTGCAGAACTGAAGTGATTTTAATGCCTTTACCTAATTTTTACTGCTTGGCTTATAGCCATAATAACCAAGTGGGAAGTAGTGGTAGTCTCCATGGTAAGCTACATTGGTAACCACACCTTTTTAGTAGATCGCACAGAATCTGCAGAATTATTGATTTGACCCTGGTGACATGATAAGATGGTTGCTGAATAACCTCCTCTCTCCTGTCTCACTGTTCTCTTCTAGTGTGAAGAGTGGCCAGATTCGAAATCTGGAGTCTGCCCGTGTCTCAATGGTTGGCCAAGTCAAACAGTAGGTCTTATTTTGCCCCCTTGGGCTGGTTAGAGGCTGAAACATGGTGAGGGAATTACAGATTGCTTTTATTGTCATATACCTATTCTACCATCTTGGTGAATGCCTTCATTATTTTAGATAATTTTTATAAGTGAGCTCATTAGGGCCAGCTATATAGATTTTCTTTTTTTCTTTCTTCTTTTTTGAAGAAATCCCAAAGCCAAATAATGTCTTCTATATAATACTGGATTACCTTATTAGCACAACTGTAGGTGTTAAAAGGTGAAGAATACCAGAGAAAGGACGTTAAATTAAGTGTTCACTCTAGTGCTGGCAGCTATGGTTTCATTGTTATTTTTTTAACATCTTTATTGGAGTATAATTGCTTTACAATGGTGTGTTAGTTTCTGCTGTATAACAAAGTGAATCAGGTATATGTATACATATATCCCCATATCTCCTTCCTCTTGCGTCTCCCTCCCACCCTCCCTATCCCACCCCTCTAGGTGGTCACAAAGCACCGAGCTGATCTCCCTGTGCTATGCGGCTGCTTCCCACTAGCTATCTGTTTTACATTTGGTAGTGTATATATGTCCATGTAACTCTCTCACTTTGTCCCAGCTTACCCTTCCCACTCCCTGTGTCCTCAAGTCCATTCTCTATGTCTGCATCTTTATTCCTCCTGCCCCTAGGTTCCTCAGAGCCATTTTTTTTTTAAGATTCCATATATATGTGTTAACATATGGTATTTGTTTTTCTCTTTCTGACTTACTTCACTCTGTATGACAGACTCTAGGTCCATCCACCTCACTACCAATAGTTCAATTTCATTTCTCTTTATGGCTGAGTAATATTCCATTGTATATATGTGCCACATCTTCTTTATCCATTCATCTGTCAGTGGACACTTAGGTTGCTTCCATGTCCTGGCTATTGTAAATAGTGCTGCAGTGAACACTGTGGTACATGTCTCTTTTTGAATTATGGTTTTCTCAGGGTATATGCCCAGTAGTGGGATTGCTGGGTCATATGGTAGTTCTATTTTTAGTTTTTTAAGGAACCTCCATACTGTTCTCCATAGTGGCTGTATCAGTTTACATTCCCACCAACAGTGCAAGAGGGTTCCCTTTTCTCCACACCCTCTCCAGCATTTATTGTTTGTAGATTTTTTGATGATGGCCATTCTGACCGGTGTAAGGTGATAGATACCTCATTGTAGTTTTGTTTTGTTTTTAATTTATTTTTGACTGCGTTGGGTCTTCGTTGCTGCACATGGGCTCTCTCTAGTTGTGGTGAGTGGGGGCTACGCTTCGTTGCAGTGCGTGGGCCTCTCATTGGGGTGGCTTCTCTTGTTGCGGATCCTGGGCTCTAGGCACGTGAGCTTCAGTAGTTGTGTCATGTGGGCTCAGTAGTTGTGGCTCACGGGCTCTAGAGCGCAGGCTCAGTAGTTGTGGCGCATGGACTTAGTTGCTCCACAGCATGTGGGATCTTCCCAGACCAGGGCTTGAACCTGTATTCCCTGCATTGGCAGGCAGATTCTTAACCACTGTGCCACCAGGGAAGCCCTCATTGTAGTTTTGATTTGCATTTCACTAATGATTAGTGATGTTGAGTGGTCTTTCATGTGTTTGTTGCCAATCTGTATATCTTCTTCGGAGAAATGTCTTTTTAGGTCTTCTGCCCATTTTTGGATTGGGTTGTTTTTTTTTTTTGATATTGAGCTGCTTGTATATTTTGGAGATTAATCCTTTGTCAGTTGCTTCATTTACAAATATTTTCTCCCATTCTGAGGGTTGTCTTTTCGTCTTGTTTATGGTTTCCTTTGCTGTGCAAAAGCTTTTAAGTCTCATTAGTTTCCATTTGTTTATTTATTTATTTTGTTTGTTTGTTTGTTTTTTTGCGCTATGCGGGCCTCTCACTGTTGTGGCCTCTCGCGCTGCGGAGCAGCACAGGCTCCAGACGCGCAGGCTCAGCGGCCATGGCTCACGGGCCTAGCCGCTCCGTGGCATGTGGGATCTTCCTGGACTGGGGCACGAACCCGAGTCCCCTGCATCAGCAGGCGGACTCTCAACCACTGCGCCACCAGGGAAACCCTATTTTTGCTTTTATTTCCATTTCTTTAGGAGGTGGGTCAAAAAGGACCTTGCTGTGATTTATGTCATAAATTCTGCCTATTTTCCTCTAAGAATTTGATAGTGTCTGGCCTTACATTTAGGTCTTTAATCCATTTTGAGTTTATTTGTGTATGGTGTTAGGAAGTGTTCTAATTTCATTCTTTTACACATAGCTGTCCAGTTTTCCCAGCCCCACTTATTGAAGAGGCTGTCTTTTCTCCATTGTGTATTCTTGCCTCCTTTATCAAAGATGAGGTGACCGTATCTGTGTGGGTTTATCTCTGGGCTTTCTGTCCTGTTCCATTGATACATATTTCTGTTTTTGTGCCAGTATATGGTTTTATTCTGATAAGAGTCTCCTTCTAAGCCAAACCTGGTTGTAAGGAAATTATATTATAAAAGCTTCCGCATAGCCTGGGTGAAAGCCAGATTTTAAGGTAGAGCTAAGATTATTTAGCCCAATTGATCCTCCTAGATAGGGTTACATCAGTCCTGGGTATTGCTATATAGTCACAAAATAAACTTTAGGTGAATTGGGAAAATGTTGCCCACCAGAACAAACAGCACAAGAGTTGATGAAAATGATAATGGCATTATTGAATACCTGCTATTTGCCAGGCACTGTGCAAGGTATTTTATATACACTATGTAAAATTTAAAACCTTGGGTAATGGAAATCTTTCAGACATGCACAAGTAGAATAATATAATGAACCTCAATGTACCCATTGCCCATCTTCAACAGTTATGAACTCATGGACAGTCTTGTTTCATCTGTGCCCCTATTTACTTCCCCTAAGGACAAAATATATTGAAAGAAATTTCAGATAAACATAATTTCCTCTGTAAGATTTTGGCATGCTCTAAAAGGTAAGGACACTTTAAGCACAGTCACAAGACTGCTGTCACACCTAAAACAATTAACAGTTCCTTAATATCATCAAAGGTCTTTAGTATTCACTTACCTGATTATCTCATACATTTTTTTAGTTCAAATTATAATATTATAATAGGGTAAATACATAGCAATTGATTGATAAATCTCTTAAGTATCTTTAATCTATAGGTTCCACTTCTCTCTCTCTCTCTTTTTTTTCCTGGCAATTTATTTATTGCGGAAACCTAGTTGTTTGCCCTTTAGAACTTCCCACAATCTAGATTTGCTGATTGATTCCTCAAGGTGTAATTTAACATGTTCCTTTATTCCCTGTATTTTCTGTAAATTGTTAGATCAGAGGTTTGATCAATCTTAGGTTTGTTTGTTGTTATTTTGGTTTATTTGTTTGCAAGTATAGGTGATATCGTATACTGCAATCAGGAGGCACATAATGGTCTGGTTGTCTCTTTTATTTTTTTAATGTTAGTAGCCATTGATGATCACTACCTAGATTCATTCATTCATTCATTTGCACTATCTCATTTAATCCTTACCATACCTCTTCAAGGTAACTATCATTTTATAGGGGAGGAAATGGAAGTTCAGAAAGGTAAAGTGACTTTCCCGGGATCACTAGCTAATGAATGATAGAGCTCATATTCAAATTCCCGTGTATTTGACTTCAAGGGAAAGGGAAAAGGGAAAGGAAAAGGAAAAAAGGGAAAGGGAAAAAGGGAAAGGGAAATTTGCGTAGTAATATCTGGCAGGCACAATGCAGAGGTTTTAAATAAGCTTTGAGGCTGCTCACTTTTCAGTGCTTAAATATTTTGAGATCTGACTTGTCTAAGCAGTGGTAAAGCATTTTGAAAGGGAGTTAATTTACATGCTTGTATGCAGGTAGTTCGCTGATTTGTAAATTTTTACTTCACGTGCTGTTTTCTCTAAATATGTAAACCTATGTATGTAAGAGTCTGTGTGTTTTAATTGTGACATAGATATTCGCTGGAACCTTCTTGCCCTTCTTGATCTAGGTATAATTCTCTTGAACCTCTCATTCCACTCCCAAAGCACATGTTGTTTCTTTGATACTTTGACCTAGACGTGAAACTTGACACCCTAAGTTCCTAAGAAAACCCCCACTTAACAAAACACTTGTGAACATACAGGTCACTGAAGGTTTGATAGAGGAGACCGAGAAGGAGAAGTTATTCTTAAAAATCCACCACTGCAGCTTGACTGACCGTTGAATTTATCCCAGTCTCTTTTTGTCTTGCTTGTTCTCTCTCCTTTCCTCCTTTCTCTCTCCCTTTTCAAGGGCAAAATAACATTACCATGCAGAGCAGACCTTGGCCCTAGCTGCTGCATAGGCTGTTGAGGTTTTACCTTTAACACTTGTCAATGTATTTTTTTCCGAGTTCTCTTTAAAAGGAATTATGGTACCAGCTGTTCCTATAATAATTTTTCTACCTAATTACATAATAGAGATAATATTTTTAGATGAAAAACAACAATAATTGGTTGCATCAGATGTGTTGATGTCTAAGGTTTATCTGGCCCTGGTTATTGTTTTTTTAATCTATTTTTTATTAATTAATTAATTTATTTTTATTTTTGGCTGCATTGGGTCTTCATTGCTGCCCACGGGCTTTCTCTAGTTGCATTGAGCAAGGGCTACTCTTCGTTGTGGTGCGCGGGCTTCTCATTGCGGTGGCTTCTCGTTGCAGAGCATGGTCTTCAGTAGTTGCAGCACGCAGGCTCAGCAGTTGTGGCTCGCAGGCTCTAGAGCGCAGGTTCAGTAGTTGTGGTGCATGGGCCTAGTTGCTCCGTGGCATGTGTGATCTTTCCCGGACCAGGGCTCAAGCCCATGTCCCCTGCATTGGCAGGCAGACTCTCAACCACTACACCACCAGTGGCCCTGGTTACTGTAATTGCCAGTTTCTGTCAGCTTATTAAAAGTGGAGGCCCTTTACCAATCTGTTTGAGCCTTGTTCTACTACAGGCAGGGTACAGTAGAAAAGCACTATGCTTTAGAGTTAATTGGGCCTGGATCTGCCTCCCAGGCTTATCCACTCATGAGCTAGGTGATCCTGGACAATTTTTTTAACTCTTCAGAGCTACTTTATGGGATTGCTATGAGGATTATATAAGATAACGCCAATAAAACTCTTGTCACCATGCCTCAGGAAATGGTTACTCCCTTCTGTGGGTCAGTATTGCTGCAGGAACTGGGAACCAGCCCTTGGAGTATAGTCAAACATTGGTGATGACTTCCACAGTCCTGGTCAACTTTTGTACATTTTAAAATGCACGTTTTTCACACCCTCCTTCTCCCAGGAGCACTGTTAAGTTTAAACTAATATTTGATTATAAAAGGCCATAAATATCAGCATCTCTAAGGTAATTTGTGTGTAGAAGAGAGGTGTGTGATAACACTTTTTTTTTTAAAAAAACATAGGTGTGAAGGAATTACAAGTCCAGAAGGCTCCAAATCTATAGTAGAAGGAATCATAGAGGAAGAAGAAGAAGACGAAGAAAGAAGTGAGTCAGTAAACAAAAGGAAAAAGGAAGATGACATGGAGGTGGGTGAAAGCCTGAATACACCTGGAAGGATGGGTTAGGGAATGGTTCAAAAGTGTGTAAGGTGCGAAAGGGAGGTAACATTGTTCTTTTTGTCCATCGTTAGATATTTTAGGACACGAAGATACCATCGTAATAGATACTTAGATTAACTGTAAGATATAAAGCACTGTTGATGGCTCTGACAAATTGGAACATAAAACTTACAGTACTACCCTACCCTCAAGCAGACTGCTTTCTCATCAGGCCCTTTCTCACCTCTGTACTTCTGTTCCTGTGATTTATCTCATGAGAAAATCCCATTTCGTACCAGTCTACCCTAAACTTATCCAGATCCTTCCCATCTTTCAAGGTGTATCTCCTTGGGGAAGCTTTCTGACCCCAGTTTATATTAGTCCCTCTGCAGTACAGCACTGAGAGCCTGTAGGACACACCTTAGCACTTGCTTTTCTGAAGTTGTGACCAAGTCATAGAACTGATTTTCATAAGCCACATTCAAAATATTATGGTTTTCTTATAGTCATCCCTAGAATGCAGATTCAGTGTCCTCTAACAACATAAGAATTGTCTCCCAACAAAAATATCCTATGTATTTTGAGGGCAGGAACTGATGTTCTGTGTGAATTTCCTTCAGCGTATAGCTCAGGGTTGTGTGCATAGTGAGTGTTCTGTGAGAACTTGCTGAGCAACTGATTTGAGGACACCAGTGGGAAGGGGTGCTTTTTCTGGGAAATGATGAGTGAGTGTGAGCCATAGACTTTCTGGGATGGATTATGAATATCTTACTAATGACAGGGAATTAGTAAGATGTTACTAATCTTACTTATGTATACTTGGTGTATACCACATATTCCTTTGCATTTGGAGATGCTAGTGTTAGCAAGGAAGAGGGTGCATTTTTTTTAAACAGTATTTTTAATTTAATGAGGATCTTCTTGTCATCCTTAAGATCAATGAATAATACTTTGTACCTCTTTGGAGTTTACAAAATTATAAATAATGCATGATCAGTTTGCCCTCCAACACTCTGTGAGACGAGGGGAGACCTTTTCTCACATGTTAACACTATAGAAACTGAGACTCAGAGATGAAGAGATTTGTTCAGGGTAATCAATTAGTGTTTAGTAGATTTGAGACTGATACAAACTATCAGTTACGTTTTACCTTTTATGTGCTAGGATCTATACTGAATGCTTCACATTAATATCTCTAGTTCTCATTTTGCCTCTGCATTGTAGATATTAACACTGTTTTACAACTCAGATGCAGATACTTGCTTATGGTCACATATAAATGTTAGTGCTAAAACACATCTAGATCCTCTGATTTTTAATTCCAACTCATTTTTTCCTTATAATTTTTTATAGGGCCTATTGTATGGGGTTTTATGAACTCCAGCAGTTTTGTTAGGAGGACAAACTGAGGCATATCAGTCAATGAGGAGCATAGCTAAACAGTCTCCACCTGAGGAAGGACACAGAGAAACTCTAGTAGTCAACAACTTCTTGCAACTAGTAGATAAGTCCTGGAGATCTGATGCACAGCACAGTAATTATAGGCAACAATACTGTATTATAAACTTCAAAGTTGCTAAGACACTAGATCTTAATTGTTCCCACCACAAAAAAATGATAATTATATGACATGTTAGAGGTGTTAGGTAACACTGTGGTGGTAATCATATTGCAATATATAAATGTATCAGATCAACATGTTGTACACTGTAAACTTAAACAATGTTGTATGTCAGTTATATCTCAAAGGAAAAATAAATTAAAATGATGGAGAAAATGTTAATAATGCCAATTAAACTTAACAACAACAGCACAAAAAACCGGGCAAAGCTTCATAGGGGCATCTCTGTTTAGCACCATATAAAAAGTTGTGTTTCAAATGACCCTGAGGCATACATAAGAGGTCAGTTGCATCCACTCTGCTCTGTAAAAGAAAACAAGCTATACATTTTTATTGGGGATGGGGAGAATCTAATACAAAATGGTTAAAATACAGAAAAGAAAGGGAAAACATTTAAGCTTTGATCCTTAAAGGAATAAACTTCACTTGTCCAGGAGATATTCCTTTATGCATAAATCTCTCTTTTTCGGACTGCTTTATTGAAAGGTAACTCATCCAAAGTATACCATTCAGTGATTTTTAGTACAGTCACAGTTGTGCAACCATCACAACAATCTAATCTTAGAACATTTTCGTCACTTTTAAAAGAAATGTCTTACTCATTTGCAGTCATTTTCCATTTCTCTCCATCCTTTCCAGATCTAGGCAATCACTAATCTACTTTCCGTCTCCACAGATTTGCCTAATCTGAGCATTTAATATAAGTGGAATTATGCAGTATGTGATCTTCCATGACTTCCATTCCATCGCATAATGTTTTCCAGGTTCATTCTGTTGTAGCATGTATCAGTACTTCATTCCTATTTATGGCTGAATAATATTCCATTGTATAGATAGACCTTTTTTTTCAGATTTATTGAGGTATAATTGCCAATTAAAATTGTAAGATATTTAAAGTGTACAATGTGATGAACAGATGCATTGTGAAAGGATACTCCTCAATGAGTTAACACATCCATCACCTCACAGATTTACCTTTTTTGTGTGTGTTTTTGAGGACATTTAAGTTTACTCTCTTAGCAGATTTCAGTTATACAATACGTTATTGTCAACTATAGTCACTATAATTGTGTTTTATATTAATTAGATCCTCAGACCTTTTTCATCTTATAATTGAAAGTTTATACCCTTTTACCAACTTCTATCTATTCTTCTACCTTCCAGCCCCTGGCCTGGTAACCACTTTTTTTTTTTTTTTTTTTTGCGGTATGCAGGCCTCTCACTGTTGTGGCCTCTCCCGTTGCGGAGCACAGGCTCCGGACACGCAGGCTCAGCAGCCATGGCTCACGGGCCCAGCTGCTCCGTGGCATGTGGGATCTTCCCGGACCGGGACATGAACCCGTGTCCCCTGCATTGGCAGGCGGACTCTCAACCACTGCGCCACCAGGGAAGCCACTGGTAACCACTTTGATAGACCACACTTTTAATCCATTCATCAGTTAATGGACATGTGGGTTATTTCCACTTTTTGTCTATTAGGAATAATGCTGATATAAACATTCAAGTACAAATTTTTGCGTGGGCATAGGTTTTTATTCTCTTGGGTATATACCTGTGAGTGGAATTGCTGGATGGTAACTCATTTGAGGAACAGCCATTCTGTTTTCCAGAGTGCCTGCATCATTTCATATTCGCAGCAGCAGTGTATGAGGGATCCAGTTTTTCTGTATCCTTGCCAGCACTTGTTACTGTCTTTCTTTTTGATTATAGCCATCCTAGTATGAAGTGGAATCTCATATCTGTGGTTTTGATTTACATTTTTCTAATGACTATTGATGTTGAGCATGTTTTCATGTGCTTATTGGCCATTTATGTATCTTCTCTGGAGAAATATCTCCTCATATCTTTTGCCCATTTTTAAATAGGGTTATTTGTCTTTTTATTATTGAGTTGTATTTGCGGATGAAATCTAGTATGCATTTGGGAGCAGCTTGTGAGATTATGCTGTCTCTGTGGAGCTGATCTCTTATAAATGACTCATAAATGGGAAGCACTGCATGCAGTAGGACAGGCTGAGGTTCCAAGTTGAAATGACAATTAGTGTTCATTTCAAAGTGTCCTGTGTCTGGAAAATATTAATAGAAGAGAATAGAATGAGTTGTTTAGTGAGATCTAGAAGATCCAAGTTTCCTGACTCCCCATCCAGTGATCTTTTTTTTTAAAATTGTGGTAAAAAACACACACAACATAAAATTTACCATCTTAACCATTTTAAAGTGTATAGTTCAGTAATATTAAATATATTCACACTGTTGTGCAACCAGTTTCCAGAATTTTCTTATCTTGCAAAACTGAAACTCTGTACCCATTAAACAACAACTCCCCTTTCCCGCTTCCCCCAACCCCTAATAATCACCATTCTACTTTCTGTTTCTGTGAATTTCACTATACTTTAGATACCTCATATAAGTGGACTCATATAGCATTTGTGATCATTAATGATCAATGCAAATCAAATCAAATGCAAATCAAAACCATAAATATCACTTTGTACCCATTAGGGTGGCTACTGCCAAAAAAACCCAAAATAACAAGTATTGGCAAGGACGTGGAGAAATTGGAACGATTGTGCACTATTGGTGGGATTACAAAATGGTACAATCACTATTAAACATGGTATGGCAGTTACTCAAAAAATTAAAAATAGAACTGCGTTATGATCCAGCAATCTCACTTTTGGGTATATACCCAAAAGAAGTGAAAGCAGGGTCTTGAATAGATATTTGCACACCCATGTTCACAGCAGCTGATCTCTTAATAATAAGTGCTGTTGGAACATCTTTTCAGGTACTTATCAGCTGTTTGTACATCTTCTTTGGAGAAATGTCTGTTCAATTCCTATGCCCATTTTTCAATGAGGTTATTTGATTTTTTTGTTGTTGAGTTACAGGAATTCTTTTATGTCCTTTGGATATCAACTCCTTATGAGATACATGACTTGCAGATATTTTCTCCCATTCAGTGGTATGCCTTTTCACTCTATTGATTGAGTTCTTTGATGCACAAACGTTTTTAAGTTTGATATAGTCCATTTATCTATTTTTACTTTTGTTGCCTCTGCTTTTGGTTCCATAACCGAGAAATCATTGCTAAGTCCAATGTCGTGAAAAGTTTCATGATGCTTTCTTCTAGAACTTTTACAGTTGTAGGTTTTTATATTTAGGTTTTAATCCATTTGAGTTAATTTTTGTATGTTGTCCAACTTCATTCTTTTGCTTATGGATATCCAGTTTCCCCAGCACCATTTGTTGAAAAGAGTGTCCTTTCTCCATTGAGTAGTCTCAGCATCCTTATCAAAGATCATTCGACTGTATATGTGAGAGTTTATTTCTGGGCTCTCGAAGTTTTTATTCCATTGCTCTATTTGTCTGTCTTTATATCATTACTATGCTGTTTTGATTACTGTAACTTTGTAATATATTTTGAAATCAGAGAGCATGAGTCCTCCAATTTTGTTCTTCTTTATTAAAATTGCTTTGGCTATTTGGGGTCCCTTGAGATTCTATATGAATTTTAGGATGAATTTTTCTATTTTTGCAAAAAATGCCATTGGGATTTTCATATTGTGTTAAATCTGCAGATCATTTGGGTAGTATGAACATCTTAATCATGTGGTGATCTTTAATACAATATATGCTGTCTCATGCTCACTTCTAGATTTTCATATTTTGGTTGATATGTGGTCATCTAATTATTTCAGTTATAATATTTCACAATTTTGATGCAGAGAAGTATAGAGAACCTTTTATTTGTTCAGCTTGTATTTGATGAGTGCATACTCTGTGCCATCTACTTTATATCGAGATTTAACAGATATTGACATTTTGTCATATTTGTGTCAGTTTTCCTTTTTTAAATTACCATTGCAGGAACATTATATCATTGTCATAAATAAAAATATAAGAAAACATGTTCTATGAACAAATCAACATATTTTCAGTTTTCCCTTCCAGTTCTTTCCCAAAGTGTACCATATTTTTCCACTAGTAATCCTAACTTAGATGACATGTTGTACTCTGCTTCTTTCACTTAATATTATATTGTAAGCATTTTTCATACTACAATGTGTTTTTGTAGTTATTCTTCTGATGATGTGTTCTTTTTGCCAGATGAGTATAAGAAGCTCAATCTTGGCCTTACCATTTACTAGGTTTGTGATCTTAAGAAAGTTTCCTAGGTTCATTGAAACTAATAGAAGTAAAAAGTAAACTTCTGATTATCTAAACATGGAAATTACAACAATAACCTATGTCACAAGGCTGTTATAAGGATTAAATGTACATTAAAATGTCAGGGACATGGTAAGCTCTTAATATGTGCTAGTTTCCTTCCCTTTCCTTTTCCCAGGGACCTAGTTTTTATCCTGTTCCTCCAGGGGTTGCCCTCAGAGACTCAAAACTTGCTCTTATTCCTCCAGACCAAGAAGGACCATCCTTACACTTGGAGAATTGAATTGGCAAAAACAGAAAAATACTGGGATGGCTGGTTCCGAGGCTTATCCAATCTCTTTCTTAGTTGTCCTATTCCGAAATTGCTGCTCCTGGCTGGTAAGTGTGTATGTGTTTTTATTAGTCAGCTTGGGCTGCCATAACAAAATACAATAGACTGGGTTGCTTAAACAACAGATTAATTTTCCCACAGTTCTAGAGGCTGGAAGTCTGAGATAAGGGTTCCAGACTGGTCGAGTTCTGCTAAGAGCTCTCTTACTGACTTGCAAACAACCACCTTTTCACTGTGTCCTTACATGGCAGAGAGAGCGAGAACAAGCTAGCTCTCTGCTGTTTATTCTTATAAGGACACTAATCCTGTCCTGTGAGGGCCCTACCCTTATGACCGCATTTAACCTTAATTACTTCCTCATTTAACCTTAATTACTTCCATATCTCCAAATATGGTCACATTGTGAATTAGGCCTTCATCATATAAATTTGGGAGGAACACAGTTGAGTCCCTAGCAGTGTATGTATATTGTCATCTCAGCATGTCTTTGTTAAAGCTATTTACCAAATGGGTAGCGACTTCCAAAGTGAAGTACAATCCTCGCTCATTTGTGCCCTTTCTCCTCCCTTTGCCAAATCCCTAAACCTAACTAAATATAAGCATCCACCTGGGATGGCCAAATTCTGGCCTGGCCTCTACCTGGTCAAGCCCAAGTCCTTCTCCTTGAGTGGTATAAGGATATTCTGAGTATAATGGAAATTTGAAAAGTAAAACCCTATTTTCAGAAACCAGCTTAAACAAGCAAAGTGGTTATGGGGAACCTCAGCCTAGAAAGCTTCATGTAGTGAGAATATACCTTCAGGGAGTTAGGATTGGCATTAACATGAATTGAGAATGTCATCATGTTTACAACTCTAGCAATTTTTACTTCATTATTGAACAGCAAAGCTTATTTCACACAGCTTTTTTCTAGCAAGCTACTTATGGATTCTCTTATTTTGTTCTAGGTGTTGATAGATTGGATAAAGATCTGACTATTGGCCAAATGCAAGGTAAGCTGTGAAGAAATTATGTTCCTAGGTCCCCTGAGGGCAGAGAAATGGGCAGAGTCATGTGGAAATTTTCCATCTAAAAATGGGAATTATACTACCACATATGCCTCAGAGTTGTAAGGATTAAAGTGAGGCAATGTCTTTGAAAGGGGCATTATAAACTATAAAGTACTCTGTGTAAATATACATATTGTGAAAGATATTCTGAATACTGATCAGTATTTTTGTTATTGTTCGAATTCTTAGGAAGGGGAAAGGTCCAAGATAACCCAGATAGAAAAAGGTTGAACTCTATTTAGAAGACAGCATAATGAGGTGGTAAAAGCAAGGGCTCTGAGAAATGCGTTTGAGTATTGCTTCCTTCCTGCTAATTTTTTTGACCTTGGGCAAGTTACTTGACCTGCCTTAGCTTTAGTTTTCTCGGTCTATAAAATGAGAAAATTGATGGCAACCTCACAAGGATTGTGAGGTATAATGAGTAGGAAAGTGACATGTTGTGCTTAGGTCCAGGTGTATTGGCTAGATGACTGTGGAGGTAGTGGAACAAATTTCATGGAAGCTTTTGGCTTTAGTACAGATGAAAGGCCTGGTGAAGGTGAAGTCAGTAGTCACTGGCAACTTTGGGTTATAGGAAGAAGAGGTGCTAACTCCAAGGCCAAGGTTTCAAGCTTAAGCAGATTCTGTTCTTGACCTTCCTTCTTTTCTACTTACTCTCCCTGGGCAATCTCATGGCTCTCATTTATACCCTGATAACTCCCAAAACTAAACATCTGACTCATACCTCTCCATGTATCAAACCTGCAGGACATCTCTACTTGGATGTCTCATGGGCCCCTCAGACTGTTCCTTGAGCTGTCCTCAAGCTCTCCACAGAGAAGGGGGCTATTTTCCTTGATAATAGTTGTTCAAAGGCCTCTGAATGATTTATCAAACTCTGACCTTAGACCTTCATACCATACCCTTCCCTTCCCCCAACTACATAGTGTCCTGAGGCCTTGAGCAGGACCATGGGCTGGGATTATGTGATTTTTTTGGCACTGATGTTGGTAATTCCGTTTTATTTTTTAATTTATTTTCGGCTGCGTCAGGTCTTTGTTGCTGCACATGGGCTTTCTCTAGTTGCGGCGAGCGGGGGCTACTCTTTGTTGTGGTGCATGGACTTCTCATTTCGTTGGCTTCTCTTGTAGCGGAGCACGGGCTCTAGGCATGCGGGCTTCAGTAGTTGTGGCATGTGGGCTCAGTTGTTGTGGCTCGTGGGCTCTAGAGCACAGGCTCAGTAGTTGTGGCGCACGGGCTTAGTTGCTCTGCGGCATGTGGGATCTTCCCGGACCAGGGCTCAAACCCCAGTCCCTTGCATTGGCAGGCGGATTCTTAACCACTGTGCCACCAGGGAAGTCCTGATGTTGGTTATTCTGAGCTTAGACATTTTTCCGTAAATTCAATTAAGCAAACCTTTTCTAAGCAAGAAAAGACCTGTGTAAGACCTGTGCTTGATGCTGGGCACACAGAAGAATCAGACATAGCTCTTGATACTATCTGAAAGCAGTTAATCTTGACTAGAATAGCATTTGGAATCAGTGTTGATCACCAGCCTTGGAAGCAGACAGTCCTGGGTTTGAATCACTCTTACTGGTTTTGTGGCCCGAGTGGATTGCTGACTTCCTTAATTCTGAGTTTCTTCATCTATCGAATGGAGATAATGAAATAATTCAATTGTGTGAGGTTTAAATGAGAAAATGTGGGTGAAGTAAAATAAATGATGGCTTCATTGTGTCCAGGAGGCACTCCTGATACCTCATTAAATCCCTCCTGTTACCCCAGTAAGGTTTATGCCAAGACCACCTTCTCTTTCAAAGCATCCCATGAGTATGTATAGAGAGTAATGACATCCATAAAACAAAAGGAAATGGCTAAATCACCACAGATTCCAAACCACAGCCTTCCCAGCACTGTTTAAACCAGCTGAATTAGTTACTGAATCCTAGAAATCCAGCACTCATTGATGGTGCAACTTAGGTGAATGATTTAGGCTCTCTGAACCTAAAGTTCCTCATCTGTAAGATTGGCGGGGAGGGGCTTCCCTGGTGGCACAGTGTTTAAGAATTCACCTGCCAGTGCAGGGGACATGGGTTCGAGCCCTGATCCTGGAAGATCTCACATGCCGTGGAGCAACTAAGCCCGTGTGCTACAACTACTGAGCCTGTGCTCTAGAGCCCACGAGCCACAACTGCTGAGCCCACATGCCACAACTACTGAAGCCTGCGCGCCTAGAGCCCGTGCTCCGCAACAAGAGAAGCCACCGCAATGAGAAGCCCACGCACTGCAATGAAGAGTAGCAGCAACTAGAGAAAGCCCGCATGCAGCAACGAAGACCCGATGCAGACAAAAATAAATAAATAAAATAATATGGAGTTGGAAATATGCCCACCTCATAGAATAATTGTGAGGATTACCCATGATTATGTTATTTTATGTGTACTGGGTACAGCATTGTTAGTATGTGTGAGCTCTCCCTGATTCCTTATACCCACTCTTCCAAAGAGGAGTGAAAAATGCAGTCCCAGTCATCAAGGTTTGAGTTGTAAGTTTTATCAGGTTATTTGCTCAATCGTTCATTCATCTAAAACTTACTAAGCACTTATTTAATATCTAGCCCTGGGTTGGGCCCTATTAGGGATATAGAGCAAGTAATGATATTAGCCCTGTTCTTATAGAAATGACACACTCCTGGGGGGGCAAGCACCAGTGGCATATAGATATTAGTTTACAGAACAACAGGGGCACAAGCTGCTCTGTGTTTGGATCCATTAAATGCATTAACAGTAGTACATTAGGAGATACAGGGGAGAGGGGACTAGGCTGGAGCACCCAGCGGCAGCTTACTGCAGGAAGAGGGGCATAAGCAGGACCTTACTGGAGGGAATGGTCTTAGTTCCTCTGCTGACTAATTAAGTGGCCTTGGGCAAATCACTTCACTAATCAAGGCCTTGGTTTCATCATCTCAAAAAAGAATTTCAGTATTTGTCCTGCTTAATTTTATAGGGTAAATTTGAGAATCAACTTAAAAAATGGGTAGATGAGTATTTTGAAAAAAGATTTTAAAGCACTGTGTAACTGGGGTAAGAATCCCAGAATGTGATAGCCAGAAGGACTTCCAGAGCTTACTCCCTTATTCTGAGGCTCTGAGAGTCTGCTCTTTCTACCTGTGGGAGCTCTGGGTCCCGTATTCTTTAGTCTCCTTAGAGATCTTGCTTTATCAGTCATTTCTGTTCATTCTTAATAACTGTCACATTAGTTGTGAGCTTACAGTGTTCTACAGGACAGTGTGTGAAAGTGCCTAGTACCGTGTCTGGCACATAGTTAAGCACTCAAATGGTAACTTATTATTGTAATAATAAATCTCAAAGTCCTTAACATGGCCTACAAACCCCTTAATGGTATGGTCCCTGCTTACCTCTCCAGCCTCATTGTTAACTCTCATGAGCACCATGCCAAAGTTTTTCTTTTCAGGAGCAAATACCATTTCATCCTTCTTTCTTTGTGCAAGTTATTTTTTCTGTGTGGGAAGCCTTCCTGGATCCCTATTTGATTGCAAAGCCCCTCTTCTTGTGTTTTTCCAGTTCCATACTGTGTTTTTCCAGTTCCATATGCTCTGTGTTATCATAGGAACTACATGCTGCATTAAAATGTTGGTTTTTATGTTTTGCTCTCCCACTAGACTGTAGTGTATACAGGAACTGTTTCTATGTGTCTGGCCCAAAGTAAATGCATACTAAATAGGTGTAGAAAGAAAAAGTGAAGGGAAAATGATTTGCTCAAGGTTACAATTTCAAGTATTACCATCCTCCAAAGGCTAGGTGTAATTGGGTCCAGAGTATTGGCAGGGAGGGGATGGGGGATTCCTGGCCTCCTGGAGTGACCTGTGAGGCTGCAGAGATGGTAAGGAGAGGACCATTTTAGTCCCTGAGGTGGCTTTGGTTTGTATCTTCCCCAGGGAAGTTCCAGATGCAGGTCCTACCCCAGTGTGGCCATGCAGTCCATGAGGACGCTCCAGACAAGGTGAGTCTGGTGCTTGATGAATGTAAAAGGACAACGTGGAATAACTGTGGGTCTCACAGAAGATAGAACCAGCCTCTGAGTCAGCCTGTGTCGCCTGCAGCAGCTGCTGTGGGGCCTACACAGATGGGACTCCACCAGCTCCCCAGACCTCTCCCTGGCAGCTGCTTCTGGTCTTGGCTTTGTGTGTATGGGCTGAGGAGTTACTGGCACCCTGCTATTTCACCCAGGGCTCTATGGTTAAGATCTTAAGCTCTACTTCTCCATTGCCCCCGAAAGCCAGATGGTAGAAGGGATAATCGGGTAGAAACTGCTCCCTAAACCACAGTCACAGTTAGGAATTAATATGTGCTCCTCCTGTAGGAAAAAAGTGCTTTGTAACTCTAAGGGGATAAATAAGCCTTCACATCATTCCTCTTGACTTCTCTGGACCCATCCCTGGCAAAGGGTGGGGAGGAGTCTCCCAGCCCTGCCAGGATGCAGGTCCTTTTGATTTCAGGCTCCTCAGAACTGTAGGACCCATGAGTCCACCAGAGAGCCTTACCTTCCAACAGAAGCCCACCAGACCTCCAAGGATGAACCCCGTTGCTACCCTTAACATGGCCTGGAACATCTCTCCCTTTTCCAGGTAGCTGAAGCTGTTGCCACTTTCCTGATTCGGCACAGGTTTGCAGAGCCCATCGGTGGATTCCAGTGGTAAGGAAGTACAAAGGTTTAAGGAGCCCAGCAGTGTTCCAACAAAGAGATATTTGCAAGGTTATAGGTATCTCTGCCTTACCCCTGCCTGGTTTAGGTCACCTTGCCTTTCTTCTTCCTCTTCAACACAGAGCCCAGCATGTGTGTTTCTGCAAAGCCATGGTTGGTTCTTTCCATGTGCTCTGGTTCAGTGAGTTGTTGCCTAGCTGACATTAAATGATGCCTAGTCCCCCACCCTCACTGTGATGCATACTTCTTCTTAAGATGCCCCTTCCTGTGGAGGCTGGGATGGGAATCCGTCCTTTTCCAGGCTCTCAGAGAAGTTCTATATGCCTTCTCCTGCCCTGCTGCCAAGGAAGGTGGGGCAGGTCTTGAGGCTGTGTAGAGATCCGGAGCAGGGATTCCAGCCCCAGCACTAGTAACATTTGGGTTGGGTAATCCTTTGTGGTGCGGGCTGTTCTGTGCACTGTAGCATGTTGGAACAACATCCCTGGCCTTTACGTACCAGAAGCCGGTAGCACCCCTGAACACACACAGCTGTGACAGGCAAACATGTTTCTAGATTTTACCAAGTGTCTCAAGAGAGGCAAAGTCATTCCCAGTTGAGAACCACTGGGTCTAGAGGAACAAGGATGCCCCTCATCCTAGGAAGCTCCCCGTGTGATTAGGCAGACATAATAGGTCTCTTTGTTGAGGAGGAGGAGGAAAAGAGGCATGGTGACCCAAACCACACGGTCCCGGCCCCACCTCAGGGAGCTCCCAGTCTTTGCTACAGGAGGCCCCTGATCCTCAGAGAGCCCACAGGCCTAATGAAGAGTCACACCTGCCAGTTGGGAAGTCTCTTATCTGATTTTGATGATGGTCTAGGGGAACTTGTTCCCTACCCTCAGGAAGTTTGAAGAAGAAAAAATGTTGAAGAAAAAGAAAGGGTTTCTGCATTAGAGAGTTCTGAATGCCAGGGCCTAGGAGGTGTGGATGACAGAGCAGGGTAGGCATTGGAAATGAGGACAGGAGCCTGGTACAGTGAGCCACACAAGTGATTCCCTTATGCCAAACCACCCCTCAAGCAGCTGACCATTGATGGATCCCAGGAATCAAAATAAAGACTTAGTTTCGCTTAATAAGCAGCGTTTGGGGCCCCTGGCCCATTTGGAGCTGTGGTCAAATCGGCAGTACCCTGAGAGCAGACCCTGTGTCTTGCCCTGGATGGGGCTGAGAAGAGGTGGGAGAGATCTACAAAGGCCTTGGTGATCATTAGGGAGGGTTTCCTGGATGAGACAGGGCAAGCAGGGGGAAAGCTAGTGACGGTCACATTGTTTTCCACTCTTTCTACTCTTCACAGTGTGTTTCCTGGCTGTTAGTGACCTGCTCTCCTTCCCTCCCTCAACACTGAGCTCTGTTGTAAATACATCGCACCAGAGGCCACTGTGATGCCGCTGTCTCCTCCTCACCATCCTGCCCGACCATGTGACACCGGCTCCCTATAGACGGGCATCCCCAGATGTACAAACCCTTTCGTGTATTCCTGCCGAAAGCATTGTTTTCCAGGGCCTTTGACCAACATTGGTCTCCCCAGTTTAAGGCTCCCCAGCTCCTATCCCTTCCCTGTTCAGGGGTAGCCCCTGCCTGTCCTCCCTGCCTTGCCTAGGGTGAAGCCTCCATCAGAACTGCCACCCTGGGCCCCTATTCCTGGCATTAGGCAATGCACCTGCGTCCATATGTTTCCCCAGGCTCAGGGACCTCCATTCCTTGAGATTGTTCTTGCCATGGTCCTGCCCTACCTCATGGGATGGACCACGTGCGGGATGGTCCTTATTTTTCCCTTTTAAATAAAATACCAGTCAGGTACCTTTTTATCCCCGTCTTACTATTCTAGGCTTGGAAGACCCAGGGGGGCCAGGATCTCATCCTTAGGTACAGGGGTGGGGGGTGGATAGCATCACAAGAAACCAGCCTGAAAATCAGGCCCGGCCAGTCCAAGCACATGGCCTCCCAACTGGGGAGGGCCCACGGTCCCACTCCCACATGTCTGGGCACCTGCCCTGGGCTGAGGCCAGGCTGCTCCAGGGGTCTCTTGAGCCCTCACCTGCCACAGGGCAACCCAGGTTGAATACAGCCCACGCACAAAGCCACAGGCTAAGGCCCGTGGAGTTGTTTTTAAGAATCAAATTGAACCATTTTCATAATTGGTCCCTGGAGGTGTGCAGAGTGCCCGCTTGCCTTTTCTAGACCCACAGCTTATCTTAGCCATTTGTGGTTTCCATGTTACTCTTCATAGAATCAGTGCAGCCCAGCATCCTCAATATTTGCCCTCTTCCAGCTGCCTCATCACAGCACTTCAGTCTCCCCCTGCTGCCCAGGCACGCCATTCCCAAGGGCAGAGAGGGGCAGTCTCCTGCAGCCCATCTTTTCTGTGACTGTCTTAGGTGATGCGTAGCCCCCTCCACCTTTCGACCCAACAACTTCCTATTCCTGTCCTGCTGCAGGGTCTGAAGTCTGGGACCTACTTTGTTTCTTTGTTATTTATGATCTTGTTTAAAGAAAATAAATCTCCTAACCTTTATCTATCTGGTCTTTATGGAGTTGTCCTTATTTCTGTTGATCTGGGGGCAGGGAACATTTCACTGGATTTAGTCACCATAGAGCACCAGAAAAACCTCTTTCCTGTAGCCTATCAACATCTTATGCTCTGCCTGCTTCCCAGATCCATAATGCCCAGTGGAATGGACAGAACCAGCTTCCACTGCAGCCCGGGAGACCATATTCCAGTCCCATCTCTTCCAGTTATTTGCTGTGTTGACTTTGGCCCAGAACAGGACAGTCTGTACACCGTCCACATGACCTCAGGCACTCAGGGCTTTAAATCTGCCAACACCCAAACTTTGTCTACAACTTAGATATCTCCTGAACTCTGGATACTTCTAGAGTTACTAGATACCTAGATACTCTAGGTCCATCTACTTCTCCATATCTCCCAGATGTCCAAAAGCAACTCATTGACCATTCCTAAAACCGAACTCACCTTCCCCCTAAAACTTGTCCTTCCACCCACGTTTCCTAACTCAGTAGTGATAGATACCACCATCTCTCCACTTGACCAAACCAGGCAGCCAAAGTGCCCTAGATGGCACCCTCTCTTACATCCATATCCAGTCTACCACCAACCCCTGTCCATTCTCTGTTCTATGATGTCTCCTTTCCTTGCCTCAGCCCCTCCCCTGGTTATCCTCTACATACTGTTGGAGTCCTCTTCCTAGTAGGCTTTGGAGCCAGGCTGCCTAAATTAGAACCTAAGGCCCATCCCTTACTGGCTGTATGAGATAGCTACGTACTCTCTCTCTTTGTGCTACAGTTTCCTCATCGGAAAAATGGAGATCAATAGTATCTACCCCACAGAGTCTTGAGGACTATGCAAGTTAATATAGGTTAAGTGGCTCTCTCAGTAACTGACACAGGGTAGGCACTGAATAAATAGTTCCTGTCATGTCAATCCCATATTATATTTAAGACCTTCTTTACTCAGAGTCGTTTGTGGGCCAGTAGCATCAGTGTCATCTGGAAGCTTGTTAAAGATTTTGTCCCTACCCCAGACCTATTGAGTCAGTACTGATCTGCATTCCAACAGGCACATTAATCCTGAAAAGTTCTGGTTTAGATGTTCACTAAATATTTTTGAGTAAAGCATGAGCTCCCTAGCAGAGAAGAAAAGTGCCTTGTGTGTGATCTGCATCCTCTCACCAAGCTCTTTGGGGGTTGGGTGGGGAAAGGAGCGGGCCAAGGTCTCTTTGCTGGGCTGTGTGCACTCTGTCTACAGGGGGGCAGCATAGTCAAATGCACGGTTTTCAGGGACACACATCAGACACTTTTGTTCGCCAGGCAAGTCATAATAGTCATCAAAGTTGATCATCAGCTAATTCACTTTACACATATCTGTTTAATCCTCACGGCAACCCTATGAGGTAAGTGATGTTATGTTCCTTTTACAGGTAGGCATTAGGTCCAAATTTGTATAGCTCAGAAGTGGTGGTGTCAGAATTCAAACCTAGGTTGTTTCCTCTTCACGCTGCCTCTTGGACAATATAGGGGACCCTGGTCAGAGTTCTTTTTGGTGAAGATACCTGGCAAGAGGATGATGACCAGCCTTGATGGATGGAGACTGAATGAAATGTTCATTGAGCGTTTTTTTTTTTTTTTTTTTTTTTTTGGCGGTAACTGGGCCTCTCACTGTTGTGGCGTCTCCCGTTGCGGAGCACAGGCTCCGGGCGCACAGGCTCAGCGGCCATGGCTCACGGGCCTAGCCGCTCCGCGGCATGTGGGATCTTCCCAGACCGGGGCACGAACCCATGTCCCCTGCATCGGCAGGCAGACTCTTAACCACTGCGCCACCAGGGAAGCCCTCATTGAGCTTTGTATTAGATACTGTGCTAGTTACTTACATCTTTATCCTTTGTATCCTTGTGAAGTATGGGCATTATCCCCAGTTTATTTATTATTATTATTTTTAAGTTCACATAAATTATATTTTTAAGTTGAAGTATAGTTGATTTACAGCATTGTGTTAGTTTCAGGTGTACAGTAAAGTAACTTGGTTATACACACATGTATATGTATTCTTTTTCAGATTCTTTTCTCTTATAGGTTATTACAAGATACTGAATATAGTTCCCTGTGCTATGCAGTAGGTCCTTGTTGTTTTCTATTTTACATATAGTAGTGTGTATCTGTTAATCCCAAACTCCTAATTTATTCCTCCCCACCCCCACCTTTCCCCTTTGGTAACCATAAATTTGTTTTCTATATCTGTGAGTCTATTTCTGTCTTGTAAATAAGTTCATTTGTATCATTTTCTTTTTTAGATTACACATATAAGTGATATCATATATTTGTCTTTGTCTGTCTGACTTAATGTGATAATATCTAGGTCCATCCATGTTGCTGCAAATGGCATTACTTCATTCCTTTTTTATGGATAAGTAATATTCCATTGTACACACACACACACACACACACACACACACACACACACACACACACCCCACATCTTTATACATTTATCTGCTGATGGACATTTAGGTTGCTTCCATATCTTGGCTATTGTAAATAGTGCTGCAGTGAACATTGGGGTGCATATATCTTTTCGAATTAGAGTTTTTGTCTTTTCCAGATACATGCCCAGGAGTGGATCGCTGGATCATATGGTAACTCCATTTTTAGTTTTTTAAGGAACCTCCATACTGTCTTCCATAGTGGCTGTACCAATTTACATTCCTACCAACAATGTAAGAGGGTTCCTTTTTCCCCACACCCTCTCCAGCATTTATTATTTGTAGACTTTTTGATGATGGCCATTGTGACCGGTGTGAGGTGATACCTCACTGTAGTTTTGATTTGTATTTCTCGAATAGTTAGTGACCTTGAGCATCTTTCCATGTGCCTGTTGGCCATCTGTATGTCTTCTTTGGAGAAATGTCTATTTAGATTTTCTGTCCATTTGTGGATTGGGTTGTGTGTTTTTTTGATATTGAGCTCTATGAGCTGTTTGTATATTTTGAAAATCCCTTGTCGGTTGCATTGTTTGCAAATATTTTCCCCATTCCATAGGTTGTCTTTTCCTTTTGTTTATGGTTTCCTTTGTTGTGCAAAAGCTTTTAAGTTTAATTAGGTCCCATTTTATTTTATTTTTAATAAATTTATTTATTTATTTTTGGCTACGTTGGGTCTTTGTTGCTGCGCGTGGGCTTTCTATAGTTGCCGTGAGCAGGAGCTACTCTCGTTGAGGTGTGTGGGCTTCTCATTGCGGTGGCTTCTCTTGTTGCGGAGCATGGGCTCTCTGCGCACGGGCTTCAGTAGTTGCGGCACGCAGGCTCAGTAGTTGTGGCTCACAGGCTCTAGAGCGCAGGCTCAGTAGTTGTGGCGCATAGGCTTAGTTGCTCCGCGGCATGTGGCATCTTCCCGGACCAGGGATCAAACCCATGTCCCCTGCATTGGCAGGCGGATTCTTAACCACTGTGCCACCAGGGAAGCCCCATTTTTTTATTTTTGCTTTTATTTCCATTACTCTAGGAGACAGATCCAAAAAAATATTGCTGTAATTTATGTCAAAGAGTGTTCTATGTTTTCCTACAGGAGTTTTATAGTATCTGGTCTTACATTTAGGTCTTTAATCCATTTTGAGTTTATCTTATTAGGTCTTTAATCCATTTTGAGGTGTTAGAGAATGTTCTAATTTCAGTCTTTTACATGTAGGTGTCCAGTATTTACCCAATTTAAAGGCAAGGAAAATTTTTTTTAACATCTTTATTGGAGTATAATTGCTTTACAATGGTGTGTTAGTTTCTGCTTTGTAACAAAGTGAATCATTTATACATATACATATATCCCCATATCTCCTCCCTCTAAGGCAAGGAAATTGAATTTCAGAGATGTGAAATGACTTGCCCACAGACATGGCTAGGAGATGGCAGCATCTTTGAGTGGTCCACTATACCCCAGCAGAGAAGGGACCATTCATATGTTCACATAACGTATCTTTAAGGAGCACCTGCTATGTTCTGGATGTAACAACATCCTTGTGAAGCCTACAGATCAGCACTCCATACTCAGGAAGAAAATAAAGGAGACCCTTGGACCCTTTGAGTGAAGGAGTTCTACAAAGCCAGAAGGAACATATTTCGTTTCTGGAACATATTTCGGTCAAACCAGGGGCCGTTCTGTCAGGCACACACTTTAAGGAATGTCCAAGGAGAAATGTCCGAAAGGAGAAGGTAGGCAAATGGGTAGACACAGATCTAATGTTGAGGGCGGAGAATCTTGAGATTGAGAAGACTCAAAGGCATGAGGAGAGTTGGGCATGACTTGTGGTGTTATCCTCTTCTAAACCTGCAGTTATGAACATTTATTTGCTGATTAAGCAAACCTGAGCAGTTATTCTGTGCCAAGCCTCCAGTGGACTCTGGAGACAGAGATAAATAAATAATGAGACCCTTCAAATGAGCTCATAGTCTAGAGAGACCATTATAGAAACACTGCCCACATTGTATAAAGGGAAAGGGACAGGTAAACCTCTTTGGAAACAGGTCAGGGATGGTTTCACAAAGTAGGTAGCATCTGAGTTGAGCTTTGAAGCATCATCACAAAATGGAGGTGGAGAAAGAAGGGAAATACTTTGCAGGAAGAGGGGGCAGCGTACACAAGCCCAGGAGACTTGAAAGTCAGTCTGATACAGCTGGTAGATTAGTACAATTAGTATGGCTGGAGTAAAAGCTGTAACAGGAGAGGCTGCAGGAGGCAGGTCATAAAGGCCTTGAGTGGCAAGATGGGGAGTTGCCAGAAGTTAAGGAAAGTTACTCTGGTATCCATGTAGGTGGACTGGCAGGCACCAGACTAGAGGCAGGGAGAGCAGTAAAGAGGCAGCGGTAGTCTAGGTAAAAGGCAAAGGTATACTTAACTAGACAGTGGCTGCAGGGTGAGATAAGGAGAAAGGCTCGATATTTTAGAGATGGAATGAACAAGACAAACTGATTTGGACAGTGAGGTGCCAAGGACCCTGAAGCTGGATTCAAGGGCCTGCCATCAGAACTGGGGGTGGGGAGTTAAAAGGTCACAACTTTTAACAAGGGGAAAGCAAGAAGAGCACCTACAACAGGAGTAGAGAAAGCAAACAGCAATCATACTCTTTCCTGCAGGGACAGTGTTTTGTTTGTAATCTTCGAGCCAACTCTTCTCCTGCCCCAGCTGGCTGCCCCATCAGCAGCCAGAGTCAACACATTCTCAGTCTGGGTCCTGGGCTTAGAAAGTTATGTAAACTCAAGAGGTTCCGATATTCCTAGAGCTGGCTTCCTCTCGCAGCAGTTTGCTAGAAACCCCAGCCTGTAGCCAGGTGAAACCTTGGAACCTGAGACTCGTCAAGTGGCTGGCCTCTTACAGGTGGATGGAGGGAACAGTTAACTGGGTAGTTAGCTGAGCAATGGGGGGAGAAAGTTTTTTCCTGATGATCAATGATGATACCACAAATCAATGGCTAATCAAATGTAAACATATTAATTGACACAATACAGTATGTGCCATTTACAGAGCACATTTACAGCCTTTTGAGACCTCACAACTCTGTGGAGTGGGTAAGGCAGACAGATTAGCAGTGCCACCCTACAGATGAGGAAATGAGAGCTCTGATAAGGAAAGTGATTTGCCCAAGGTCACACA
The DNA here is from genome assembly GCF_003676395.1 of Aethalodelphis obliquidens. NCBI lineage: Eukaryota > Metazoa > Chordata > Mammalia > Artiodactyla > Delphinidae > Aethalodelphis > Aethalodelphis obliquidens. The sequence continues at coordinate 1,562,845 of NW_020837994.1, forward strand.
ACAGCTCCCCCTTTCTCCCTGCCCCCAGCCCCTGGGAAACTCTATTTTACTTTCTGTCTCTGTGGGTTTGTCTATTCCAGGTACCTCATATAGGTGGAATCATACAATAATTGTTCTTCTGTGTCTGGTTTATTTCACTTAGCATAATGTTTTCAAGATCCATCTGTGTTAAATCATGTATCAAAATTTCATTCCTCTTTGTGGCTGAATAGTATTCCATCGCATGTGCATGCCACATTTTGTTTATCCATTCATCTCTTGTTATACATACTTGGGTTGTTTCCACCGTTTGGCTATTGTGAATAATGCTGCTGTGAGCATGGGTGTATAAATATTTATTTTGAAGTCCCTGCTCTCAGTTCTTTTGGATCTATATCTAAGAGAGGTATTACTGGGTTCTATGGTAGTTCCATGTTTAACTTTTTGAGGAACTGACAAACCGTTTTCCACAGCAGCTGCAACATCAGCAATGCATGAGGGTTCCAATTTCTCCACATCCTCTCTAACACTTAGTATTTTTCCTTTTAAAAAAAAAAAAAATTATAGCCATACTAGTAAGTGTGAAGTGGTACTTCATTGTGCTTCTGTAGTTTTTGTATTCCAAGACAGCTAGATGTAGGAGAGAGTGAGTGAGGTGACCCAGGGCAGAGCCCCCATAGAGGGCTCTGGAATTAGTAAAGTGGACTGATGCTGGCTGGCCCAGGCACTGGAGGCTGGCCCTGCCTGTCCCCAGGCCCACAACCCCAAGAGCCAGAGGGACTCAGGGAGCTGATAGAGAGGATGGCTTTTTCTGGCCTCAAGCACCAGAGGACTAACAGGCTCAGTGGCAGCCAGAGAAAGAATTGATTGAGCAGAGGCAGCAGGATAGATTGCCTTGCTCCTCCAGGATGAGCCCACTGACAATTCCTATTTCCTTTTTTGTTGCAAGAGGGTTAAAAATAGAAATTCCAGAACTCTAGAACCTGGAGAGCATTGTGGGAATTTCTAGGCTGATGGCATCCCCTAGGGGACAATGTGTGATTTTTAAAAGAATATTTAATATAATTTTTGATATGGTAAGGGGGGAAAAATCTGTTTTCTGAAACAGATTAAGGAACACAAAGTTAGAGAAAATCTCTCCTGAATGATGTGTCTGAATTTTCAAGACCAAAGAAATTTTTAGATTTATCAGAAGGGTCTGGATTTTTTGAGTTTTCTTATACACTTGTGAGTTAGGGAGATAAGCTCCCACATCTCCATAACACACACACACACACACACACACGAACCTCCTTATCATTCAAGGCCTAAATCAAGTGTCACATGAGCCCATCACACCAGAGATGTAGTGATACCCCTTCCGGACATGTAACGTGTTGCGTGTCCCCTTTCCACTAGTATTGTCATTGTGTGGGTTTTCTTCTCTGGGAGCTCTTCAAGGATAGACAGTCAGAGTCATCATCTCCAGCCCCAGCAAAGGGCCAGGCACAGAGGCAACATCAGTAAAGCTTAATTGAATGAATGAGTGACAGCCACACATGAAATCTGTGCCCATGAAAACACCATCAAGGGTTGGTTGATTCCATCTTCTGCCCACTGTGCTCCTGTTCCAAGAAGCGGACAGGCATGGGTCTCTGAGCCCAGAAATCTGCCTTCTAGTCTTGGCTCTGCCACTGACACACTGTTTAACTATGGACAAGTCACTTCACCTTTCTGGGCCAGGGAAAGTAACTGCCGCCCTCTGGTCCCATAAGATGATAAGCAGTTGGACAGGAGGCATGATGGTCATTATTTTAGTTATGCCCCATCTCAAAATGTGGTGAGAGAGACAGTAGTTATCTATGGGGAGCCATCTGATCCATGCCCTTAAATCCTTAACCAAAAAGACACCTCATTCCTTTGAGATTATATTTGATTTCACCATGGGCTATCCACTTAAAATGCAAATATGCCCCTGGCAGGGACAGCAGGACCCTGTCACTCAGACCTTAGGGGGAGCAGGCCTATCAAGCATTTGATGGGAAGGGTCACTTGATGAAGAAAGGGAATAAAAGAGGATGGGGCAGAGGGGAAGAAGAGAAAGAGGCAGGCTCTACTTCCTCAGGGGGAGGAAGTTTTGGGGATCCCAACGTGAGGAAGGAGAGGTTAGAAGCAGCTGATGGCGGGAGACCTCCCTAGCTCCAAATCCGGCTCTGCTTCTAGCAGAGGTCTTTTCTTTGAGCCTCCTTTCCTCTCTTGCCAAAAGGGATGATAATCGTTGTGAATAAGATAAGTGAGATAAAATAGCCGGCACAGAGCAGGCATAAATGTTTGTCTCCTCCCCCAGCCCTTAGCTGATTTCCTTGTTTTTCTGAGTATACAGCAGTCTGCAGGCAAATGTCCCTCTGTCCCCACCTCACCCCCTCTCCTTTGGCTTCTCCCAGCTTGAGCAACCAAGGCCCCCAAACAGGGGACTCTTTGAGTGGTTCCATGAAAGGGCAGTTTGTGCTGGCTCCTCTTGGCATTGCTGGATAAGGGCCCCCCAGAATCAACACCCTCTCACTTCCTCCTTCCAGACAGCTCTCACTGCCCCCTTGTGCGTGAATGGGGGACAGGTGAGGTGGCAGCTGCTCCCCACCCTCTTCAGGCACATTCTCACTCTTTCTGTGTTCCTGGGGTCCCAATGTGGAAGCCCTCTCATCCCACTTCAGCCATAGGGTTCTCCCCTTTCTCCCAACTCCTGTGATCCTTAGGGTGAGCAGCCCACAGCTTTCTATTTGATTATATATAATTCTCTATTCTTATATTTGGGCATGTGCTAATTTTGCTTTAAGGGCAGTGAGCAGACCTCCTCATTTTATTGGAATCTCATGGGGCACCAAGCATGGGGCTGGTCACACAATAGGCGTTCTCTTTACATCTGTGGAATTGAGGTGATTTGTTCGTGTATTCAGTACCTACATCTGACAGGGCTCTTTAGCCATTAGGCATTAGAGACACAAAGGATAGAGCTTTTCAATGCCCGGGAAAAGGCTGAAGACTCCTTTCAAAAATTGTTGGCTCCAGGGCTTCCCTGGTGGCGCAGTGGTTGAGAGTCCGCCTGCCGATGCAGGGGACACAGGTTCGTGCCCCGGTCCGGGAAGATCCCACATGCCGTGGAGCGGCTGGGCCCGTGAGCCATGGCCGCTGAGCCTGCGCATCCGGAGCCTGTGCTCCACAACGGGAGAGGCCACAAAAAAGGCCCGTGTACCACAAAAAAAAAAAAAAAAAAATTATTGTCTCCAAAAGACATAATTGCTAATGGGAGCAAAGCAACCACAGCAAAATAACATGTAATTCAGACAACAGAGGGCTAGTTAAGATCTTTGGAGACAGACATTCTTTCTGATGGCTGAGTAATATTATATTGTATATATATACCACATCTTCTTTATCCATTCATCTGCTGATGGACATTTAGGTTGCTTCCATGTCTTGGCTATTGTAAATAGTGCTGCAGTGAATGTTGGGGTGCATATATCTTTTCAAATTAGAGTTTTCTCTGGATATATGCCCAGGAGTAGGATCACTGGATCATATGGTAACTCTATTTTTAGTTTTTTAAGGAACCTCCATAGTGGCTGCACCAATTTACATTCCTACCAGCAGTGTAAGAGGGTTCCTTTTTCCAGCATTTATTATTTGTAGACTTTTTTATGATGGCCATTCTGACTGGTGTGAGGTGATACCTCATTGTACTTTCGATTTGCATTTTTCTAATAGTTAGCCATGTGGAACATCTTTTCATGTGCCTGTTGGCCATCTGTATGTCTTCTTTGGAGAAACGTCTATTTAGATCTTCTGCCCATTTTTTGATTGGGTTGTTTGGGGTTTTTTTGATACTGAGCTGTATGAGCTATTTGTATATTTTGGAAATTAATCCCTTGTCAGTCTCACCATTTGCAAGTATTTTCTCCCATTCCATAGATTGTCTTTTTGTTTTGTGTGTGGCTTCCTTTGCTATGCAAAAGCTTGTAAGTTTGATTATGTCCCATTTGTTTGTTTTTATTTCTATTGCCTTGGGAAACTGATCTAAGAAAACATTGGTATGATTTATGTCAGAGAATTTTTTTGCCTATGATCTCTTCTAGGAGTTTTATGGTGTCATATCTTATGTTTAAGTCTTTAAGCCATTTTGAGTTTATTTTTGTATATGGTGTTAGGGACTATTCTAATTTCATTCTTTTACATGTAGCTATCCAATTTTCCCAGCACCACTTATTGAAGAGACTGTCTTTTCTCCATTGTATATTCTTGCCTCCTTTGTTGTCAATTAATTGACCATAAGTGAGTGGGTTTATTTCTGGGCTTTCTATGCTTTTCCATTAATCTATACGTCTGTTTTTGTGCCAGTACCATATTGTTTTGATTACTGTAGTTTTGTAGTATAGTCTGAAGTCAGGGAGCCTGATTCCTCGAGCTCCATTTTTCTTTCTCAGTATTGCTTTGGTTATTCAGAGACTTTTGTGTTTCCATACAAATTAAAAATTTTTTGCTCTAATTCTCTGAAAAATGCCATTGGTAATTTGACAGGGATTGTATTGAATCTGTAGATTGCCTTGGGTAGTATTGTCATTTTAACGATATTGATTCTTCCAATCCAAGAACATGGTATATCTTTCCATCTGATTGTGTTGTCTTCAGTTTCTTTAATAAGCATTTTACAGTTATAGGTCTTTTGCCTCCTTACGTAGGTTTATTCCTAGGTGTTTTATTCTTTCTGATGTGATGGTAAATGGGATTATTTCCTTAATTTCTCTTTCTGGTATTTTGTTGTTAGTGTATGGAAATGCAACAGATTTCTGTGTGTTAATTTTCTGCAACTTTACCAAATTCATTGATGAGCTCTAGTAGTTTTCTGTTAGTGTCTTTAGGATTTTCTGTGTAAAACAGTGACAGTTTTACTTCTTCTTTTCTTCTTTACTTCTTCTTTTCCAATTTGGATTCCTTTTATTTCTTTTTCTTCTCTGATTGCTGTGGCTAGGACTTCCAAAGCTATGTTAAATAAAAGTGGTGAGAATGGACATCCTTGTCTTGTTCCTGATCTTAGAGGAAATGCTTTCAGCTTTTCACCATTGAGTATGATGTTAGCTGTGGGTTTGTCATATATGGCCTTTATTATGTTGAGGTGTGTTCTTTCTGTGCCCACTTTCTGGAGAGTTTTTACCATAAATGGATGTTGAATTCTATTGAAAGCTCTTTCTGCAGCTATTGAGATGATCATATGGTTTTTATTCTTCAATTTGTTAATGTGGTGTATCACACTGATTGATTTGCGGATATTGAAAAATCCTTGCATCCTGTGATAAAGCCCACTTGATCGTGGTGTGTGATCCTTTTAATGTATTGTTGGAGTTGGGTTTGCTAGCATTTCGTTGAGGATTTTTGCATCGATGTTCATCAGTGATACTGGCCTGTAATTTTCCTTTTTTGTGATATCTTTGTCTGGTTGCTTGTTTGTTTTTAGTATCTTTTTATTTATTTATTTTTTAACATCTTTATTGGAGTATAGTTGTTTTATAATGGTGTGTTAGTTTCTGCTTTATAACAAAGTGAATCAGCTATACATATGTTCCCATATCTGCTCCCTCTTGCGTCTCCCTCCCACTCTTTGTCTGGTTTTGATATCGGGGTGATGGTGGCCTCATAGAATGAGTTCAGAAGTGTTTCTTCCTCTGCAACGTTTTGGAATAATTTCAGAAGGATAGGTGTTAACTCTTCTCTAAACGTTTGGTAGAATTCACCTGTGAAGCTATCTAGTCCTGGACTTTGGTTTGTTGGGAGTTTTAAAATTACTGATTCAGTTTCAGTACTGGTACTGGTAATTGGTCTGTTCATATTTTCTGTTTCTTTCTAGGTCCATAGATGGACCTAAAGATTATCATACTAAGTGAAGTAAGCCAGACAAAGACAGATATCACATGATATTGCTTATATGTGGAATCTAAAAAAATGATATGTGATGAACTTATTTACAAAATAGAAACAGACTCACAGACATAGAAAACAAGCTTATGGTTACCAAAGGGGAAAGGGGAGGAGGGATAAATTAGGAATTTGGGATTAACACATCTACACTACTATATATAAAATAGATAACCAACAAGAACCTACTGTATAGCGCAGAGAACTATACTCAATATCTTGTAATAATCTATAAGGGAAAAGAATATATATATATATATATATATATATATATATATACTGTATATATATCATATATACTGTATGTGAATCACTTCACTGTACACATGAAATTAACACAACATTGTAAATCAACTATACTTCAATTTAAAAAAATTTAAAAAAAAAATCTTTGGAGGCAGACCTGTATTCAAATCCTGCCTGTGCCACTTTATAGCTATGTAACCTCAGGCAAGTTACACATTCTCTGCCTCAGTTTCCCTCATCTATAAAATGGAGATAATAGTACCTATTCATCGTGAGGATTGAAGGAGACAAGTACACCTCAGTTCTTATCACAGTGCCTAGCCAGTGGTAAACGGTCAGTATGTTACTAATGACAATGATAATAGTCATTAACATAAAGAATCTTCCCTGTAGTGAATCTTGTGAGGGATACTGAGTGCAACACCAGGAACCCAGGTTGGAGAAAGCTGTTAGAAAAACAGTTGAAGAAGCGTGCAAGAAAGAAACAAAATTATAAACTATGTACCAAGCCACAGTCAGTCCTATTTAGAAATAGCTACCTACTAAGCGCTTTTGGGGCCCCACAGACACACCACTTTCCCTGAACTGCTCTAACCTGCCTGAAGACAGATGCTCCAAAAGGAACTCAGTTGTTAGAAATCCCCTCCTCAAGAGTTTCACCAACCAAGGAAGACTGACCCTTACCACAGGAGAAGAGACTACAAGTGGACACCACACCTAGATAAACTGTCACCATCACATCTCCCACCTATGGGCTATACTCTAAGGGCCCATTTATCATTCCTAGGAATCTAAGAGGGCTACATCCCCCCGTTCCCTCTTACGATGATATTTCATCCCAAGTTCTAAGCCACCTCAGGGAGTTATTCATTTTCCTCTGGGTATCTCCCATGTATACATGATATATACATGTCACTAAGCTTGTGGGTTTCCTTTTGTTAATATGTCTTTTATTACACAGGTTTCAGCTAAGAACTCAGAAGGGTAGGGGGAAAGTACTTTTTCTTCCCTACATGACAGTAATTTAGTAGGAGGGTTTCCAGAGTCCTGATGCATTCAGCGGAAATACTGGGGATGTGACCAGGTGCTCGTGGAGGCTCTTCAGGAACCCGAATATCAGCACACCAGAACCTTTTCCTTGGGGCCCACAGAGCTCTGGGAGGCAGAAACCCTGACGTGTATGGTGCAGGGAGGGGGCGGAGGCAGCAGTGTCTAAGCACCTAGTCCTTTACTTGTGTGGCTTCTTTGTGAGCAAGGCACACGCCCTCGCTCCTGTTGAGGAACCTGAGCCAAGTCGCCCGGAATGTTCTCTTTGCACAAGTCACTCATCAGTGCAGCCTTAGCTCATGCTAGTCCTTCTGCTGGGAAATGCTTCTCCTCACTAGACTCTGCCTGTAAAAAAATTCTACCTGTCCTCCAAAGTACAACTCAAAGGAGGCCTTCTTATTCATTTATCCAGAAATATTTGCTGAATGCCTACTTATTTGAAACAGACCTTTTTCTGGGGATACCAAGAGGTATAAGGAGTGCAGGCAGCCAGGCAAATAAACAAATAGTGAAATTCAGTGAGATGGGGGCTACAATAGAGGCATTTACAAAGTATAGAGGGGTCTTAAAGCATTCAGCCTGCAGAGAAGGCCACTGGCCACAATTAAATAAATAAAATAATTTCAAGAAAAGTGTTAGGAAGAAAACAAAGTTGGCTAATGTGAACAAAAGTGGCTGGAAGTTTGGGTGTCAGAGAAGGCCTCTGAAGCAGTACTGAGCCAAGAGTGGAATGGTGAGACCAGCAGCAGCGAATAGAAAGAATGTCTTGTGTCTGGAATGCAGTGAGAGGGGAGCCAAGATGAGATTACACATAAATAAAATATTATACTCTGCCTTTTTCACTCAATATTACAAAGTAAGAATGTTCTTGGTTGTGAAAAATGATTTGTAAACATCTTTAATGACTGTATTAAAACATTTTTAATGGCTGTATTAAAAAATCATATTTTAAAAAAGTTATTTTCTGCTTTAAAAAAATCATCACATGAGGTACACTCCTGATACAGAGACACCCCCTGCTCAGCCTTCAGCAGAAGTCAGTAGGCAGAAGGGCATATGGGGGGTCAGGCACCACCTGCAGGTGTCCTCACTGCCACTTCTGGGCCCCTGTGGTCAAGGCTCAAGTAGCAAAAGCCCCAGTGACCAAACCCTGGAGACTGTTGATATGTCCTGTTCCCAAGAGAAAGTGTCTGAGCTCTAGAAACTTCTCTCTCCAGCCTCCTTGCCCCCTCCTTTCTATTGTTCATTCTACTGTGACTCATGGCTTGAGGAGAAACTGTAAGTTCTCAGATGTCCCCTGCTAGAGACCACTTCCTTGTCTTCCATTTGCAAGGAATAGGCAATGCTGACAAAGACCCTCCTCCAGAAGCTTTGCTCTCCTTTCTCCTCTCTTACCATAGCTTTTGGCTTCTGGCTTCTCTGGAAAGCCAAAGGACTCTTCCAGCTTCTCTCTGCCAACATTTTAGTCTTCAGGGCTTGAGCTGCAAGGTCTGCGGAATTCCTGTCCATACTCGTGTATCCACTTGTTGGCCACTGGGGGAAATGGGGAGGAAGAAGAGCAGGCTCAGCGGAGCAGACAGTAGCGATGCTCGCTCACAGGGCCGTTAAATTCCACACCCTTGGCAACTCACTTGCCTCACCCTGGTCCCAGCCCTACTATGGACTACAAGACGTTGCTTCAGCAGCAGTAAAGAGCAAAAAGGACAGTGGCACCTGGAAAAAGTCCCTGACAGGTCCTGCTACTACAGACTAATTTTCAAACCCGTGGGTACTGTGGTCACTTACCCTTCATATGTAGCTCCTAAAAGCCCACCTCCCCCAGGGAACCATTCCAGGGTAATGAGAGAAAAGGGATGGATTCTCCTGGCAAAGTCCACCTCAGCACAAGAGTCCCTCTTCTACTTCTTTTTCTGTCTTCAGAGCTAAGTGCTCTTAGACACATATATGACATAAACACATCCCCTACTTATTTCTCTCTTCCTTGTTTGACCGTCTCCTCATGGGGAAGCACCTGATGGTTCTCTCCTTGGGATAGAGGACTGGGACTTGGCAACATATTATTCCTTAGCTGTGCTCAGGAATCAAGGCCCATCTGGTAAGGCCAATAAACTTTTACTGACACCTGCTCTATGACAAAAGCCCGGCCTTATGGGCTCCCAATGTACTGGTGGCAACTAATCCAGAATCTGATCACCTCAATATAATGTGGCACTGTTAAGCTTTTGGAATGAAAAGGCTATGTTATTTTCCATCCATCCCCTACTTCACTTTACCCTGAACCCCTCACCCAATTCCCATGCCCAGAAAGGCAGGCCTTACCCCACTTATCTCCTACCAGGACAGGACAGCCAGCATGAAGTGTGTCACCATCCCCTTCACCACTCCTATGCAGGTTCCACCAAAATAGTGCTGCATTCTGAAAACAAGCAGACCCCGCCCCAGGGGAGGTCAGCCCAGAATCTCAGTCCTTAGGAAGCACTTGACTGAGGACAAAGGCATGCATGTCATTAAACAAGAAAACTGTCCATGCAGATTGGGGGCAAGGCATGCATAAAATGCCACAAGATGGTATAAGCTGCCATTTACTCATTCACTCATGCATCCCTTATTGAGGGCCTGCTCTGCTCTAGGCCCTGAAGATGCAGAGACAGATCATGTCCAGTTGTCTCAGGGAGTTCAGTCTTGTGGGAGAGACAGACATAAAAACAAACGAGGATGAGACAGTGTGACAAGTGCTGCAGGAAAGGTGAGCACAGGGTGTCATAGGATCACTGAGGAGAGAAACTCGACAAAAAGCACAAGGTGGAACAAAATATTCCTCACACAACTAAGAACTTAAGTGAGCCACTGACTCTTCCTTAGGCACTTCCTAATAACACCCGCAGGAAGCAGGGATCTTCATCCCCACCTCACCAGCAAGGAAGTTGAGACTTAGGGGCTTTAAATAATGCAACTAAGAAGGAGCAAGGTCAGGACTCAAACCCAGGCATTTTGATTCCAAATCGTATATGTTCTTTCCCCCCCACCCCGTCCCCAGCTTTTTTTCCTATACGCTTACTTTAACCTTGGCCAACCCCCTGAGTTTTGATAGATACCCAGCATTTACTCACTGAATGCTTAGGATGTGCTGGGTACTGTGCTAAGTGCTATGAGGCGTGATCTCAATTATTTGTCTTCATTTCATTCCTGAAGTAAGGGCTGTCATCCCTGATTGACTGATCTGACACTTGGGGGAGATATTAATTCATTAAACAAACCTCTTACCACACTGGCCGCCCTCTGTGCCTTGCTTGACATTGTAACTCCTACTGCAATACGTTATGTTGACTTCTGGAGGCAAGGACTACGAGTTTTCCTCGGTACTCTCAGTGCCTCCAGCCGCCAGTGTTTACTAAACGAATGACTGAAGGGACCAGTTGTTGTCAGGGATCCGAAGGGCACTCTCACCTTTGAGGAGCTCTATTGTAATGGGAAGGCACACATGTAATCATCCTCTTGTAATATAAGTGTAAATAAAATAAAAAATAGAGGCACAAGTAAATGCAGGAGTCAAGAAAATTGAGGGATTATCTTTGATTCTGGGAATCAGGGGAGACCTCTTTTCATTCCCTCTCCCAGGAATAAGCTTGCAAGCACAGGCAGCATGAACGCTAGGGTGTTAGTTCTGCACTGCTAAAACCACCTGTTGGGGTCAGACCCCCACTCACCTTGACCACAGGCACGCTAAAGTTGCCGTAGATGAAGGCTGTGGCTCCTCCAGCTTCCACCGAGCTCAGCTGCAAGGCCAGAGGAAGAGCCAGGGTTGAAATATCCCGACTGCCCTACTCTGCCTCACATGACGTCTGATGTCATTTCTGCATAAATTCCCTCTTGTGTGCCCCTCTTTCAACTCTGGGAGAAATACTTATGGAAATACAATCACCCAATTTAGGAATTGAGAGAGCCTACTCAGTGGCATCAGTATTTGCCTGCAGGGCCACAAGAGGACAACGTTTAGAAATGCCCCCTTTCTTTACCCTTTGAGCTAACATCCTTATTGAGGGTTACCATAAGTAGATTCAAACTTCGAGGCCCTCAGGAAGAAATACAGTTTATGTCACAACCCAAGACACAGACACGTCCCTGAAGTAAGTTTCATAAAATATTCTTAACTACATCAGATGCCCTCTGTTATTTTCCATTTTATTTTATTCTATTCTAGTTCAGATTTCTTAAATACTGACCAGATCCACTAACTTGATTTCACAGCCCACTAATGGATCATGACCAGTGGCTTACAAAACACTGTTTAAAATACAATGATTATATTTGAAAGCTGGGCATCATAGGAAATACTGATTGCACCTTTGGTGTGTTTCCCAGATCACTCAGACCCTCTCTAGGTAATCTCAGCTAAAGGGTTTCACCACTGGTATATTCTAGAATTATGGATGTGTTTACTTAACTTGAAGAGTTTTTTCTGATTGTCAAAGAAATATGTAATAACCTAAACATTTTGAAAAATACTTTAAAATACTTAATATTATTCATCATCTTACCATCTGGAAAAAGAAAAAAGCACTGTTATGGTTTAACTGTAATAGTTAACATTTATTGAGCACTGGCCGTATGTTAGGCATCACACTAAGTCCTTACAAATATATTATCTCACTTATTCCTCACAACAAATATATCATCCTCACTATTCCTGTGAGTTAGGATTGTTATTATTTACATTCTACAGATGAGGAAACCAAGTCTCAGAGAGATTGAGTGGTTTACAAAAGGTCATATAACTCCTTGGTGACTGAGCCAGGACTGGAGCTGAGCCAATGCTGTCTGACTACAAAGTCCCTGCTCATAACCATTATGCTACATACACTCTCGAACATTAGGTTATTTTCCACTGTTTACTATTATAAACAACACTGTGAACATCTTAATGAGTAAAATCATTTTTGCGTTTTAGATTGTTCTCTTAGGAAAGAGTCTGAGCATTAGTATTATTGGGTCAAAAGTATATGCAAATATTCAATACTTTAGATACACACTGCTAAATTATTTTCTCACCAGCAGCATGACCAGAGTGCCAGTCTTACCTCGCCCTGGCTAACTGTCTACCAGCACATTCACAGATCCCACCATATTCGCCTGTGTTACAGAGCAAGAGTTGTGGGAGTTGGGATGTTAGCACTTGTTAGAGGAAACTGAACTGACGCGGCGATTCAGAACCTGGAAAAGGCAGTGGTGATTTTTAGCACATCTTGGCTCCCCCTGTAGTCCTTTGGGAAGGGCGATGAGAGCAACAATTTGCTCCTTGTGTTCAAATAACAAACTGGATGATTCTGTTCAGACCCCTGTTGTCGGCCACTGTAAGCTGTAGGTGTAAGCAAGATACAACAGAGGAAACCTGGACTTTCCTGCCTTCCTCTACCTGTGGTTTCACAGTATAGTGGGAAGGAAGGACTTATCCAACAAATTGAAAAGAGAATCGGATCTGTGTGCTGTGAAGCTCATGAGCAGGGCATGGATTGTAAGATTGGTGGAGGGGAGGGAAATCTTCCCTCTGTAAACCTTCCACTGTTTTGTACTGGGACTGATCTTATGTCCAGTCTGAGTAGAAAATCACTAACCTGATTTCAACTCAATCCTCCCAATACTCCTTAAAGATTATTTTCTCCCTATATAATATTACTCTTATGTTCTCCATAAATCTTATGTCTTATGTTCAGAAATGTTTATGATGGTCTTAACACCAACCTGAAGATGAAAGGATTGGGCATAACCTAGCACTTCCTAGGTCCCACGATCCCATTTATGGGGTCCTATGCTTGCTTTCTGGGATACATGATAGAAACATATTGTATGAAACTGCACAGAGAGATATCCCCTTACATTATTTCATCAGATCCTCATGACAGCCCTGTGAGGAGGCACAGAGCAAGAAGACAAGCTCGAAGAATTGATGTGATTTGTGCTGAGGCCACATGTTAAGTGGCAGAACCAGAATTAGACCAACTGACTCCAAACCCAAAACGCTTTCCATTCCACTGTGTATCAAAGGCTTAAAATCCAAACATATACACACTCTTGCATTTGTCATTTAAAATTGCTGGGCTACCCTTACCATAGTACCCTTACCATAGTAACTGGACCTCTGTAATCAGGAGTCAGCTACAGAAGATACTAGGGGGATAAAGAACAGAGAGATATTGGCCCCTAGATGTCCTATTCTTTGATATCAGTGCACTTCACTGCCTGTGACCTCCCATGCCAGCTTTAGTCATCAACCAGAGATGTACCAGCAGCTGATCCAAGCTGTGTCTCCTGCCCAGAGAGCTGACGTCAGCCATCCCTCTGCCTGATCAGAATGCTCAGAATGTCCAGGAGAGGCCAGACACCATTGGCAACGGCAGCCTTCCAGTTCTGCATAAAATTAAAACCAAGCCACATGAAGAAACATGTTGGGATTGCCAGCATTAAAACTACAGAGTGCCGGCCTCTGATTGTCCTTTCTTGGCTACACTGTGGAGACCAGTTAACAGGACTAAGGAAAGAGGGAATGCTAGGGTGTAGGTGTCTGCTATTCTAATGAGCCTGAAACCAGGCCTTCATCTTAGGGTGTTATGTAGAGCACTTACATTTGGCATGTTTATTCCTTCATTTAACAGTAATACACCTCTTATAATTTAAGTGACAGATGCCTGAAATTATGACTTGTCCATAGAGAAGGAGGTAAACCCACATGATCTGAAAGGAAGAAGATAGGTGAGATAATAAAGACTGGGTCCGAATTCTATAGGATCAGGTCAGAAACTAGGAGAGGAGGGCAATTTGTTTTAAGGGGGTATAATGTAGATTTTAGTGAAGAATTTATGAGGAGATAAGGAAGAAAATTTTCACCGCATATGAGAGAGCCACACTTACTGAATTTCTCTGTAGGCATCTCCGTTCTTCCCTCTTGTAATCTCAGCTGCTTCATTTCTCTCCTCTCTCCCCTCATAGCTCCACAACCTCACCTATAGGTCCATGCTTTTCAACACCAACTAGTCTATGGGACCTCAAAGACAGAGACTCTCACATCCCCTTCCTGTGTTGTTCGGGTCCCAGGATCTCTTGGCCTTCAGTGTAACCCCACTTCCCATCCTAATCACTGACAATGACAAGGTCACATTGAGGTCTACACAATGTAAGCTCTTTGAGGGAAGGAAATGACTTGTATTGATATTTCTTTATCTCTCCTATAGTGCCTAACAAGAGTGCTGTATGACATTCACAAACATCCTGGAGATTTTTCTGCTGTGAAATGCAGATGAAATCAGTATCTGATATCGCTTTGAAAACCATAAAATAAAAGAGATATAAATAGTCATTAAGTAAGCAGCCCTGGTCCCTCCAGAGCAAGACTCACGTAGATCATAAATGTTGCGACTCGGTTCCCAGAGTTCATTCTGTACAGTGGGCTGGTTGGTGACTGAGACAAAAATAGAACATATCATTATTTTATGCAGATGGCACCAGAGTAACAGCCAGGATGCCACCATAATACAGGGAGGAGAAAAATGGAGGAGTCACAGATGGGATATAGCCTTGAGCTATACCTAGTCAAGTATGTGCCTATCTTTGCCGGCAGGTACTCAATATACTTTTTTTCCTCTTACCACTTTATTAGATACTCATATAAGTGAACTGTATACTACCAATCAAACAAAATTGCTTGTTAGTAGTGAAAGCACTATGTGAGGGGTTGATTGCACCTTCAGGTTCTTGGTGAAATAAATTAACATATAAAATATTACAGATAATTATTCTGTAAAAATACCAAGTCATAAGACTGGAGTTCCCAATTATTTGCCAAAGAGGCACACTTTTTTGTCATAGAAGAGTTTAATTGATATAATTTACATGTCATAAAATTCAATCATTGTAAGAGTGTTTTTCAGTGAGTTTTAGTAAAAAGAAGATGAGTCAGCAGCAATCAGCTTGAAACCAAGGCTTTCAATCTACCTAGAATGAGAACCTTTGTTCTAAAATTTCATGCGGTATTCTCTGGGGGCCCTATAAGAGCTCTGTTTGAGAGAAATAAATAACACCCTCGTTGCCTACCCCACGAGATTGGTCACCGACCCCATGGTTACCGTAGCATGGTCAAAGTGAGGCTCATAGTGCCCTCCGATTCCGTAGTTTACCACCTGGAGATACTCTGCATATGGAGGCTGGACATCAAGGCCTGTAAGGGAGGCAATGCGATGGTCGAGGGTCACCAGCACTGGGTCAACGGTGTCCTTTAGCCAGGCACTAAAACACACCACAGGTTGCAGCATCAGTGATCTGATGCCAGAAATGACTAAATATCTGTGAATGAATGATGTCAACTGCCAGAAAGAAGGAAGGAAGGCAAGGAGGACAGGAAGACAGACACGAATACCTAATTACCTACTCACTTCTCCTGTTAAGTCGGCCCAGTCCATTTTGTGCTCTATCTTAACATTCACACATTCATTCAACAAACATTCTCTGAGGCCTACTGTATGCCAGACCCTGTGCTAGGTGTGTGAAGAGTGAAGGTTCACATCACCAGGCACTGGGATACAAAGAGAAAGAAGACAAAACCCTGTCTTTAAGAATGCTATGTTTAGAGACATCTCAATGGAGGAAGCTGGGTGCAATGGAAAAAGCTTTGGATTCAGAGGGGTAAGACCAGTCCTGGATCCTCGGTTTGACCCTTGGTCAGGCCCTTAACCTTTCACCTCTCTTAAGGTTCAGTGTATTCATCTATAATATGGGGATGGTAATAATATCTACTACACAGACTTAGGAAGATTGTGACAGACAATGCTTATGAAGATGCTTTGTAAGCTGTATGTTATTGATTTGCTGTAAAACACAGAAAAATCTCTGCTCTTTTGCTCTACTTCAGGACAAACCAGGATAGGTCAAAGGCCAAAGAGCAAAGTTCAGTCTCTTTTCCTGAATGTCTTGTTGAGGTTCTGATAAAGTGGAGGCTTTGGCATCAGAATGTGGTCCCTGGGAAGTGAGGAAGTGCTCCCCAAGCAAAGCCAGTGAGCCTCCTGGAGAGATGATGAAGGCTCTTAAGGGAAGCACCTTGGCATGTCTGGAAGACCACTTCCTTGGTCTATAAATGATGGATTAATTTGTTCATTCTTTTGTATGGAGTGCACGCATAGTGCTATGCTGTGGGCTCTAAGGTTTACAAAGATACCCAAGACAAAGCTGTTGTGTTCAAAGAGCTCATGAGAGGAGACACACAAATATACACAAATACAACTGAGCACAAATCAAGGTAGAGTTAAAAATAAGAACCAGCCCTTAAAGTAAAGTTCTGGGGAGCACAGAGGAAGGAGATGTTAATTCTCACTGGGGCACTGAGGTGAGATGGACATGTAGGCCAAATTTTGAAGGGTGCATAAAATTTCAATAGATGGAAATGACGTAGGGATATTCCAGGCTGAAGAAATAGCATAAGCACAGACATGGTGGGGGGATATACTACAGTGTGTGTCAGCACGAAAGCATTTAGTCTGTTAGAGAAGTAATGGGAAATAATGCTAGCAAAGTAGGCTCAGGGCATGTTGTAGAAAGCTGAGGACACTGTGGTCGGGAACCTGGTCTTTGTGGATAGTGATTTGGAGTGCATAAGTGACCTTTGAGGGACCAGTTCCAGTGAAGTTGTGAGGACAGAACCAAAATTCAAATGGGTGCACTGTGGTGGAGGGTGGGTAGTGAGAGGAGGCAATGAGGGTCTCAGTTTCTTTACCTGAAAAGTAAAGAGAATATCACCCACTCCCCTAAAAGCAATGACTCTAAACAGAAGGTGGAATTTTCTCCTTGACACTACAGTATCAGAAAGGTTAGCAAAGCAACGAAGCTGAGGTTAGACGGGCCTTTCAAAACTTAGAACATAACTTCTAATGTAAAAGGTCCCCAAAACGTACCAGACCAAAGAAGTTAAGCCAGATGATTCTGAATCCAAGCTTTCATCACTCACCTCGCTTCCCAGACAACAAAACCATCCACCCAGCTTGAGGTCTGGCCTCTCCCCAAGGATGTCATCACCATCTCCCATGGCTCCGGTGGGGACCCTCCTCTTACGGTATCCTGTCCTTACAGCACAGACCAAGGGCTACAGTGGAGGGGGAGCAGGGATGGAGGGGAGGGAATACGGCTGGGCTCTCAACCACAGAAGGGATCAGATCCAGAGATTCTGGCCATCCCTCTTGCCTGAGTGGTCGCAAGTCATGCTTTGAATATGAGTCAGGAGGTAAAGTCAAATTCCAAATAGAGACAGGACTTGTTCCCTGGAAACGCAATCCTGGTTAGGAGAACAACTACACACTTAATTTTTGGTCTAGGGCATAGGAGCTTTTTCAAGTCTCTCCCTAATGGCCTCCTAGTTAAGTCCTCAGACCATGTAACCACCTGAGAAAGGCCCTTGGGTAAGGGGAGTGGAAATTGCTCCCTCTCCACAAGAATGTACAGATGTAAACGTGAACTACTGTGGCGTCTCTAATGGCACCTGAATGGGTGTTGCTGACTTTCAGTCACCTGTGCCACAGGCCCAAGGGTGGCCAGCAGGCATGACCAGAGTCCCTGCCAAGAAAGGACCCCTCTTACCTTTTGCTGATGCGGTACTCCACTGGTAACTGCTTTTCGCCTGATGCCACCACAGATCTCTGTAGCTGGTGTGAAGGATGTAAGAGAAAGTCCAAGTGGTTATGATGCAGAAGGAAGGGCTCTCACTTCCACAGACACGCTCCTCTCTTAGCATAAGCCTAACAATCACCCGTTTCTCTTTAATTAAAGGGTATTTTGTACATGCTACTAATTTAGTGATAGCTATCAATCTTAAGTGACATAAAAGCTCAGAGTTGAAAATAACCTTTAGCTTCATATCTGGTAAATAGTAAAAACTGAAAAAGGTCTGTAGAACTGAAATACAAGTGATTTTGAATCCCGTTTGCATCTGCAAGACTGTGAGTTCTGTAAGAACAAGGACTGTTTCTTATTCATCTTTATATCCCAGTGTTTGGGGCAGGGCCTGACTGATGGTAAGTTAAATTAAATGAACACCTCCAATGACAGGACACTTTCTACCCTCAGAGGCAGCCTGCTACTTCTGAACAATTCTGATAAAAGCCCCTTCCTTACAGAGAATCAAAGTCTGTTTTGTTTGCAGCTGCCTTGGTTATGGGGAAAAAACAACGAAACAGGTTGGAAGTCACTAATTTAACTGAATGTCTCTATTTTGTTCTGAATGTCTAGGTATAGATTTTAAATTATTTTTAAATAAAGTGGCCTCTAATTGCAAAAGTACTGTACCAGGGACAGAAAGAGAAATATTATTTACATAAGGATGTCTACTTCTGCATTTGTCATCAGAATGTCAGCTCCGTGAGGGCAAGGACTTGGTCTTTTTTCAGTGCTGTATCCCCAGGATGCAGAGAAGGCCTGGCAGGGAATAGGTGCTCAATATTGGTGAAATGTACCCAGGAGTGAATGAACCAGAGTCCTGTGGCTAAAGACACAGCCCCGGCACTTCACATGCGGTCACAGCAGAGCACGGAGCAACAAAGGGCATGTGACAGAAACCCTTTCCCTTCTCAGAGGCTTCTACAATGTTATTATTCCTGCTGCTAAACCAGGTAGACAACCTTGGAAAAGGCTCTTCCCTTGCTTCGACCCATTTCCCCAGCTATAAAATGCAGCATGGGAACAATACATTCTTGTAGTCCTTCTCAGCCTCTCCCTCTACAATACTAGGATGCAGGGAATCGGTAGGTGACTGATGTCTCTTTCTAGTCCTCTAGCCAGCATCCTCTCCTGAGCCATTCATAGAGGAGTGAGGAGAGATTCATAGAGAGATAGTCCCTTCTGTTCTTTTCGGACAACATCAGTGGTTTAAAAACAAATCCTAGGGAATCTCCACTCCACCCTGCCCGCCCCCTCCGTTAAAGAGCCACACTGCATTTAATTCCTTTAAGAATTATTTACTGTGCACCTACAAGTCATTCATTTGGGGGGAAGATACTTATTGGTCGTTCTCTGTGCTAAGCACTGTGCTATGCATTGTAAATACAACATAGGAAACCAGACATAAGGCATCCAATGGGGCCCTAATGGACAAGTACAGGGTGCTATGGAAATACAGAGAAGGAGCATCTAGCCCATTCTTATGAAGGACAGGAAGGCTTCCCAGGATGCCCAAAAGACAACTGGAATCACACAGGTGGAAAGAGACCAAGGGAAGAGTGGTTCAAGCAGAGAGAAGAGTGTGTGGGGAGCCAGTGAGAGCACTGCCTGTTCATGGAGATGCAAGTTGTTTAGGGTGGCTAGGGTGTCAGTATAATGGGAACATGCTGCAGAGGGAGTGGCAGCAGCCAGGCCAAGGAGCTCTGTAATCATTTGAAAGCAAAAGTGACCCATTAGGGCTTCCCTGGTGGCGCAGTGGTTGAGAGTCCGCCTGCCGATGTAGGGGACACGAGTTCGTGCCCTGGTCCGGGAAGATCACACATGCCGCAGAGAGGCTGGGCCTGTGAGCCATGGCCGCTGAGCCTGCGCGTCTGGAGCCTGTGCTCTGCAACGGGAGAGGCCACAGCAGTGAGACGCCCGCATACCGCAAAAAGAAAAAAAAGTGACCCATTAAAGAGTTTAAGTGAGGGCTTGACTCAGTCAGATGGGACCCTTTGCAAATTGCTCTGGCTACAACGGGCCTAATATGGAGCCAGGCATTTCAAGGACAACATATGATCCCTGCTAGTTTACAGTCTAGCTGGGGGGACAGGATGCTAACCCATGAAACTGATCGTGATTCCAGACAACACGTAAATGGCAGAATAAATGAAAGTACCAAACAGGTGGAGACAAAAACTGAGTTCAGAGGAGGGAGGTTACTGTATGTTGCCCCAAAAAGTGCTCTGAAAAAATGTTCCTCCTGAAAGAATCTATGAAAGTGGGCCAAAGTGGTCAGGGATAGGGGCCAAGAGAGGCATAGGGTTTCAGCTGAGTCTTCAAGGATGTGTAGGATGCAGATGGGGGAGGAGTGATGAGAGAGCAGAGAAATGCTTCTTTGAGAAACACACAGTGAAGAGGAGCAGAGAAATTCAACACAAGCCACTGAGGTGGCTGCCATCCCATGGGGCAGCCGCTACCACACACACCCCGGGCTTATTCCTGGGTGAGCCAAAGACCAGACAGGGATCAGCAACCCCAGCGAGACGCTTCTGGAGGAAGGGAGAGTGGCAAGATCTGTGCGTGCCAAACAGATGACCTGGCTACAAGGGATTAAATGAACATCTCCGAGTAGGCCGCCTGTCCTGTTACCACAGCAACAGAGTTGTCCTGAGGAAAAAGGAGCTGCGGCCAAACGCTCCCGCTGGCTCACTGAGAAGCCAAAGCTATTGAAAATACGTCGTTCCAATTCACCAGGGAGGGGAGCTTAATCGCTTCAAAAACCTTCTGTACAAAGATTCCAGATTTCTCTGAAGGGCTTTTAGATGAAATTATTATTGCTGTTTTTCTCCCTCCAATCCACGTCTGCTGTCAGAGACTTCCTCAAAATCTGCAGACCTGATCAGGGCACTCTCCTGTTTCAAACTGTCCCACAGCTCCCCGCCTGCCTTCGAGATAAAATCCAAACTCCCCAGCTTGGTACTTCCAGCGCTTCTAATTGTGTCTCACGTTGCAGCCTTATCTCCCATCACCTCGCACCCCCTCCCTTGCACACTTCAGCCCCCGAGCTTCCCCCCACTCTCTGGACACACCACACAGCAGGCCCGTGCACAGATTGTCTGTCTCCTTGGAATACCCTTTGCCACCTTTCACTCTGATGAATCTCAGGTCCACAGAGAAGCCTTCTCTGTTTCTAACTCTCCCCCTTCCCCCATTTGCTCTTCACCTGACTGCCTTTCCCTGCCTTTCCCTCGGAGGAAGGTTCGCCTTTTTAGGCTGCCGTAGCACAACTCCCTCACACACCTCTATTACAGCACGTATCACAGTGCATTGTAAATATGTTTTCCCCATTCTGCAGGAAGCTCCTAAATGGGAGCGAGCAATACTTAACCTCCTCGTAACAGCCCAAGCACCCGGTGCAGCGTCTGGCACACAGCAGGTAAGTGACGGCCTGGCTGCCGGGGTGAATAGCACACCGTGAAGGCCACAATGTCTGCTTTGACACAGTAGTTCTGAGACCATCTTAATGTACCGTTTGTAAAGAGGCAACATGCTTACAGTGGTGAGGTCGACTGCATGATTTTTCTAAATATTTGCCACACTTCCTGACGGACTAAACTCCCCTCCACATCAACATCAAGCTTGGTGCAGAGCCTTCTCCATGGGAGACTAAGATATACTCTCCCTGCTGACTGCAGTGTTAGCTGTACGCTGTGCCTTAGCCAAGGAAACGTGGATGGAAGTAATGCCTGGTGCTTCCAAGCAGAAGCTTTAAGAACCAGCTAGTAGTTTGCCATCTCTGCCTTTTTCCTCTCGCGTGAGACGGCAGTGTTCCAAAAAGAGGCTGCTCTGTTGGGCTGGGTCCTGGAAGAAGACAGCACGGGGTGGAGCTGCAGCCAGCCCAAGACAGACAGGCAATGGGAGGATGAAGCCGATCTCTACTGCTGTTGTAGACCTCTTCCATGTATATGGAATGACTGATACTGGGGGAGGAGGGTTCCTTTAATTTTTTTAGGTTAAATTTATATACGATGATGTGCACAGATCTCAGGAGTACCATTTGCTGAGTTTTGACAAAGGCATCCAGCCATGCACTCCACATCCCTAACGAGACATTGACAGCACATTTCCAATACCCCAGAAAATCCCCTTGTATCCTTTCTCAGCCAGTCCTCTCCCTCCAGAGGCAACCACTACTGTGATTTTTTTCACCATTGATTAGTTTTATGGAATGGCTGGTATTTTGAACTCCTGAACAGATGAAGTATCTAGTTGTTCAGGCTGCCTATTCTCACACTTCTGAACACCAGTCATATAAAGAAACAAAGGGAAGTTCTTGGCAGGCCTTGGGGACACTCACCCACGGTTCTGCAAGGCCTCTAATTTTCTGAGCCTCAGTGTCACTGACAAAGTCATGGTAGAGAACAACATAGGGTTCCAGGTGGATGACCTCTTTCCGGACAGGCTGGAGCAGCAGGTAGGGACTGGAACTGGTCTCATAGGAGCAGTAGAGACTGGGGATCTGGTAGTGAGTAGGCTGAAAGGAAAGACTAGAATCAGCTTAAGAGAAGAAGGGTCTAGGAGCGGAAACCGATTTAGGGGAACTACAGCATGAAAAACCTGGAATGCAGGAGATTCAGAATTCGGTCACTGATGCTGTCCAAGTGAGCTTTATTTATTTATTTTTTAGTGCATCAGCCTTTCCCCTCACATCGTCCCAATTCTACCTTTTCTCCCTCTATCCGAGCCTGTTCCGTTTTTCATTCCCTGAGAAATCCTACCTGGGAACCCAGGGTCTGACATAACTCCTCATAGGTGTCCCTGGTCTGCAGGTGGGGTACATTGGGCCTCTGGATGACAGCCTCAGCTACGGCCTGGTTAGGGCTTTCTGCCAAGAGCTTTTCGTATTTCAAGACATTCCTGGCCATCCTCTTATTATCTGGGCCTGGAAGAAATCGGATCAGGGTATAACACAGGTTAACAAACGGTGGTCCCAGAGAGTGCCGCCAAGGTTTCCTATAGCTTCACTGTCACACGTGACCAGCAACTGGCCACCTAAATAACTCTCTGTGTCCATGCACAGGAGGATGTAAGGCCCTCACTCCCAGGAGAGTACGTGGCAGTAAAAAAAAGACTGAGTAGGGCCTGGTAGATCTGAAGGAACACTCTTAGACCAAGGAATCATGAGGATGTGGCTGTAGGATGGTGTGATGGTCAGTTTTATGTAGAGGGAAGAAGCTTCAATATTTTATTCATTCATTCACCAACTCTCCAGTGAACATCTGCTATGTACCAGACACTGTGCTAGAGGCTAACCTCCCAGAGTTGAGAGTCTAATAGAGAAAAGACACATTAACTACTTACAACACAACACAACAAGGAAGTGCTATGAAACAGAAGTTCAAAGAGCCAAAGCCTATAGCAGAGAGACCCGATCTATTCTTCCCTAGAGAACTGGCAGCTAATTTATTCCCAGCTCTACCAGATCCTTCAAAAAATCCCTAACTGGCCTAGACATAGCAGAGCAGTATGGGACAAAGGGGTTCTAGACGTTGGTTCTAGCCTAGGTTCCTACAGGGGTCTTGTGTCTTGTTTGTGCCCGCTTTGGCTGCAGATCCCCCATGGATTGGAGCTACCCACGGCCTGCTAGCCTCTGTGTGTGATTCTCAGTGCATCTCAGAAGGAGGTGCTGACTTGTTGTAAGGCTCACAAAGCAGCTTTCTCTGAGGAGCTCAGTGTCCTTCTAACCACCACTGCCACCACCACCATTATTCTGGCAAAGGAGGGGACAGAAATTACCATCCTTTTTTAACCAGAGAATAAATGAAGTTTGGGGGAATGGAAATGATGAGCCCAAAATACCAACAAAAATATTGCAAAACCATTTATGGAACCAGGAATCTCAATTTGCTGTGTCCTACTTATCCACCTATAATAGTGCACAATTTGGGTTCTCTGGGAGAGGCAGAGATTTTAATAGATAAAGCACAAAGAAATAAAGAGGGGTTGGGTCATCAATTTGTACCACTAACTGTCTGCGTGTTTCCAGACCATACAGCTACTTCCTTATCCTACTGTTTGCCAAATTATCAGAAAGGAATAACATTACTAAATGGATTCATTAGAAAGTGACAGTGAAATCCTACATGAAATACTTCATAAATATTAAAACATAATAGTGATTATGTATCTTACTTTAGTATCTAACTATCTTATTAAAAGAAAACCTGGGAAGCCATCTACCACCAACATTTTAAGCAAAAATATTCAAGTAGAGCTAAGCTAGTAAATCTCCCTCCCAGTTTTACTCTGGTGAGGCGCTGCCTGAAGAGGGTTGAAGCTGAACGCTGTGGCCAACTGGGCAGGATGCTTGCATAGCAAAGTGAGCTCTGGTTTAAAGAGAAGAATTGCTATCTTTCTATGAGCAGCCAAAGTGAACATCCCTGCTGAGTCACTCTCCTTCTTGCACACACAGCTCTCATTGATTGCACTCGTTCCCAGGTCTGCTCCCGACACCTGGATCTTCAAACGTCCCTAAAGAAACTGGCTCCCAATCTCGGACTTGTTCTCCACTGAAGCAACACTAATATATATGACTGGATGGGGGTGGAGGAGGAAGGGGACAGGTTGATATCTTTTTCTTAGCTTTCTAACTAACTTAAAAACTCTTGATCAATATGTAAGATTTAATCAAAAATTAGAAATGTGCCTTGGATTATGAAATTAGAAAAATAAAAATAGACAGCTGTGTCTCATTTGCAAGGACTAAAGGCCAAGAGCAGGAGGGAGTTCCCAGTAAGTCAGACCTGTAGTTATCTTTTATCGTTACGTACTGTACAGAAGAAACTCTCGGGAGAGGCTGAGGGCACAGGAAATATTTCCCACCTATAAAAAAGAAAGAAAAGGAAAAGGAAGAGTTAACTGCACTAAGGATATCTCCTCTGATGAACCATTACATGGATTTTTAAAAAAACTATAAAATATTCTTACCAAGAGTAGCTAGTAAGACTCATTGAAATGAGCTGCCCACTAAAATGTAGAGGTTCTCTGTTCTAATTCAGGATTTGAGCCCTGATCCAAATCAGGTCTCCTCAGTTTCCTCATTTACAAATGACTTATTAACACCCTTACCAGGGAATGGAGAAAAATAAATGAAAATAAACTGTCTTAAAATGCCCTCAAGTCTTTCAAAGCATGCAAAACCATGTAATTGTAGGGTGTTGTTATTTTGGTATATTTTATTATTAAAATTAATATGGAACTATAAAAACCCTACTAAAAATGTAATTTGCTCTCCAGGCTCAGTACTTCTGAGAGTCCACAAAGTTAGAGGAAGGCAAAGGAAGACCTAAACCTGAACCGTTCCCACTGCATAGTAATGGCTCTCCCTGCAGCCATTCAACCTTGGGCTGCATGTGGTCAAAAGTAAACGGGGGATTTCCAGACAAACCTGGGGAACAGAACCCAGGCAGGGTGGGCTGTGATCCTGCTCTGAGTGCCATGGAATGATGATGAGCTGCTAGAACTGTATTTCCCTCTGATCATTTTATTTTTGCATGTGAAAAAATTCATTTTTAATGATAAAACTAACAATAAGAACATTATAAAACATAAGAAATAGGGGGAAAATGTTACACTGAAACCCAGGCATTTCAAGCACTTTGGATAATATATAGTGTTTACATACAATCATATTTCTTATACATTTTCATATCCTGATTGTTTCCCTCTACAGTGTAATCAGGAGTACTTTTTATATCTTTACATAGTCTTCACAGACAGCATTTTTTAATTATTATTTTTCATTGTGGTAAAAAACACAAACATAAATTTACCATCTTAACCATTTCTAAGTGTATAGTTTCAGTAGTATCAATATTAAATATATTCATGGGACTTCCCTGGTGGTGCAGTGGTTGGGAGTCCACCTGCCAATGCAGGGGACATGGGTTCGAGCCCCGGTCCGGGAGGATCCCGCGTGCCACGGAGCAGCTAAGCCCGTGAGCCACAACTACTGAGCCTGTGCTCTGGACCCTGCGAGCCACAACTGCTGAGTCCGCGTGCCGCAACTACTGAAGCCTGCGCACTCTAGGGCCCGTGTTCCGCAGTGGGAGAGGCCATCGCAGTGAGAAGCCCGAGCACCGCAATGAGTGGCCCCCACTCGCCACAACTAAATAAAGCCTGCACAGCACAAGGACTCAATGCAGCCATAAATAAATAAATATTAAGTAAATAAATAAATAAATAAATTCACATTGTTGTGCAACCAATCTCCAGAGTTTTTTCATCTTGCAAAATTGAAACTCTAATTATTAAAAAACAACTGCCAATTCTCCCCTCCCCTCAGCCCCTGGTAACCATCATTCTACTTTCTGTCTCTGTAAATTTGACTATTCTAGATACCTCATGTAAATGGAATCAAACAGTATTTGTCTTTTTGTGACTGGCTTATTTCACTTAGCATAATGTCCTCAAGGTTCATCTATGTTGTAGCATGTGTTAGAATTTCCTTCTTTTTAAAGACTCAGTATTATTCCATTGTATGTATACACTACATTTTGCTTATCCGTTCATCCGTTGATGGATACTTGGATAGCTTCCCACCTATTGGCTGTTGTGAACAGTGCTGCTATGAACATGGGTGTACAAGAAAGACACATTTTTTTTTTTAATTTACCATCCTAACCATTTTTTTTTTTTTTTTTTTTTTTTGCGGTACGCGGGCCTCTCACTGTTGTGGCCTCTCCCGTTGCGGAGCACAGGCTCCGGACGCGCAGGCTCAGCGGCCGGCCATGGCTCACAGGCCCAGCCGCTTCGCGGCATGTGGGATCTTCCCGGACCGGGGCACGAACCCGTGTCCCCTGCATCGGCAGGCAGACTCTCAACCAGTGCGCCACCAGGGAAGCCCCATTTTTTTATTTGGTTGCACCGGGTCTTAGCCTCGGCAGGTGGGCTCCTTAGTTGCAGCATGCAGGCTCCTTAGTTGCGGTATGCGATCTCTCAGTTGCAGCATGCATGTGGGATCCAGTTCCCTGACCAGAGATCGAGCCCAGGCCCCCCGCATTGGGAGCTCAAGTCCCAACCACTGCGCCACCAGGGAAGCCCCAAGACAGCATTTTTAATGGCTGCATTTTATTCCATTTAGAAGCTCCATCACAGACAATCTAACCATTCTGCTATTGTTTGGGCATATAGATTGTTTCTAATTATTTAATATCATGAATTATTCTGTTCTGTACTTAACACAGGGATAGTTAAGTAATCTACTAATATCTTATAATGTCAGATATTAACTCAGGGTTATAGATTTTCAAACCCTTTTGAGATGAAGAGAACTAAAACACAATTTTACATAGTTTTGAAACTCAAGGGCTTTATCACAAGGTAAAATATTTTATCAAGAACAAAGTTAGAGTTACTTTTGATGTCCCAGTTAAATTCCTTTGGAAATGTGTACACTAAATAATGTTAAATGAAAAAAGAGAATATATACTGTGTATAATATAAAAATAGATTACGTTTATTGAGTGCATATGTGTCATAAATTGTGTTAAGGGCTTTACATGTATTAGCTCATTTAATCCTCATGACAACCCTTTGAGGTAAGCATTGAAGGGTAGCAGAATATGCCACCCTAAAATATACCTCTTTGGCATAAAGATTATTTTGAGCTAATTATTTTGAGAAACAACAGATACAGGAGAAGTTTTTGAAACCAGAGTAGAAGTTGCCCTTTTGTAAGGCATATTTACATTTATAAAGGAAATCTCCATTTGTGAGGGTGTCTCCCCCTGTGTACCTGGAAGAAAAGGATGACTCTACATCAGAGGAGAATCTTATCAATGGAGAAGGCACCCACTTAAATCTACATAACAATCTTACCCTTGCTTGCTATGCCTGGTCACCTCCCAGAACTGGCTCTCCCCACACCTTCTTTCTTTTGTCTTTAGCTGGATACAGTATTTAAGATGGAGGTTTAGATCCCCTCAGAGAGTTACTCAACCTCCCTCCCAGCCCCAATAGCTCCCATGTCTACAGGAGGTATACATGTTAGTTAACTTATGTTTATTGTTCCTTTTGTTAATCTGTCTTACATTACAGGGAGGTCTCAGACAAAAACTCAGAAGGTTATTCGGAAAATTATTTCCACACTCTTACAGCATCATCATTATCTCCTTTTAAAGATAAGAAAATTAAGGTCCAGGGAGGTTAAGTGCGTTGCCCAAGTTTTCACAGAATTTGAACATAGGTCTGCCTGACTTCAGAGCCTATGGTTTAATTACTATACTCTACTGTCTCTCATTATTAGTAGTTACTGAAATGATTTTTCACTAAAATTTATCATGAAAAAGAAATAATAATAGTACTATATATAATATTATATATATTATACTTTTCATTGTATATATAGATATATAATTTTATATGATAATGTAAGGTCCATGGAGGGACATTTACCCCTAATTTACTAAGGGTAAAAAGGGGACCAGAAATTGTCCATAAGACGATGCCAATGTGTTCTATTACTGTGGGATTAAAAAAAAAAATGTACCATGAGAGCACAAAGAAGGAGAGTCTGAGGAGAATTAAGGAAGACTTCACAAAATAGATGACATTTGAGCTACGCCTAGTAAGATGAATAACATGTACCAAAGCACGATTGTGGAAAGGGAGAGTCTACAAGTGAGAAGAGGAGAAATCTAAGTCGTCATCGGGGAAAAAAACCAAAACAATTAGTCAGACACTGTATTTAAAACTCTGTCTTTCAGGGTGAGCTGCTTTAGTTTATCTTCTCTGAGTCTCCACATCAATTCTCCATTTTCTTCTTCTATTAAAATTCAATAACTTCTCACCATTTGTTGCATCACAGGGATTCTGTTTCAGCTTTAGTATGTAGCAATTAAGCAGCAGAGTTAGGAAGAGCACCTTGGAAAGTTTTACAACAAAGAGCCACTTACCAGGAATTTGCATGAGAGGAACAGGTCTATTTGCTGCACTGCTGTTTTGGCAGCAACACATGGGTTTGGACCACGCACATCCTCCTCCCTTTTCTCAGGAAAAGGGATAAAGGAAAAGGAATGTATGGAGCAGAAATGGTTTATTAGTTTTGGAAACTCTAGGGAATTGGCTCTGTAGTGATTTTTCCAGCCTATTCTTGAAGACTGTACAACTCTGGTGGGAAATGGGATTAGCTACACAAAGGATGGCAGCTCCCACATGTAGGGAAACGAGCTTTCACGAGGGGCACAACAGGTTATAGATCAACAGTGCCAAAGAAAAACAACAGCTGGAGGAGGTACTGAGCTGATGCTCTGGACCAATGGCACCAGCCGTGTATCCAGACACTATTCATGTCACAGCTGGACTTGACTGCAGCCGGGGAGGCTAACAATCAAACTTCTTCCTTGACATTGGCAGTACCATGGCATAATATCTGGGATGAGTTATGAAATGTTGAGAGGGCAAAAGAGCGATCTGCATTGACTATGAAGCTATTAAACATTTGTGGATGCAGCTGCTGCTGCTACAGGTAAGAGACCGCCTCCTACATGGGAGACGATGACTTTAAAGTAGTCAGTACATTGGAAAGAGTACTAACGAAGAATCAGACAGACTCGGGCTCTAATCCCAGCTCTGTGAACTCTGTGACGAGCTAGGAATTCTTTGGAGATTCAGTTTACTCACATGAGAAATAGGGAAATAACAAAACAACTGCACTGCTTGACTCACATTTGGTCCTGTTGGGAAGACGAAATAAATTAAGAGACATGAAAGTGCTTAGAAAATTGTAAAGCAGATGTAAAGCATTACGCTTACTGTGATGAAAGCAGTGAGCCCCCTGCTAACTCCCCTACCTGGAAATAGGCGAAGGCCAAGTGATCCAAGGCATCCTCTAGACTTGCCTCATCCTCTGTCTTCCATTCTCCATAAGAGCCTCGGAAGAGACTGACAGCCTCCTCCAGCCATGGAATGGCATGGTAGTAATCTCCCATGTCATAGGCCACCTGCAGGGAGCATAAGTACCGTCACTAAAGCCTTAGTCCATGGGTAGAGAAAGGAAATGATACTGCAAAGAGTGGAGGGCCTTTGGAACCCAAGAAGGCAAGTTTTCTCTTTAATTCATTTAAATTAAATAGACTAAGCATCTATTATATACAAGACAATGTACTAGGCATGGAGAATATAAAGCATTCTTGCATTTAAAGAATTTATAATCTGGGGAGATGTGAGATATGAACTCAAGTAATTATAACACTGGGCAGAATGGCATGAATGCTTGAGAATCTCAGAAAGCTTCACGGAAGAAGTGCCATCTGAGATGAGCCTTCGTTGAAGAAGGAAAAGAATTTCCATGAGCAGAGATTGGAATGAAGGTCATTTTATGGTGAGGGAATGGTAGAAACAGAAACCAAAAGCAAGAATGTGTTCAAGCAGTATATTGTGGCTATAGTCTAAGGCGAAGAGAAGCAGGAAATAAACATAAAAAGGCAATAGGGGGGCTTCCCTGGTGGCGCAGTGGTTGAGAGTCCGCCTGCCGATGCAGGGGACACGGGTTCGTGCCCCGGTCTGGGAAGATCCCACATGCCGCGGAGCGGCTGGGCCCGTGAGCCATGGCCGCTGAGCCTGCGCGTCCGGAGCCTGTGCTCCGCAATGGGAGAGGCCACAACAGTGAGAGGCCCGCGTACCGCAAAAAAAAAAAAAGGCAATAGGGGCTAAGCTAATTAGAGTGTGACTGTCATGTTTTCAGGAAGATGCTGTTGGTAGCAATGTGAGGAATGGATTAAAAGCATTCATTTATTTATTCAATATTTACTGAGTATTTACAATGTACCTGGTGGTCCCTGCCTTTAAAGAGCTTACAATCATCAAGGGGCACATAAGTAAACCAATAATTGTGACATAATGCATTAGACATCTTAATGAAGGTAGACATTGGGACGTTATGAGAGCTCAGTGGATCTGTCCTATATTAAATGTCTGAATGTGGGGAATATGGCAACACGCACTAGACATAGCTCCCGTCTCCTAATAGCTTACAGTTAAATAGAATATCAGAACTGCAGGCGGAATTTCCTGCAAGTTGATGCTGGAGACAGCAGGGAATTATAAAGTCACAGATTTGGAAGGCCTCTTTCTAATTCAGGTATAATTTCCAGCAGGCAGAAAAATAGGGCAGAACCTAGAGATACTGCAACTCTGCCGCCTAAACAGTTAAGTCCATTCCTATCCCCCATCTGCCATTAGCCTGCTGTGTTATCTGTCTGGTCCTTAAGTTTTCTATTTGTAAAAACGTTGAGTTGAAGAATAACAATAAAAAATGACTGAACTTTTCCTGTTAAGTTAACAATTTATTTAATTAAGATTTCCATGAGGAACTTTAAGTCTCAGCAATACAGCAGATTGAGATAACTGGAATCCTTCCAACCACAAAGACTTAGAAATTTTGAATAAAATATAAAAAGCATTTAATTATATATTTTCAAGAAAGACTGGAAAATACCCAAGTACCAGAAGTAAAAAAGGAGTTGAAAATCCAAGTAATAAGCTTATGAGCAGATGCTGAAGCTGCCTAGGATGGGGTGGGGGTTGGTTCTAGTAACCTTGGTACTTAGTAACCTTAGGTTATAATACCCGCATGAGGACAGTATGTGAGCCTTCTGTAGACCTCCCAAACCTAGGAATTGGAATTAAGACACACTCATAAAACTGAAACCCATGAAAAACTACACTATAAGGGAAAGAGTAGACCAGAAAAAAATCTACCCACTGTCATAAGGAGACAAGAAAGTTGGTTTGTTTCTGTCTGGCCTCTATTCAGAGAAATAGATATGGAAACAACCTAAGTGTCCATCAATGGATGAATGAATAAAGAAAATGTGATCTATATAATTCAGCCATTAAAAAGAATGAAATCTTGCCATTTGTGACAACATGGATGGACCTCGAGGGCATTATGCTAAGTGAAATAAGTCCGACAGAGAAAGACAAATACCATATGCTCTCACTTACATGTGGAAACAAAAACAGAAACAAAACCAAAAAAAAATAAAAACCCCAATCCCATAAATAGAGGGAGCAGATTGGTTGCCAGAGGCCAGGGGTAGGGGGGAGGCGAAGTGGGTGAAAGGGGTCAAAAGTTATAAACTTCCAGTTATAAAATAAATAAGTCATGGGGATGTAATGTACAGGGGAAAAAAAATAAGTATCTAAGGCTAGTGATACCACCAGAGTACCTGGAAGAAGAAAACCCAAAACACTATGAAGGGATATTCCTACAACTCTGGGCAGAAAAAGGCTCTTAGGGGGGAAAAAGTCCTGCTAAAAATAAGCTCACAATCAAAAATGATAAACTATATCAGGAAACAACTGACAATGAACAAGAGTCAACCAACACAACAGGAGGGCAGTAAAACTAGACAATTAAGAATTTCAGAAAATAGAAAGATTGATCTGCTTTAAAATAATCCATGGAGGAGGGTACAGATGAAACAGATTTGTCTACATGTTAATAATTATCAAAGTTTATTCTTCGACCCAGCAATACCACTCCCAAGTATTTAACCAAGAGAAATGAAAACAAATGTCCACAGAAACACGTACATAAGAATGTTAATAGCAGCTTTATTCTAGCTGATGCTGGAAACACATCAAGTATCCATCAACATGAGATTAGATAAACAGTTTGTGGTATATTCAAACAATGGAATACTAGTCAGCAATAGAAAGGAACGAACTGCTGATAAATGCCACAACATGTATGAATTTCACAGATACAACATGCTGAGTGACTCAAGAGCACTTACGGTATGGTTTAGGACAGTGGTCACCTGGTACCTGGGCAAGGTTAGAGTAGAAAGGGTGGGAGTGGTGAGAAGGAAAAGGAAGTAGGGCTGTATTTAGCTATCTGTAAATTCTTTTTAGAAAATCTGAAAAAAAATCTGAAACAAACATAGCAAAATTTGAACATATATTTCATCTCAATTATAGATATAATTGCTTCTTATTTTATGTGTACTTTTCTTATATTTGAAATGTTTTATCTTTCAAAATAAGTAAATAAATACAGAAATAAGGATTGCCAGTGAGACTTTTAGGAAGCGACTTACTGAATTTTCAACATATGGTTTTAGTCTCAGAAAAACCTCACTAAGGAAGCATATATTGGTACCATACATGGAGCTGTTTTAACTGGCTTCAATTTAAATTAGCCATGAACAGGATGATTCAGCTCTGATTCTATTCAGGATTTCAGAAAAGGAAAAATGGCACACAGAGAGGCTTAGGGCAACCCTCTCCACATTAATTTGGAAGACTGATTCTCAAAACTTGGATTCAGGACACATGAGGCCCCCTCTTATATCGGCTAATGAATACTGCAGGGGCTGGGAAAAATTCACTTTCCTGCAATATGCATCTTTAAAATTAAAAAGGATTTACTCCATTACTTCTTGGGCAAAGGCTAACAAAGAATATATTGTAAAATAACCTCAAGAGTGTTTAAAACTTATCAGTTAAATATCTCATAAGGAAGGTTCTTGAAGTCTGTTTTCTCAAGCAATGTTAAAACGATGTTTTTTTCCTTTGGCCACAGCACGAGGCTTGCAGGGTCTTAGTTCCCCGACCAGGGATCGAAACTGTGACCCTTGCAGTGGAAGTGCAGAGTCCTAACCACTGGACCACCAGGGAATTCCCAAATGGCCTGTGTTTTGGCACTACTTTAATTTAGTATTTATAAATGCCTAGGAAATGTTGCAAGGGATTTCACAAAGTCTCAGGAGGCTGAGTTTCCGTGATCAACCTTCACATCACCATTTCCTTTCCTTTCCCCCACCCTGTGACCCTGCTTCTCCTTTCCACCTGGCTGTTCATCTACTGGTGGGGTGCTCTACTTAGGGTGACCATAGGGCCATTTTTCCCAGGACAGTCCCATTTTATGTCTGTCATCCTGGCTAATAACACCTCCTTCACTCTCAAGAGTGTCCTAAGTATGTGATTTCCTTATCATGGAAAGAGCATGGGATTCAGAGTTAAAAGATGCAGGTTCAAATTTTAGTTCTGATACTTAAAACTGTGTAACCTTAGGCAAGTTATTTACCCTCTCTGAACCTCAGTTTCTTCATCTGAAAACGGGGAATAATACCAAATTTCCAAGTTTGCTGTCAGGATTAGAAATATGTAAAAGGAATCGGGATATAGTGATTTCATCCCCCAGAAAGAGAGCTGAGCAATTTGCCCTCTCTCTGAATATCATTACCTTGCCAACTTGGAAGCAGTCATCCCCCGTGAGGGAAAAAAGCCGTCTGGGACTGTACAGGTCAGTGACAGCACAGCCGGTGACTCTCTGGAAGACGCCTCGGGCAAGTCCCTTCACACTGAGCATGTACACATCCTGCAGCCGCATCAGGGCCCTTGCTGCTCCCTCAAGGTCCTCAAAGGCTGGCAGGTCCTGTTCCACCTTCTCATAACCATCCTTCAGAGCTGTAAAGGTCATGAAAGCATCAATCTACCATTCAAAAAACAGGCGGTGAGCATTTAATACAGCAAGGCATCATCACCTTAATCACCATAATCATCAGGCTCATAATATTACATGAGCAAAGATAATGTTTTATCTGCTTTTGTTCCCAGGGTAACAAAATCTTCTGAATGAGGAACAGACACTCTAGAGTAAAAACTAAGCACCTTTATCATGTCGTTCCATTCTACCTGTCTCCGAGAGTCTTGCCTTTTGGGGGACAAACTCTTCTTCCTCTTAACTTCCCCAAAGTCAACAAACTTCTTCAGTACAAAGTACAGTAAATTAGGAAAGTGATCTTACTACAGATCACGCTGTAGTGGCAACTTAATAAAATAGAAATTATTAGAAGACATCACTTTTAGGGACTTCCCTGGCGGTCCAGTGGTTAAGACTTTGCCTTCCAAAGCAGGGGGTGTGGGTTCGATTCCTGGTCAGGGAGCTAAGATCCCAATGCCTCGCAGCCAAAACACCAAAACATAAAATGGAAGCAATATTGTAACAAATTCAATAAAGACTTTAAAAATGGTCAACATCAAAAAAAAATCTAAAAAACAAAAGATATCACTTTTACATGTATGTAAATGGGATGATATAACCTATAGTTCTTCACAGGATTGGAGTGAAGATCAAATGAGATAATGGATACGAAAGTGCTTTCTAGGACTTCCCTGGTGGTCCAGTGGTTAAGAACCCACGCTTCCACTGCAGGGGGCACAGGTTCAATCTCTGGTCAGGGAAGTTCCTCATGCTGTGTGGTGCAGCCAAAAAAAAAAAAAAAAAAAACTAAACTAAAAACTTACTGAAAAAAAAAAGAAAAAAGTGCTTTCTAATTATAATTATATAAACATATTAACAAAGGGACCTAGTTCTTTGTAATAGTTAGAGCTAAGGAGATCAAGTAATACCTACCCACTTCATTATCCTTCATCACATCCCTTCAGAACCTCTCTCCTTTCCACTAAGTCAGGAGATAGAATCTTCTCTCACCCTCCAGCCCTCCTCCTCATTACCTCGGATGTTCTCACTGGCCTCCAGACTATGTACCACATTCTTCCAGTCGGACTGTAGGCGTTTGATGAGAGTAAATGCAAGCAGAGGGTTAGACACAGGGGTTGCTGAATCTTCATGCAAAGATAGCACCTTGTCATAGAATCTGAAAGAGAGGAGTAGAATGATCTCACCTACTGATACAACCACTCTACCGAGTGAAGGCTGGCATGGTGTATGCACATTTAGAGTAGTTAAAAATGAAATGCTGAACCCCTTGAGACTCATGTAATATTCTAAGCAATAAGCACAAAGAATATGAAAACTACCAACACAACAAAAGTAGGTCCATTCATTTGTTCATTCAGCGAGTCAGTCTCCACTGGTCAAGTTTTGTACATCAGCTATCATGCTAGATGCTCGAGACCCAAAGGCAAGAGACAGTGGAGCTCTCAAGGAGGTCACAAATAAGAAAATCCTTTTTCCTCTTATCACTCTATAATCAAAACTTAGAGTCTGGTAGAAGCTCAAACACATTGTTGAATTAATTATGAAAACCGTGCTATGTGCTATGAGAGAAGAGAGCATATAATGCTGTAAAATGCTCTGGCGATTTGTAGGTAGGGCACCTAACCCAGGTGGGAGTTAGAAGGTGTAAGGGAAGACTTTCCAGAGGATATGGCACCTGATCTGTGTTCCGAAGGATTAAAATATCAATAGCTACTATCGAGCACTTACCATGTATTAGGCATCCTGTTAAGTGGTTTAAACATATTGTCTCATTTAATCCCCGCAGTGATGCTTAGAATAGATTTTATCATGCACTTTTTACAGGAGGGGAAACTGCAACAAGGCTACGCTGTTGGTAAACAGCAAAGCCAGGAATGAACCCAAGCCTGCCTGACTCTGAAGCTGGGGTTCTTGGCTGATTTTGCCACACTGTTTCCCATGGAGCTAGAGCAAAGAAGGGAGGAGAGTAGTTTTTTTGAGCCAAGAGGGACCAATGTGTCCAAAGGCACAGAGGCTTGACATATATTTGATCATTCAGTAAGTCACTTGCTAGATGTCAGTCTCCATGCTGGAAGCTGAGGATAAACAGGCAAGACAGGGTCCAATGATCAAGGATTTTTTTTTTTTTTAATAAGGAGGAGGGGGAAAGGATGGTGAAAGGGAAGGGGAGGGGAAGAGGAGGGAAAGGGTGAGGGAGAGGAAGAAGGAGAAGAGAAGGAGAATTTATCTATTATTACTATTTTTTAATTTATTTTTGGCTGTGTTGGTCTTCGTTGCCGCGCGCAGGCTTTCTCTAGTTGCGGCGATCGGCAGCTACTCTTCATTGTGGTGCGCGGGCTTCTCATTGCAGTGGCTTCTCTTGTTGCAGAGCACGGCTCTAGGCTCTCAGGCTTCAGTAGTTGTGGCACACAGGCTCAGTAGTTGTGGCGCACGGGCTCTAGAGCGCAGGCTCAGTAGTTGTGGTACACGGGCTTAGTTGCTCCACAGCATGTGGGATCTTCCTGGACCAGGGATTGAACCCGTATCCCCTGCACTGGCAGGCGGATTCTTAACCACTGTGCTACCAGGGAAGTCCAATCAAGGGTTTCATGGACAAGAAAATAGCTGATTTCGCATCATTCTTTTCCTAAGTTCAATATATATTTCTATGAAAGAATAAATGAAATACATTCTTCTAGGAGCTAGGAACAAAATTTTGAATAAGACAATAACCTTGATCTTAAAGACTTGCAGCCTTTGAGATCACAAATAATTACATTACAGGTGCAACACCAGATTTAAGAACAAGGCTTAGTGGAGAGTACACAGTGGGGGTGATTAACTTGGCCAGAGCAGGTGAGAGAAGGTTTCACAGAGGAGATAATAAACTGGCTTGATGGGTAAATGCAAATAACGAGGAAGGGAGAAGGAGGCCTCCTTCCAAGGCAGGCAGAGACAGTTCAACATATGCAAAGGTACAGAGAGAAACAGGGAAATTACAAGCCATTTAGTACTGCTGGAGCATGGGGTATATTGGGAGAATGGGGAAACTAGACTGGAGAAGTGAGGAGCGCCTCATAGACCTTGCTGAGAAATTTGATTTTTACCCTGTGTGCAATTAGGAGCAGCAAAAGGTTTTAAGTGAGAGTGGAACGCACTATGATACGTTACATATATATATATCTGTGAGAGGGTGGGGAGGAGGGGTTAGAAGTGGAAGTGACCAGAGGCAGAAAGGCCATAACAGTGACAGTGGGAGCAGAGAATGGGATGGTTTCAGGAGAGATATTTAGGAAGCAGATCATATAGAAACTGGTGATGGTTGTAATGGGGAATGAACAGGTGGGTTATCCAGCATGCTTCCAACCTTTCTGGTTTGCCAACATTTGCAGAAAATGGCCAGAAATGTTGGGGCCAGAAGTGATCATCTTTCTCATTAATTTCTCTCCTCCTCGATGTCCTACAAGAGTGTTCATACAAGCAAAAGATGCTGTTTCCTTTCCTGGCATACTATGGTTATTCCATTGCTAACCCTCTAACAGGATTTATATTGTTGAAAGTTATTAGTTATAGTAAGGCAGACTTAAGAGTTCTAGTCCTGCCCTTTAAGACTTTTTTCCCTTTGTTTTAAAATTATTAATTTTGAAAACAATACAATAACAACAATGGAAGTAAAAGAAAAAAGTGTGGGGACTTCCCTGGTGGTGCAGTGGTTAAGAATCCACCTGCCAATGCAGGGGACACGGGTCGAGCCCTGGTCAGGAAGTTCCCACATGCCGTGGAGCAACGAAGCCCGTGCGCCACAACTACTGAAGCCCACGTGCCTAGAGCCTGTGCTCCGCAACAAGAGAAGCCACCGCAATGAGAAGCCCACGCACCTCAACAAAGAGTAGCCCCTGCTCGCCACAACTAGAGAAAGCGCGCGTGCAGCAACGAAGACCCAATGCAGCCAAAAATAAATAAATAAAAGAAAAGAAAATAAAAGAATCCGCCTGCCAATGCAGGTGACACGGATTCAAGCCCTGGTCCGGGAAGATCCCACATGCCACGGAGCAACTAAGCCCATGCGCTACAACTACTGAGCCTGTGCTCTAGAGCCCGCGAGCCACAACTACTGAGCCCACATGCAGCAACTACTGAAGCCCGCATGCCTAAAACCCGTGCTCCGCAACAAGAGAAGCCACCACAATGAGAAGCCCACGCACTGCAACAAAGAGTAGCCCCCGCTCGCTGCAACTAGAGAAAGCCCGTGCGCAGCAATGAAGACCCAACGCAGCCAAAAATAAATAAATATTTTTAAGAAAAGGAAGTGTGAGCAAAGTGAAAAGGATATGGATTTATATGAATGTATGCAAGAGCACGTGAGAACAGAAGAGTCCTTTGGCCAGAGTGGAGGACTTCAGTGAGTGGAAAGGGATGGAAGTGACGAATGGAGGGAGTGGCAGGGTGGTGGTGGATTTCAATCCCGTGAAACAGTCAGAACTAAGGATTTCTCAAGGGGGCCTCAACTATAAACAGAGCCTGAAACAGAATACTTGCTTCGGGTAGAGGTGCTTCTAGCGAGCCAAACGTTCAATTCAAGCATAAACTAAGGAAAAAGGATCTGCACCTGGGTGCCCCAGGGAGGAAATAGGAAGACTGTCTAGTCCCAGGACGTCTCTGATCCCCAAGACAGGGGTATCTGAGAGCAGCTACTCTAGGGTTTTGAAACTAAACCAGCCTCCAGGGTGTGGGATTTTTTTTTTTTTACTACCCATTATTTCCTGCTTCAGCTCCATATGGAACTACTTAGTGAAAGATATTCCACTGCTAGACAAAAACACTCACAAGCAGAGACTTGGGCTTGAGTTCAGCCTGAAGGGTAAGTGTCCAGGGACAACTGAGGCTGAGTGGGCAGGGATTTTATAAGACAGTTGAATGCGGAGGAGCTGGAAGGAGACCTGAGAGGTATCCTGACCCAGCCTCCAACTATCCCTCAGTTTCCTCCTCTATAAAATGGCACAACTGGTCTAGTCTAGAATAACTCTATGAATCCTTTCGGCACAACCATTCTATTATTTCTTTCCATCACCTTTTCCACAACTGAATAAACAGATTCCTCATCTGGTGCTTGAGAACTAATGTATAACAGGCATCAGAGGAAACTGAGGCACAAAGAGAAAGCAAGACAGAGAGGTGAAGATCTGTTCCAAGTCACCCATCAGATCAAAAGCAACATCTCCTTGTTCTCTTCACATCCCACTTTGTATTATGGTGTCAATTTATTTAGGGCAGGGGTTTGATCTCTACTGCAGCACATAATTCAATTCAGTGTTCAGGTATGTCATCTTTCTGTCACACAAAGAAAAAAAGACCTATCAACTGCTATCTGAGGCTGGTTTGGAATCTAAACGTTGGCCTTTTGCTCAGCCTCTGAGCCAATAGCTGGTTTTCAGAGAGCGAGTTACTGGATGCTGAATTCAAACCTCAGGGTTTCCTAAACGGGATTTTGCTTTAACAAATGCTGAGAATGGAAAATCAGATCCTTTCCTTCAAGAATCTGCACATAAAATTTGCAACCCAATCCCTGCATTAAACATAGCCTGGACAGGTTACCCAACCACAATACATGGGCTATTTTCATTCAATATGTTTCTCCTTTGGAATTCAGAAATGGCTTTGTCTCGGTTCTTCTGAGATATTCTGAACGCTTAATTCCTAGCACAGAAATAATTGCTGCTGATACTACTTTTTAAATCTTGGTGGTTTTTTTAAACTGCAACAACAAAAAAAGGTACGGGTTAGCTAAATATTATATAACTAGTATTCGTAATACTATACTAGTATACAACTGTATATGTTATTGGGCTGGCCAAAAAGTTCGTTCAAGTTTTTGGAAGATGTTACAGAAAAACCCGAACGAACGTTTTGGCCAACCCAATATAACTAGTATAATTTTTATTCATTAACTTGGGGTAGGGAGTAGTAGTTTCAACACCAAAAATATTTAATTTCTGAATTTAGAAATTCAAAGAAGAAGTGATCAACACTGCAAGCTCTCTCTTCTGAACCTGTTCCCCAAGAGGCCCGGCATCAGGATTCTGACACCCATCTCCACCTAAGCCACTCAAATAAAGAGATTAGTGGTATGAGAACAAGCACATGAGTAGCAGGGAGCAGGATGGCATCTTGAATCAAAGAGAAGAGTCTGTTCTGCTTCCACCAATGAACAAAATTATATCATTTTGCTCTGTAAGCATGGGCCCACAGAACACTAGGCAACTATGCTACTCCAAAAAGTGACAAGAATTATTGAAATTATCGTTTACTGTTATAATTAATACACACTTACGTATACTCTACACGTGTGTGTATCATCATGCTATTTCAAACAGTAAATTTAAACATGCATACAACCACTTATAAGCAAACTACATACTTAAGACCATGTACCAAATTACATCATCATCCAGTCACCATTAAGTAACAAACAAGATCTCTCACATACACTTCCTCGCACAAACTGATTCTCTTCTACATGGGTTCGCCCACACAGCCATAGTGGCCCTCACACCTTCTTCCCATATGGCCTGGAAACAGTGTTACTACCGCATACACTCACTCACAGTTTTATCAGCGGCACATCGTGAGATAGCCCTCTGTGGTCTCAGCTCAGCTGAGCGTCACAAGACATAAATACAGTATTAATATATTCAGATAACTATGTGGTTACACCTCTGCTTCTCATATTGTGAGCTTCTCAGTGTCCCAGGAGAAGGTGCACAGCACATATTCATAGACATGGTATCATATCCAATCATTCATCTTTCATTGTTTGACACTGCAGAGTCAATACATGATGACAGTGCCTCAGTGTTCCAAGTCTTACAGTAGTTTGTTGACTGTATAGCAAAACAACATTGGCTGAGCATCTGCCGGTGTGTGCTACACTCAGCATTCCCTAGCATCAACTATGGTTTTGCCCAGTGTTTTCTTGGTGTCAAATACTTTCATATTCATATAACATCTCAGTTATAGTATTTAGAGCTGTTACGTGTGTAAAGAGAAGGGAGAGCAGAAAGCAAGGGGAAGGACGGATGTCTCAGATTAACAATCACGATGTTACAGACTCCGAGCTCCTAGAGAGCAGGGTTTGGTCTTGTTCACCATTCTCTTCCTAGTGCCTGGAACAGTGCTTGGCTCATGGTAAGCACGCAAACATACGTCTTGAATAAACTGATGAACACAAAGCATTATTCATACAGTGACCTGGACAATTACTCAACATCCTTCACATGCAGACTATGATATCCATAGTGTCATGCCTACCCAGTCTCAGTGACACGTAAATCTCATACATGGTCACAGAATGTCACCCCATACTAAACATCTGTTCCCTGGGTCACACGGTCAACACACGTGTGGCTACAGTGTCACTCTTCTCTCCATTTCACTCTTGCAATGTCGTTGTGTCTCTGTGACACAGAGCCTGGGGGCCCACACAGCTTGACCCCAGCACCTTGGGCGGCCCTACTCCTCCTTGGAGTCGCTGCTCCACACTTTTCCACAGTGTATCAACTTGGCGGTGTGATGTTGGATTGGGGTGCCACTGTGTGTGTGTGAGGGACAGAGTCAAAGGTCCTACAGAGTGTGACACAGTGTCTTGAGGTCCCACACAGGATGACGGTGTATCTGGGGAGTCACACTGGGCCACCATAGTATCGCAGTCTCACGGTGAGACACCGCGTGTGAGGTCCCGGCAGGGTGACGATGAACCTAAGAGTTACCCCTCCCCCCCCACCCCCCCGCCGTGGCACAGTGTCTTGGCCTCGTCCTCTGACTCGGTCTCCCCTACTCAGACCCCACCCTCGTGCCCTCACCTGGTCAGATCCCGCAGCCGCGCCTCCTCCCCGCGCAGGTAGCGCCGCAGCAGTCCCAGCAGCCGGCGCTCGGGCGCCAGGGCGCGCGCCACACTGGTCAGCGCCGAGAACGTGTCCCCGCGCGTCGCGACACCGGCCAGGTCCCCTGCCTGGAGCGCCAGCACCGCCAGCAGCGCTGCCAGCCGCGCAGCGGGGCCCATCGCCGGCGCTGGCGCGCGTCCTCTCGGGCCTTTCAGCCCGGCCCTGCGCCCGACGCTCCGCCCCGGCCCGCCCCCGGCTCCTCCTCGCTCTGACCCCTCCCCTCGCTCTCCACCTCCCCCCTTCTTGCCCCCTAGCTCCCTAGACTGCATGTGGACTAAATCACAGCCCTGGGGAAACATTTCCACTGTGTCTATTTCACACTTGGGGAAATTGAGGCAGCGGGTGTGGTGAGGCATGAATTCACCAGCCTATGGCTGTACAACGCCATCCAAAAATATTCACCCCTCTGGATCAAGGGGTGGAAATGCAGAAACATCACCGGATTCTGATGGAGAATTCGGGAGAGTAAATGTCATGGTATGCTAACAGCGGTGCGGGTAAAGAGCTGTGACAGACCAGAGGGGAAGAAAACACTTCACCCAGGACTTGACGTCTGAACCATCTTGAAGGATGAGTAGAATTTTGACCGGAGGTAGAGGGTGAAGGCCATTAGGGTCCGCGCATGACAAATCTAGGACCTATACAACCAAAAACTCTGGGGTCCTGGGTCACTGCTCTACATGACATGCCCATGATCACTGAAGCAAACAAAAATATTATTATTGTATCCTACTACTTATTCTTTCCCCCTCTTTCCCAGGCAATGTTATTCACTCATTCATTCATTTAACAAATATTTAGCACCTGTTCCACTGTGCTGAGGACAAAGAGAAATAGCAGCTCCAACCCTAGACTCACAAGGGGAGACAGAGATGTAAACAAATAACCACAAAGTGCTGTCAGGGTAACCGAGGGTTGTGCAGTGAGCAAGGGCAACTCTGAGGAGGGAGCCCATCCCCATGCATAGACCGTGGAGAGGGCTTCACAGAGGGGGCAACGTGTGCAGGTCCAAAAGGATGAAAAGGAATTGTCTGGAAGATGTCGGGCAAGGGAGGGATGGGCTTTCCTGGAGAAGGTACTATGTATGCCAAGGTTCGGAGATGGAAAATAGTTTGAGTTGCAGAAATGATGAAAAGTTCCTTGTGGTTGGGCCTGTCAGATTGTGAAGCGTCTTTGCATGTCATACGAAGAAATTTAGCCTGTTATGAAAATCCAATGGAAGTTTTCTTTTTTAATTGAAAAAAAATTATTTATACGGCTGCATCGGGTCTCAGTTGCGGCACACGGGATCTTCGTTGAGGCATGCAGATCTTTCGTTGCAGCACGCGGGCTTCTCTTTAGTTGTGGCGTGTGGGTTTTTCTCTCTCTAGTTGTGGCACACGCAGGCTCCAGGGCATGTGGACTCTGTAGTTGTGGTGCCTGGGGTCGAGAGCGCATGGGCTCTGTAGTTTGCAGCACGCAGGCTCTCTAGTTGAGGCACACGAGCTCAGTAGTGTGGCGCACAGGCTTAGTTGCCAGGGATCAAACCCATGTCCCCTGCATTGGAAGGTGGATTCTTTACCACTGGACCACCAGGGAAATCCCCCAGTGGAAGTTCTTAAGGTGGTGTTAATAGCCATCCAGTGACTGAGCAAGGTGAGGGAATAAAGGCCCAGCCTTTTAGGCCCAACATGAGACAGCTCTG
The DNA here is from genome assembly GCF_003676395.1 of Aethalodelphis obliquidens. Classification (NCBI taxonomy): domain Eukaryota; kingdom Metazoa; phylum Chordata; class Mammalia; order Artiodactyla; family Delphinidae; genus Aethalodelphis; species Aethalodelphis obliquidens. Next base: position 1,606,847 of record NW_020837994.1, read on the forward strand.
AGAGGCAATACTAGCTCTAGCCCTCCTGCCACATTAATCAACGCTTTGTCAAGCCTCTTTGACCTCTTCCTCTGCCCTTTCCTGCTTCCTGTCCCTTTCACAGATGTTGATCCCTAACAAATATCTTGCACTTCAAAGTTCATCTCAGCATCTGCTTCTGGAGAACCCGATCTGTAACACCAATGCAATCAACATACACAGCTGGTAAGTGTAGAGCAGGAACCTGAACCCAGGTGGTGTGGATCCAGGGGCCATATTCTTAATTGCTACCAGAGGCAGATTTACCATGAAGCCTTTGAAGCTTAAGCCTCAAGGCCCTTAACTTGCACAAACCCTTTCCAACACCCTCAGGATTGAGGGGTGGCAGAACCTAACAATATGTTCACATGGTTATATGTACTTGTAAAATTTGCAAAATAAAGCTATTTTAATGACAATTTTCTCTTTCCACTCTGACTTCCTCTCCATTACACTTCCCCTTATTGTGGGCATGTTGGAATGGCCAAGGGTCTGTATTTACAACTGAGTAGTCATCTTAGCCTGCTTTCTGCCCATAGAAGGTTGAGGGTTGTAGTATGAAGAATAATGGCCCCCCAAAGATGCCCATGTCCTAATTCCCACAGCCTGTGACTATGTTGCCTCACATAGCAAAGGGAATTTTGCAGGTGTGATTAAGGATCCTGAGATGCCCCATTTATTTACTTATTCATTTATTTTACATCAGTATGGGCTCATGAATTTTACTGAATGAATTATAATTCATTACTTTGCTTATTTTGAACCTCATATTGCCCTAGAGTTGGTCAATGGTAGCCTTTTCAATCTGGCTCCTGTGTCCTTTTGATATGTCCCCTTCATTCCTTGAGCACTTCCATAATTTGTTACTTCCAAGGTATTCCAAATCACCATGTACTTTCCCTGCTCCTGTCCTGGAATCAAGCATTTCCCCCATGAGCCCTGGTTCCTTGTATTCAGAAACTAAGATCTGGGTGCTAAGTATGCTCATTGCAACTGTAGTGTCTCTGCTCTCAGGTCCTTTCAGCAGACAGAACTACGTAATTATATATAACTCTGCTAAACTTTTCTTAAGTATTTTTTCTTTTAAAAAATGAGATATAATTTACAAACTATAAAATCCACATTTTTAAAGTGTACGATTCATTCATTTTTACTATGTTCACAAGGTTGTGCAACCATCACCACTAATATTTTCTTGCACCCCCCCCCAAAAAAAAACCCTATGCCCATTAGCTGCCACTCTCCACCCCCTCCCATGTGACAACCACCAATCTATTTTCCATCTATATGGATTTACCTGTTATGGGCAATTCATATAAATGGTTTCACTTTTGATACTATAATAAATGGAATTTTCTTAATTTCATTTTTAGATTGTTCATTGTTAGTATATAGAAATTCAGTTGATTTTTGTATATTGATCTTGTGTCCTGTAACCTTACTGAAATTGCTTATTATGTCTAATCGTGTTTTTTGTTTATTCCTTATAATGTTATATATAGAAGATTAAAACATTGAAAAATGGAGAGAGTTTACTTCCTCCATTTGAATCTGGATGTTTTTTCTTTCTTTTTTTTTTTCCCTAATTTACTTTGCTAGAACTTCCAGTGTAATATTGAAGTGACAAGAGAGGATATCATTGTCTTGTTCCAGATCCTGGGTGGAAAGCTTTCAGTCTTTCACCATTAAGTATGATGTTAGCTGTGCGTTTGTCAATGCTTTAACTAGGTTGAGGAAGATCTCGTCTGTTCCTAATTTTTTAAGTGTTTTTATCTGTCAAGTACATTTTCTGCGTCTATTGAGATGATCATGTGGTTTTTATCCTTTTTTGTCTTAATATTATGTGTTATAATGATTGATTTTTAATATTTATTTACTTATTTATTTGGTTGCATTGGGTCTTAGTTGCGTCAGGCAGGCTCCTTAGTTGCGGCAAGCAGGCTCCTTAGTTGTGGCAAGTGAACTCTTAGTTGCGGCATGCATGTGGGATCTAGTTCCTGGATCAGGGATCGAACCCAGGCCCCCTGCATTGGGAGTGCGGAGTCTTAGCCACTGCACTGCCAGGGAAGTCCCATAATGATTGATTTTTCTTTGTTAAACCAACCTTGGATTCTGGGTTAAATCTTGTTCATGTGTTGCTGGGTTCACCTTGCTATTTGTGCTTCACTGAACTTCTTCTTGGTTCTTGGTTTATGTCTTTTCAAATCTGGGAAATATTCATATATTATTTCTTCAAATATTTCTTTTTGAAACTCTTCTGGAATTCTGATGAGATAAATTAGGTACTGGCTCACAGATCATTAAGGCTCTGTTCACTTTTTTTGTTGTTATTTTTATTTTATTTTTGCATTTTTTAAACATCTTTATTGGAGTATAATTGCTTTACAATGGTGTGTTAGTTTCTGCTTTATAAACAAAGTGAATCAGCTATACATATATATATCCCCATATCTCCTCCCTCTTGTGTCTCACTCCCATCCTCCCTATCCCACCCCTCTAGGTGGTCACAAAGCACGGAGCTGATCTCCCTGTGCTATGCAGCTGCTTCCCACTAGCTATCTATTTTACATTTGGTAGTGTATATATGTCCATGCCACTCTCTCACTTTGTCCCAGCTTCCCCTTCCCCTTCCCTGTGTCCTCAAGTCCATTCTCTACATCTACGTCTTTATTCCTGTTCTGCCCCTAGGTTCTTCAGAACCATTTTTTTTTTTTTTTGAGATCCCATATATATGTGTTAGCATACAGTATTTGTTTTTCTCTTTCTGACTTAACTTCACTCTATATGATAGACTCTAGGTCCATCCACCTCATTACAGATAGTTCAATTTCATTTCTTTTTATGGCTGAGTAATATTCCATTGTATATATGTGCCACATCTTCTTTAACCACTCATCTGTCGATGGACACTTAGGTTGCTTCCATGTCCTGGCTATTGTAAATAGAGCTGCAATGAACATTGTGGTACATGACTCTTTTTGAATTATGGTTTTCTCAGGGTATATGCCGAGCAGTGGGATTGCTGGGTCGTATGGTAGTTCTAGTTTTAGTTTTTTAAGGAACCTCCATACTGTTCTTCATAGTGGCTGTATCAATTTACATTCCCACCAACAGTGCAAGAGGGTTCCCTTTTCTCTACACCCTCTCCAGCGTTTATTGTTTGTAGATTTTTTGATGATGGCCATTCTGACTGGTGTGAGGTGATACCTCATTGTAGTTTTGATTTGCATTTCTCTAATGATTAGTGATGTTGGGCATCCTTTCATGTGTTTGTTGGCAATCTGTATATCTTCTTTGGAGAAATGTCTATTTAGGTCTTCTGCCCATTTTTGGATTGGGTTGTTTGATTTTTTGATATTGAGCTGCATGTAAATTTTGGAGATTAATTTGTCAGTTGCTTCATTTGCAAATATTTTCTCCCATTCTGAGGGTTGTCTTTTGGTCTTGTTTATGGTTTCCTTTGCTGTGCAAAAGCTTTGAAGTTTCATTAGGTCCCATGTGTTTATTTTTGTTTTTATTTCCATTTCTCTAGGAGGTGGGTCAAAAAGGATCTTGCTGTGATTTATGTCATAGAGTTCTGCCTATGTTTTCCTCTAAGAGTTTTATAGTGTCTGGCCTTACATTTAATCCATTTTGAGTTTATTTTTGTGTATGGTGTTAGGGAGTGTTCTAATTTCATTCTTTTACATGTAGTTTTCCAGTTTTCCCAGCACACTTATTGAAGAGGCTGTCTTTTCTCCATTGTATATTCTTGCCTCCTTTATCAAAGATGAGGTGACCATATGTGCGTGGGTTTATCTCTGGGCTTTCTATCCTGTTCCATTGATCTATATTTCTGTTTTTGTGCCAGTACCATACTGTCTTGATGACTGTAGCTTTGTAGTATAGTCTGAGAGCCTGATTCTTCCAGCTCTGTTTTTCTTTCTCAAGATTGCTTTGTCTATTCAGGGTCTTTTGTGTCTCCATACAAATTGTGAAATTTTTTGTTCTAGTTCTGTGGAAAATGCCATTGGTAGTTTGATAGGGATTGCACTGAATCTGTAGATTTCTTTGGGTAGTATAGTCATTTTCACAATGTTGATTCTTCCAATCCAAGAACATGGTATATCTCTCCATCTGTTTGTATCATCTTTAATTTCTTTCATCAGTGTCTTAGAGTTTTCTGCATAGAGGTCTTTTGTCTCCTTAGGTAGGTTTATTCCTAGGTATTTTATTCTTTTTGTTGCAATGGTAAACAGGAGTGTTTCCTTAATTTCTCTTTCAGATTTTTCATCATTAGTGTATAGGAATGCAAGAGATTTCTGTGCATTAGTTTTGTATCCTGTTACTTTACCAGATTTGTTGATTAGCCCTAGTAGTTTTCTGGTAGCATCTTTAGGATTCCCTATGTATAGCATCATGTCATCTGCAAACAGTGACAACTTTACTTCTTCTTTTCCAATCTGGATTCCTTTTATTTCTTTTTCTTCTCTGATTGCTGTGGCTATAAATTCAAAAACTATGTTGAATAACAGTGGTGAGAGTGGACAACCTTGTCTCATTCCTGATCTTAGAGGAAATAGTTTCAGTTGTTCACCCCTGAGAACGATGTTGGCTGTGGGCATTTTTTTTTAAATCTTTTTTTCTCTGTTGTTCAGATTAGATAATTTTAATGAATTTATCTTCAAGTTCACTGACTCTTTCCTCTGTCATGTCTATTCTGCTATTGAGTTCATCAGTGAGTTTTTTAGTTTGGTTATTATACTTTCATTAGATTTCTCTTTATATCTCTTCTTTCTTGATACTTTCTACCTTTCCATTCACTTCAAGAGTATTCACCCTTACTTCTTGGAGCATTTTATAACAATCTTCAACAATTTCAACATTTGCATCATCTTCTCCTTGACATTTGTTGATTGCCTTTTCTCATACTAATTGAGATTTTCCTGATTCTTTGTATGCTGAGTAGGACTAAATACTGGACTTTTTGAATGTTATGTTTTAAATGTCTAGATCTTGTTTAAATCTTATGGATAATAGTAATATTTTTCGTTTTAGCATACAGCTCATCCAGTTTGAGTCAGAAGTACTGACCTGCCTCTGTGGTTGTGGTTCCAATGTCAGTTCAGTTTTCAAAGCTTGTGCAATGCTATTCAGATCTGTCCCAGTTGTATGCCACCCAATGGCCAGTCCTAGATCTGGACAGTGGTCTATTGTATACCTCAGTACTCAGGTGTATGGTATGCTATTTAGCATCAGATCCATGCCTGCACAGTTCAGGGGTGAGGTCAAAAATTATGGGGTTGCTCTCCTGAACTCCTCCCTCTCTGTGATTTCTCTGATACTTTCCAGTCTTCTGAACCCACTTTTCAGTCCTTTGGCCAAAAACCTGGGGGTTCAGTTACTCCTCTCTGCTGTGTCCTTTTCATGATTGCATGTATCTTGGGCCAAGTGGCAGGAGGATAGAGGTAGAAAAAAAAATCAGTGGGGGTTTTCCCTACTACTGGGATTGTTGAAAGCAAAAATTACAGCATTATTTGATACGGTTTCAGTGTACGTAGATGTAATACGTAAGATAAATTGAAGTTTTAGGTGGCCATAGGCACTCACTGCCACCACTGCCATTGTGGCCACCACTGCGGGATTGCCTGGAGGGAGGGGTGCAGGAGGACAGAGAACAAAAGACAAAAAAGGTTGGATGTTACCCCCCCACCCCCAAACCTCAATGTGAGAGTCCTCTTTCCCTCTTCTTGAGCCAGAGTTAGAGGGCATCCCCTGCTGTTTTCTCAGTACTCAACCCGGAGCCCACTTACAGGTTTAAGGCTGCTGAGGATCAAAAAGAGGAAACTCACTGCCAGTTCAGTGGTGCTTCAAATTCTGGCCTTTCCCCTCAATCTAACTGCTATCATTTACTTTTCAGAGTCCTCAATTGCCTGTTCCATGGATTCTGTCTAGGTTTTATAGATGCATTCAGGGGGCAAGACATCATCCCACAACCAGAATTTCCTACACTTTTATATTGTGTTTTAATTCTGCATCAGAGAGGAATTTTTGAAGTCACTCTAACAACAGAGTTCCAAGTTCAGCCAAAACCAAACTAAATTTTAACTAAATTATGCTACAAGTACAAATAATTGTGTGACAATAGAATAGATATTTTCCAAGAAAGCTAAGTTTGTGAGGCTCAACTTATGTTCCTGTTTGGTACTCAGCAAGGTTTTCTTGTTTGTTTATTTTTTGACCTGTGTTATTAGACAATTTCTATTTCTGAATGTTAAAAACTAAAAAATGCATGTTAGCTTTGAAGAAATGTTACTATTAGGTTTTTTAGTGCAAAAATAGAAAATTGAAGTAGAAATAAAAGGGTCAAGGAAAAGATCACGATTTTCAAATAAATATCAAGGCAGAGGAGAGAAAGGCTTTTCCATAAATAATCAACAGCAGCAGCTTCATGTCATGCCCCTCTTCCCTGCTCACTCCACACCAGCCACACTGGCCTTTGGCCTTTTCATTTCTTGCTCCTGCCAAGCTCTTTCCTGATTCATGAGTAATTTCTGACTCAGCCCTACTCACCCTTTGAGTCATTTCCTCAAGGATCTTTTATTTGTCTGCAGATTAGGTTCAAATCCCCATAATATTCAAAACACCCCCTATATTTTCCCTTGGTAGGATTTATTACAATTATAATTCCTTATTTCTATAATTCATGTCAATCTGCTCTACCAGATCATAAGTTTCATATAGGCTGGACTGAGCTTAGCAGAGTGTCAGGCAATAGTAGGTACTCATTTAAAGAGAATAAATAGAGCAAAAGGAACGTTCAAAATAATCCCACTCATCAATCTCTTTATTGAGGGTCCTCTATGTGCCAGTCCTCTGCCAAGTCTTTTCTAATATTTATCTCCTTTATTCTCACAATAAGCCTATAAGGTATGTATTGTTTTGCATTTTATGGTTGGGAAAACTATAGCTCATTGAAGTTAGTGATTCAACAGCAAGATGGTAAAGCCTGAAATTGAAACCAGCTCTCGGCTGAGTACTCTTTCCACTGCATCATTACTTGGTGTTGCTCATCACCAGCTCCTGGCTCAGCCTCCTTCCAATACCCAAGAAGAGTTTCTGGGATACTCACTTCTCACTTCTCAGTTTTATTCTCCTCTGTATTATGAAAGGATTAAACAAATGGATTGATGTTTCTAAAACTGTGGTCCACAGTACACCTGCATCAGAATTATAGGGGGAAGAGTGGATGTGCTTATGAAAAATTCAGTGTCCATAGCCCTACCAGACTCACTGAATCAAAATGTAGGGGACAAGGAGGCAAAGTCCAGGAATCTGCATTTTTAACAGGCTCTTGAGGAGATGCTTATGCACATTTAATTTAATTTGGTGATTTCCAAAGTTCCCTCCAGCTTTGACAGTCTTTTCTTCTAAGACATTAAATTTGGAGGGCATGCCTTTGTATCTCTATCATCTTTTACAGAGCTGTGAACTCAATATACACTATTTCTAGTGAATGAATACATTTGAATTTGGAAGACAGATTCTTAGGTATTTACCAGCTGTGATTCCTTGGGAAAATTACTTCACCTCTTGACTGTTAGAGTTATCATCTTTTAAGATGGAATTAATAATAACAACCCCTATCCTGGCTTCCAACAGTTGGTGTGGGAGATAAATTAAATCATGTTTTTGAAAGCTCTTGTGATTCCAAGTTGAGGAACCACTACAGGTATAAAATGGACACCAACACGTGTTACTTCAGTCCTCAAACTCACAGATGGCTCAGTTACAGCTCTTTCAAATGGAAAGAATAGGTAGTTTATTAAAACATAAAACAGGAACCACCACCTTTGAAAATCATATTTCCTTGGAAAGACTACTTGCTTTTTTTTGGAAACCTGAGGCATTCCTATCGCGCCCCCTGGTGGAACTTAGAAGCTAACTCAAATCCACAATTCTTGTCAAACGCTGTTTACTTAGCAACAATGTACATAGCCCGGTCCGGGACGATACCATATGCCGCAGAGCAGCTAAGCCGGTGCACCACAACTATTGAGCTTGTGCTCTAGAGCCTGTGAGCCACAACTACTGATCCCACGTGCCACAACTACTGAAGCCCACATGCCAGAGCCCGTGCTCCGCAACAAGAGAAGCAACCACAATGAGAAGCCCCCGCACCACAACGAAGAGTAGGCCCTGCTCCCCGCAACTAGAGAAAACCCGCACGCAGCAGCAAAGACCCAAAACAGCCACACACACACAAAAAAAAGTGGAGTCAATTTCCCCTCCCCTTGAATCTGGGAAGGCCTTATTCCGTTCTTTAGCCAATAAAATGCAACAAAAGGGACAGTGTGCCAGTTTTGAGCACAAGGACACTTGCATGCTTTGGCCCACTCTTTGGGAACCCTGCACGGGCACCCATGTGAGCAAGCCTGGGCTCGCCTGCGGGAACATGGGAGCTACGTGAGGCAGAGCTCGGCCGACCCAGCCGAGGCCATCCTGAACTAGCCAGCACCCAGGCGACTTGGCAGCTGGCCTCCACCTATACGTGAACCCAGCTAAGACCAGAAGAACCAGCCTACTGACCTCAGTCCAAATTGCCAAACTACAGAACTGTGATATATATAAATACTTGCTGTTTTAAGCCACTAAGTTGTGTGTAGTTTGTTTTGCAGTAAAAGTTGTTACAGAAATTGGTGTCTGAAATGCTACCTTTAACAAAAACCCCCAAATTCATGGCATTGGCTTTGGGATCAGGGATGGGTGGAGACTGGAAAAATGGCAAGCAAACAGTGAAGTCTTGGAAAATGGTGAGGAAATTGTGACCGGAAGCTGGAAAAATGGTAATCTGTGTCTTACAGTGGCAAAACAATTGGCAAAACTGTTGCCTATGGTAACCTGGAATGTGGAGGAAAAATACTCAAAAATTTTTGGTTTGACTAAGGAGATTTCTAAGCAGAATGTTGAAAGTGTCAGTTGGGTTCTTCCAGCTGGGTATGAGAACTTTATAACAGGAAGAGAGGTATGAGCTAAAGAAAAGACTGGCCTGCTTGAAACATGAATTTAGAGAGAATAGAGAGGGGCAGGACTTACTATGTTAAAAAATAAAACTTTCTTCATCTTGAGGCTCTCTAGCCAGCAAAGAATTTTTACAAGGAACTATAGCCTGGAGATGTGAATCACATCTAAGGTGTGGCTGTAACACACTTTATAAAGAACTTTGAGAGAATTAAAGTGATGTCTAGTAGACTCCTAGACAAAAAGACTTCTTGGAATCTTAAGAGGAATATCCACAGATATCTAATTCCAAAATAGCATTGATAAAATTGAGAGAGATGTCTCAAAAACGATTGTGAAAAAAACAAACAAACAAACAAAACGATTGTGTATGTGTCATTTGGAGTATGGGGTAGACTATAATCAGATACATAGAAAACCCACAAAATTTTTAAATGAGTCACACATGTGAAAGTGCCACCAGCCAGGACTGAAAGGGACTGAAATAATTCAAATTGCCACTCAGCTGCCCATATGAGCCACTTTGTCAGAAGTAGCCAAGGAAGCTGATAGACAAAGGATAGTTCAGAGAGCAGAGCAAAGAAGCAGAGATCAATAGACTAGGGGACTACTCCCAGGGAGTAGAATTTAGGCCTGAGCAAGGAATATTCCCTCTCCCAGGATAGGGGACCTGACAACCTTCATCTACCTGGAGTCCAAGATTGCTCTGTTTAAGGATGTCTATGTACCTTTCATGCTTCTCCTTCTTGAATGGAAATGTCATGTCTATTGATGTTATCCTGTCTGCCTCATTGCATACTATGTGTATGGGAGGCAAATAACTTATCTTTTAAATTCATAGATATCAAGGTCAGAAAGAATAACATTTATCAAGTCATTTACAAACCTGATATAGATGATAAGATCCTAGACTTTGAGCCTGATGACATAATTGCAAGAGACTTTTGGGGGTTCTGGAATGGAGGTGAGCACATTTTGCCTGTGGGAGGAATGTGAATAATTAGAGAGTATATATACTGTGGTAGATTATAAAAACGGTCACAATCCTTCAGTCCTCCCTGAATCCATACCCTTTGAGTTGTGACACTGCAGTTCCTCTCATCGAAAGATGGAGACTATTTCTCCATCCCTTAAATCTGAAGTGGCCTTGTGACATTTTTGGCCAATGGAATGAAGCAGAGGCATGCTTAAGGCTCAAGATGCCTCAAAAGCATGTTTCAGTTCTTTTCCTTGAAATCCTGTCCTGCCGCGCACGTGAACAGACCTGACCTAGCCTGCTGGAAGACAAGAGACCACATGGAGCAGAGAGGAGCCATCCCCGCAGAGGCCATCCAGCTCCCAGACAACTTGGTAGCTGACTTCAACCCATGAAATGAACCTAGCCAAGACCAAAAGAACAACTCAGCTGAGCTCAGCACAGATTCTTGATTTGCAGAATTGTGAGCTATATAAATACTGGTTTAAACTACCAAGTCCTTTGGGGGTGTAGTTTATTATTCAGCAAAACTAACCAATTGAAAGACATCTAACCAATATAGGAGTCAAGCCAGGGAATTGGATTGGGTAGGGGTTTTATAGGAGAGAAAAATACATGAGACAAATGAGAAAGAGTATTGACATTTATTGTTCTAGGTGGTGGGTAAATGGGTGTTTGCTGTTATCTTTCTAATTTTATTTATTTTAAAGACTTTATCATGCAAAATTAGATTAAATTATAACTTTAAATTTAATATAAAAAGAGTAAATGTGGAAGTTCCAAAAGGCAAAGGCTCTCCTCTCCATACTGTCATTAGGTGATCATATTCATGTCCGTGGCTTTAAATATGTTGATAATTTCTAAATTTAGATCTCTAGCTTAGACCTCTCTTCTGAGCTCCAGACTCATATTTCCAATTGCCTATTTGTCATCTACACTTGGATGTCTCTCAAGTGTCTCAAACATAGCATGTTCAAAATTGGTCATTTCATCTTTCTGTGATAGCCAGTCTCCAAGACGGCCCTCATGATCCCCACCTCCTGTGTAGTCCCTTACAAACTGTATCAGGATTGATCTGTATGACCACAGAATTTTGCAGAAATGACAGTCACTTCCAAGGCTAAGTCATAAAAGGCACTGTGGCTTGTGCCTTGCTCTCTCTTTGGATCACTCACTCTGGAGGAAGCCAGCTGCTTTGTGGTGAGGACCCTCAAGCAACCCTATGGAGAGGCCCATGTGGTGAGGCACTGAGGCTTCCTGCCATGTGAGTGAGCTATCTGGGAAGCTGATCCTCCAGCCCCAGCTGATCCTAAACCTCGCATGACTGCAACCACAGCTGACATCTTGATTGCAATCTCACTGAGACACGGAGCCAGAGCCACCAGTTAAGCAGCACCCATACTCCTATTCCACAGGAATGGTCAGGGCTTCCAAGCTCACACATGTGCCTCTCCATAGGGCTGCTCATGACATGGCAGCTGGCTTCACCCAGAGCACATGATCCAAGAAAGAGTACCAAGATGTAAGAGAAAGAGGCTTTTATAACCTAATCTTGGAAGTAGGATGCCATGACTTCTGCCAGGCAGGGATTATTGGGGGCCCTCTTGGAGGCTGGCTTTCATATTGCTCAAGGTCTCATAGCTAGTAACTGATAGAAAGGGGGTTTTTGAAACTGGGCGCTCTGAAATTAGAACGTGTGTTCTTAACTACTACAAGGTAAAGAAGAGAAAGGCGGAGTTTTATAGATACTGTACAACAAGACTCCACAATAATTGAATTCAGTTGACAACTACAGCTGGATCTCAAATCCTGGCTGGGCTAGAGTTATTGGAAGTGAAGGCAAGGCTCAGTGGGTAAACGACAAGACAGCCCCAACTCTGGAAACTGGAAAGTAGAGAATGGGGTCCCAGGGTTCCCAGTTTCCTACTGAGCCAATCTCCCCACATAAGCTGACTGAATGCATGTCAACTAACCAGGCAAGTTCCAGAATTCTTGCTGCCATTCCTAAGTCCCAAACAGTCTTAGAACCAGGAATTGTTTCTAAGCCATGTCTTAGGCTGACTTAGAAAGGCTAGATGGATCTGGATGGTACAACCAAACTTCCAGAACTTCAGGCTGGCTCCATTACCCTAGTAATCATATGACTCCATATTTTATTCAGTTTCAATTGAAAAAAAAATCCTCACCTCCATCCTGTTACAGTAAGGGGTTTTCATGCATTAGGAAGTAAGATTGGCAGCTCCAGGTGCTTATTTCAGTGTGGGGGAGGGGTGGGGAGGGAGAAGAAATAATGAACGACGACGCATGGACACAGTCCATAGAGGAGAAGGAGCGAGCTTACTGGCACCGGGGGTGGGGTGGGGGGTGGGTAGTCAGGTGTGAGAAAAAAAGCTTAGGCCTGGACAACTTAAGTTGGAAGTGCTGTGGGACATCCAGGTAGAGATGATTTGAAAACTGTTGTGTGGCTCTGAAGCTTGGAGGGAAGGTCTGGCCTAAAAACATAGACCTGTAGTCGTCAGCTTCAGAGTGATAGTTGGAACTTCGGGCATTTCACCCAAAAAAAGTGCATAAAATCGGAAATGCCGTTGGCTGAGATCAGAAACCTATTATCTAGCCTCCGCAGGATGCTTCTTCCTGCGTTCTTTTTGCTGTCTCCTGTGTCTGCAAGGTCTGTTCTCTTTTCTCTACCTGACAAGCTCCTGCTCTTCCTTCAAGGCTCCACTCTAGTCCCAGCGATTCTTTAGAGCCCTTCCTGGATCCAGCACAGATGCCCCTCTATTCCTGCACCCTTCTATGTTTACCTCTACTACTGCACTTCTATTGCATCCTAATTGTTTTTTTCTTCTTAAAGATGTGGATTACACCTTACCAACTTTTTATTCACTGTACTGCTCCTGGTAGGTTACTAAATATTTGTACAGAAGGAGAAAGGGACTACCAGTCAGGAGACCTGAGTATTAGTCCCAGGTTTGCCCCTGAACTGCTCTGTGACTCAGGGGATCACTTCTCTTCTCTGGACCTTAGTTTACTCCTGGTTACAAGGAGGGAGGACTCCTTATGGCTGAAGACTAAGATTCACTGAATGAATTTTTTTTTTTTACATCTTTATTGGAGTATAATTGCTTTACAATGGTGTGTTAGTTTCTGCTTTATAACAAAGTGAATCAGTTATACATATACATATGTTCCCGTATCTCCTCCCTCTTGCGTCTCCCTCCCTCCCACCCTCCCTATCCCACCCCTCCAGGCAGTCACAAAGCACCGAGCTGATCTCCCTGTGCTATGCGGCTGCTATCTACCTTACGTGTGGTAGTGTATATATGTCCATGCCTCTCTTTGTCAGAGCTTACCCTTCCTCCTCCCCATATCCTCAAGTCCATTCTCTAGTAGGTCTGTGTCTTTATCCCTGTCTTACCCCTCGGTTCTCCATGACATTTTTTTCCCTTAAATTCCATATATATGTGTTAGCATATGGTATTTGTCTTTCTCTTTCTGACTTACTTCACTCTGTATGACAGACTCTAGGTCTATCCACCTCATTACAAATAGTTCAATTTCACTGAATGAATTTTAACCAGGTGATGGGGGAGAAAGCAGCAGATTGGGAAGAAGATGAGTTGGGTTCTGCAGAAATCCACTCTGTGGACTCAAAGTGGATCTCCAACCTGACCCTCAGGCTTTCCTCACTGTAAAGAGAGATGCTTGCATTGAATTTGGGTTCCTTCCAGGGCAGAGGTTCTGAGTTTGTTTCACGGGACAAGGATCCCTATCCACCAGGGGAAGCATGCATATGTGGGAATGGCAAACAATTGGAAAAAACTCTGATCCAGTTACTGTTTTAGTTTTTTCTGCCCTTGCTCCCTGCTCACCTGAGAATAAATCTCTTCCACCCCTTTCCCACTCCAGCTTTCCTGATTTAGCCTCAGGTTGGTTTCCACCCCACCTCTCCTGGTATTATATTAATTTTGGACCCAGCTCTTTGAAAATTGTCCATGGGGTGATCAGGAAGGCGAGTAGGATCTAAAAAATAGGTCACACACCGGTCAGAATGGCCATCATCAAAAAATCTACAAACAATAAATGCTGGAGAGGGTGTAGAGAAAAGGGAACCCTCTTGCACTGTTGGTGGGAATGTTAATTGATACAGCCACTATGGAGAACAGTATGGAGATTCCTTAAAAAACTAAAAATGAAACTACCATATGACCCAGCAATGCCACTACCGGGCATATACCCTGAGAAAACCATAATTCAAAAAGAGACATGTACCACAATGTTCATTGCAGCTCTATTTACAATAGCCAGGACATGGAAGCAACCTAAGTGTCCACTGACAGATGAATGGATAAAGAAGATGTGGCACATATATACAATGGAATATTACTCAGCCATAAAAGGAAATGAAATTGAGTTATTTGTAGTGAGGTGGATGGACCTAGAGTCTGTCATACCGAGTGAAATAAGTCAGAAAGAGAAAAACAAACACCGTATGCTAACACATATATATGGAATTTAAGAAAAAAAAATGTCATGAAGAACCTAGGGGTAAGACAGGAATAAAGACACAGGCCTACTAGAGAATGGACTTGAGAATATGGGGAGGGGGAAGGGTAAGCTGGCACAAAGTGAGAGAGTGGCATGGACATATATACACTACCAAACGTAAAATAGATAGCTAGTGGGAATCAGCTGCATAGCACAGGGAGATCAGCTTGGTGGTTTGTGACCACCTGGAGGGGTGGGATAGGGAGAGTGGGAGGGAGGGAGACGCAAGAGGGAAGAGATATGGGGATGTATGTATATGTATAAATGATTCACTTTGTTATAAAGCAGAAACTAACACACCATTGTAAAGCAATTATACTCCAATAAAGATGTTAAAAAGAAACAGGTAACAGAAGGAATGGTTGCTGAATTATGCATATTTAGACTGAAGGGAAAAGTCTTTGAGTGACAAGGAAATGGATTTTTGTATAACATTGAGTTTCCAAGTGCAGCCAAAGAGTAGAAGCTTCAGGAGGCAGATTTCAGCTGAACACAATAAAGAACTCTCTACTGGCCTTTCTTTCAAAGGGAACAACTTGTCTTGCCAAGTTGTCACTGGAGAGGTTCAAATATATATCCTCATTTGGTAGCCATATTGCAGAAAATGATGAGATTGGATAAGATGACCTTTAAGATTCTTTCCTGTGGTGGATTCTCTCATACCTCCCCCATCCCCACCATCCTCTCTTGGAGACTTTCTGCTTAAACCTTCCTGTGACTCATGACCTGCTGATTGAAGTCCAAGCTCCGCAGCAGCGCAGCACACAGGGCCCTCTCCCACCTCTCCACTCTCATCCCTACTCCCAGTGTCGCCAGACCGAACTACTCATGGTTCTCTGCACACTCGTGCTGTCTTCTGCGCTTAAGATGTCCCCCCTCTTCCTTTGCCGAGCTTTTGCTTCTTCTCCAGCACTCCCTCTGGCACTGTAGCGGATGTTTGTCACCTTTTGTCTGCACCACAATTTCCAATTGGTCAATTAACTTCCTCTCACTGTCTTGATGGAAGGGTAACTGCAGTGCCCTGTCTCCTGCTACCATTCAGAAGGAAGGTGAGGGGGTCAAATCTTTCCCTTATCAGGCTCTAGTTTCAGCTAGGAGGCAGGCATGTGACGAAAGTCCAGCCCGCTGGGCCTTCTCTCCAGGTACTTTGAATCCAAAGACATCAGGAAAAGATAAAGGTGATCTGGTGGTGTGAGGGCGGTGGGAACAGTGTCCCGAACAGGCTGTTCCAGCAGTAACCTGGTTGCTGTGTCCTTTTTCCTATTTCTTAGCCTTCTGCAGTGCTCTTGGTTCCTACATATTTCCAGGTCAATAAATATTTATAAAATGAATGAATGAAGCAGAGGGATAAAGGTCAAAGAATTAATTTAAGCAAATTACATGCAATACTGGACCATTTAATGATTAGAACCAGAGGTAAAGAGAGGGAAATAAACAGGAGAATGGTCACATCACTATAGGAATGAGGAAGTGCTAGTTTGGGGAAGACAGGGAGGTAGAATGGGGAATAAACATTTTTATTATAATCCCTCCTCCAAGACATCTCCATTTATATACACATGAACTCTTCTCCCTTGGGGATAACAGTTCTATTATTATTTTAGGTGGGATTAGCTTCTTGGTCCCTGTTTTAGGTGGGTCTCAGATCAATGGCCTTGCCCTTACCTTCAGAGACTGTTAAATTTAAAGAACTTGTCAAATAGCACATATCCAGTGGCAGGAGAAATGAAAGATGACTTGGAGATTTCAAACCAGGAAGATACGGGGCCAGGAAAGCAGGAAGAAAATACTGAGCTCGAGATCTCAGGAGGACAAGGGTAGAGATGACCCAGAGGCAGCAAGAAGTAGGTGTTGCCTGAATGAGATGTTGATTAATGGGTTTATAAATCTCTAAAGCTGGTGGTATCACTGCTGCATATTTCTCATCACATGCAACTCTGTGCATATGCAGAATCAGTGCAGAATTTAGTGCTTTTCTGCTGCAGGCAGAAACATGAGATGGGTTCATCCATTCAATAAACATTTACTGAGAACCTACTACGGTGCCATGCACTGTTCTAGGCAGTGGTAAAGTAGTGAAAAAGCTACACTCATGGAGACTATGGAGTCAGGTAATACTACTACTTAAATTTATTTGTCATACTGTTTATGTGCTATGAACAACAATAAAATGGAAGAAGTGGGAGGGATGGGATTAGCATGGTTCCCAGAACATTCCATGCAGAAGGTGATAAAATGACCTTGTAGAATGTTACTCTCACTCATCTTACCTTTAAGCCTGATCAGAGGAAGGCAGGCAGTGGAGACCACGACTACAGGGTCCTAACAACCCTGGAAACTAATCCCATGACCACCACTTTATCACAGCTATATAGTTACTTCTTTGAGAGATTTCCAAACCTTTAACTTTTTATTATGTTAGCTGATGCTAACATGGGCAGAAAAATTAGGTCAACTGAAGGAGAGATGGAGAAAAATAAGGTGGAAAGAACTTTAATGTTAGTCCTTTCTTCTGGGACTGCTGATGAACCAATCAAGAAATATTTACTGAGTAATGAGCTGTAATATTCATTTAGGGTCAAAGTTGCTTCTAGGGTATGCCATGTATATATATCAAGAATGTGTTCAGTTTGGATAGCCAACTTTATAAACTACACAGTATCTAAGATAATAAAAATTACACAGAAACTCATGCCTATGAAGAGACCTGTTTATTACTGATAACACTTCATTTGGCTAAAACCACACGAAAACCACACACACAAATACTTAAATGCAAATTCTCATAGGCAGTACTTATGATACACCCTGGTGTTTTTGCAAGGAAAAACGAGAAGATGTTGACAGAAACTATTAAAACAAGGGCACAATTTTGAACTACTGCTACACACACAAAAAAAATAATTCTTAACTGCATATATTTTATCTGGCATATTCAATGATGTATACAAACAGTTTGTTTTAGCCTATAACACAAGGCCTCATCATATCCAGATGCAACTCTTGTTTGAGTGGTTCTTGTAAGATATATGATGAATCATAACACTGAACAAAAATATACCAAACAGTATCAAATTAGTTGTGACTCACTTGGAAAGCAGCCCTAGCAGGCTCATAATGGCACTAATATTAATGATATTAAGTCTACACAGACACTTTCTTAGCCTTCTTGGCCAACATCTTGCTTTGACTGTAAAACACTAGGCCTTACATACAATTTCGAAATAGGAATATGCTCTTCTCTCTCCGAAGAAACGGTATTTAAAGGTGTGCGTGCTTAACAAACTTCAATACTGAGAATTGTTTTAAAAGCTGATTCAGAAAATGAACATTTTCGATTGTTTCCTAAACTATTTGTTTCTTTAAAATAAAATCCCATAATTCCTATTGTCACCCATTAAGTACTCTATAACAGGTACTATACTAGGTGGTGTGGAGATGAAAAAATAATAAACCATGATGCTTGCTCTCAGGGAGCTGATAGTCAGGTGCCCCTTCTTAGTCCAGGAATGCCAACGAATTAAACAGAACAAACTGGCCAACACCTCTGACTATATTACAAGGTTCAGTGGTAACATAACTGTTTCAGGTCACTTCAATTTGGCATGAATACTTTCAAAAGTCAGCTTCTAAAGGGAATATCCTTGGTATGTGTTATGTTTATATTTCTCACACTAGAGTCAGTGCGGTACCCCCAGGGATATGCAGCAACTGAGGGCTGGGGGCGGGGGAGAAAACTGAGAGCCCTTGTGATAAACACGGTGCCTCTTTCTGGCAGCACCAGTTTCCATGAAGACTGAAGGAATCATTTTTATACTAAAACAGTTTTATTACAGAGAATGCAAAATTCACTTACATTTTTAAGAGAGAACACGAAATTTCATGAGTGGCAGGCTGCTTCTGATTTTGCTCTCAGGCCCCTTCCCCTACACATTCATGCTCCTCTGCTTGAGGATTATGCTGGTGGAAAAATTTGAGAAGCAAACTTTAGATATGTCACTTTGCCCTTATCTTGGTCACTTTACTCATTCTTCTATGTTCTCTTTTTTAAGTACACAATCGTGAATTAACAAACAGATGTCTTAATGAATATAACAGTATGGTGAATATTTAAAGTAACCAATGGTAAACACTAACTTTGTTTCAAACTGGGAGTAAAATCAGGCTGTGTAAAGAGTCAGACAATGAGAGACTCTCTTCTTGCCACTTAGTCTTCTTATGGCTTAGGGTAAGATGCTTTGAGGGACAAATGTGAAAAAAGATTATCTCGGATCTTGTGCTTTGGATGCCCAAAGTACAAGGAAACCTGAAATAGAATGCTAGATCAGTTGACCATTCATTTAGGTTAGTATGACTCTTTCTTCCTCAGTTTCTAGAGCAATTTCAGAAAACAAGTGAATTGTAAAAGGCCATAATAAATTAATATATAGTAGTATCCAGAAAACCAAAAAAGGTTATGCAATAGATTTAAAATTACTTCTTACAATGTCTTAAATATTTTCACAATAATAACAAAATAACCCAAAGTCCATAAACAAAAACAGCTTAGGAATAAGTTTAAAGCATTCTGAATGAATACAGTTAAGATCACTTATCAGTGAGGTAATAGGACAACAGCTTTTCACAGTAACAAAATGTGGGAGGGCACCTAGGGAAAGAGGGAGGTAGAGAGAAAAAAGCATAAAACAAATTTATCCAAGCAGAATTTGGATTTTTCAAGCATCACAAACATCAGTGGAAAATATCTAAGAGAAATACCAATAGCAGCAGTTCGTAGAACATTTCTCCATTAAACTCCAGCTAATATCTTTGTTGCATCAATTCCAGAAGCAACTTGCTTAAGAAATTGGAGGTCTATTCCCTATATAAAGATATTCCAAAGCATCCAATCTCTTAGAACCTTCTGTCTGCTGAAGTTACAACATCCAAATAACAATAATTTATATTTAAAACAAACCTCTCAACTATCCTATAATGCTATACATTCTTCAAGATGAACAAAATTGTGTTCACGTCTCACTTAATTTGCAGATTAAATTAAGCAGGTCTTTATACAATGAATAAAGACTGCACTCATGCATCTACTATTCAACATACACAAACACTATCTTGTGAGCTAAATTCTTCCAGGTATGGAGTGAAATTGAAATGTTATTTTCAGTGCTCTTTATGACATCATCTTTGTTCCAACCTGAGATTTAAAAAAAAAACAGTATTGGAAGGAACCTTAAAAAGCCATTTAGTATGCCCCTTTAATTTTAAAATGTTTAATTTTATTAAAAAAAAATCCTTATTCCCTATTATTCTGTCCTTGATAGAGATGGAGAACAGTTTGTCATATTATCAAACTTCCTACTTTGAGTTCTTCAATAAACGATTCAATTAATAACTCAAGAGTTATTAAACTATCTCAACAGCTCTCTCCCCTCCATAGTTAAATGATCTTAATCCTTTGAACTTTTTCTCATGGATCTTATTTCCCAGTCTATATTTCATTCCTTTTTATTTCTGCTATATCCTCCCCTCCCCAGTTCCCATATGATCCTAAAATACAACACCCTAGCAGGAACTGAATCAGTAAGAGAGGTACTTTTTCCCACCTCCTCAAAGGCCTCCCTGGTCTCTTTTTAGTGGTCACTAATAAAGGAAAACAAAAGCATCACTATCTGCTCATCATAATAACAAGTAAACACAAGTAAACAACTTGCCCACAGCCAGTTCACTCCCCACTTTTCGGGTGATAAGTTTGCCCTTCACACGAAGCATTTCCTGTGCCACCTTACTGACCTTTCTATTGTTATTTCTACTGTTTATTTCCAGTGCTTTGATCTTGCCCCATTAATTCTTTCCTTTTCCCCAAAGCTCTAGAAAATACCAGTTTTGATTTACACACTCAATGAGAATGCATTCATTTCCATGATATTATTCATAAACAAAAAGATAAACAACGTAGATCCTAAGGCTGAGACCTACCGGCCAGTACTTCTGTTTCTCTTGGTTGGCTGGGGCTACTGAATTTATTCTGTTAGGCAAGTGTACACCCATTATGTCAAGTTCTTGTTAAATATCATGCTGAGACAGACTCGAGAGCTTGGCTAGAATCAAATAATTCCCTCAATCTATACACTTCAGGAACATTTGTAAAATTTTAACTTTGGATTTTTAAATTTTTGAGATAAGAATTCAAGCCTTAATGACTTTTCACCTTGATTAAGATGACTCAAGTGTTGCATTATATTAAAGCACTCAAAACTGTTCTATTTATAATAGAATGACAGTATGACACGACTTTAGTGATTATGAATGAGCTATTGTATCATTTTAGCTCAACTTTGTTCTTCAGTCACTGAAACACAGATACTAAAACCCAATATACATATTTTTCATATATATATATATATATATATATATATATATGTAGCATTGTTCATACCACTTTGTAGATTATAGGCCATTTCCTAAATTACAGTCTACATTCCCAAAAGCAAATAAAGCAAAAAATTCTACACATTTCGTCTTTAGTGCAAAGCCTTTGAAAACAAACTCATTCAGAAATAGTGCTCTACATTTAGCTCTATTATCTACAGTCACACAAGACTCAGCTACAAGAAAGGAAGGAAGGAACAAATTAACAATAGTGCCAATACAATAATTTGAAACTCACATCTGGATTATCTGGATTCAACCAAATGTTAGCTGCAATAAACCAAACCACGATTTAATAAATATTCTAGTCAGTTCAAATTTTATATTATTATTATTATTTAGGAAATAAATTCTCTCATACTAGTTATCGCCCATAGGCAATTTGTTTAGTATAATTACGTACATCCAAGGCCTCATTATTGTTACCTCTTAACTATACCACATGTACTAAGTACTCTGTGAGCTATATAGGACAGGATACACTTTAAGAAGATTAAACAACACTTCTCTATTAACTCTTTTAGAAGATGCAGAATCAACTAAAAATGACCTTCCAAAAAATTTTTTTTCCACACTAAAAAAGATAAATAGTATTCTTGCGATCAGAAATTCTACAGAAGTCAGCAAGATGTTAGGATAAATTGGACTTTAGTTTTATTTATTTATTTATTTATTTATTTATGGCTGTGTTGGGTCTTTGTTGCTGCGCACAGGCTTTCTGTAGTTGTGGTGAGCGGGGGCTACTCTTCGTTGTGGTGCGTGGGCTTCCCATTGCGGTGGCTTCTCTTGTTGTGGAGCACGGGCTCTAGGCACGCGGGCTTCATTAGTTGTGCCTCGTGTGCTCTAGAGCACAGGCTCAGTAGTTGTGGCACACAGGCTTAGTTGCTCTGCGGCATGTGAGATCTTCCCGGACCAGGGCTCAAACCCGTGTCCCCTGCATTGGCAGGCGGATTCTTAGCCACTGTGCCACCAGGGAAGTCCTGGACTTTAGTTTTAAAACATGTAGTTTTAGTGTTTCATAAGATCTAAAATCTGGATGTTTTATTTCTTAGTAAAATGAGCATCACTTCATGTGATAAAGAAATAAATATACTTGTAAAAATGTAATTTAAAGGTTAGGCTTTTAAATAAATTCACAGCTCCTTTCTTAGTTTGGATATTTTTCCTTACTTAGAGGTTGTGATAACTGACACAATTCTAACATGAAGATCCTTAACTACAGTTACACTGAGCCTGCTTTTATTGAGATTTTTACCTACATTCATAACACTTTTAAATCAACAAACCTATTTGATATAGAGGGGAAGCACCTATATAGTTTGGAAGATTTTCTTTAACTGTCTGCAAATTAACTGATTAAATTACATTCAATGCAAGAACACTATTTCAATTCAAACCATGCCCTGAGAAGGCACTGAGAAATTTGACAAGAACCAAGCCACTAGGAATGTTGCCACTACTGTTTTATGTTCGGTAAATGTCAGAATTTTAAATACATACAATAAATTTACACTGCACCAAGAGCACCTGAAACAAAGGTGCTGAAACCACATATTGTAACATCTGTTCTAAGCTAGAAATGCTAAATACCTCATTTCAAATACTCTAATTTGTAAGTTAATACCTGTGATGTAACAATGACACTTTTCCACAGTATACTGGGAACAGTGCCATTTTCTTGCCAATTCTATGGATTAATTTCCTTAACTAATTCTACAATTATATAGCATTTATCTGCCTTAAAAAAAAAACGTGCTATACACAATTACAAGAATATGGAACTAAGCTTAATCACACTTTACTAAGAAAACTCATTTGTATTGTTTTGTTTCTGTTGAAGGAAGAATGACGTGTTACCATAATACTTTTAATGTAATGACTTTTGTTCAAGAGTATGAAAAAATTTGAATCATTTCTCTCCAGACCATTTCATTTCAAATGTATACAGTTTGTTTAGTCAGCCAACCAAAAAGAAAGAAAGTAAAAGGAAAAAGATAACTCGGCCAGATGAGACAGAGAGAGAATGCTAACTCGAGTTCAATGCATGAAGTTCTTGGTTGTTCTGTTCCATGGGCCAGTGCAAAGCAATGACGTACTGGTGAACACTACACAGAACGCCAGGTCAGTCCATTTTTCCTGGGCTCAAGAAAATTCTCAATCAAAGCTTCAATGAGTTTCTTCAATTCCTCTTCTAGTAAGGCAGTGTCACTGAGGAAAAAGGTTAAGAGTTTTGAAGTTCTTTATTTTCATAGCCTTAAAACAACTGGTAAACGAAAGAGAAATTCCCTCAGTTAAAACAAAACAAAACAAATCGAGACCAAAGGTGGGAAGAGGGGAATCACACACACAGAAAACACCATTATCACAAACTGAAATTGAACTGCATTAAAAGGAGTTCCTTGGTACATGAAACATGGATGAGTTATAGTATATCTAAAGATTTCTCCTGAATCAGATAACTTAATGGCTTAGAACACCAATATCAGGTATTAAGATAAAATGGCTTCCTGAGATGTGACTAAAAAAATGAGATGTTTATAAAATAGCAAGTATTCCCTTCAAAGTTATCACCTGAAGAGGTGCCACTGCCCAGAACATTTCTAGGAATGCCTCTTTAAAACTGCCTTCACAGTCATTTTACAAGCTACACAACAAATCAATTTTTTTTTACTTTAATAATCAACCTTCATTCTTATCCAAAGATAGCATTATTCAATATGTTTTACTTCACACTCTGCTCTGAATGACTTCAGGAGGTCATTTTTTCCCCCAAAGGAAATAAAATCTGCTCCTAAACACAAAGATTAGGGAAACAGTAAATAATGTAACTTGGGCTCTGAAGGCAATTCCAAAAAAAATCTCCTTCCCAAATACATATTGATCAATGACAACCTTATAGGAGATACTACTTATGAAAGTTTAAAAAGTTTAAATACCCTCTGAATATATTATTAAAGTCAAGTTAATTTAGTCACAATTTATACTCCTAAAAGGATATTAATTGGCCACATTAAGTCAAATCATGTTACATGTAGAAAATAAGAATTTGGCAATAAACAAACTACTTGTTGATCAATTCTTTATGTTCATCAAGAGTTAAAGCTCAGGGCTTCCCTGGTGGTGCAGCGGTTGACAGTCCGCCTGCCGATTCAAGGGACGTGGGTTCGTGCCCCGGTCTGGGAAGATCCCACATGCCGTGAAGCAGCTGGACCTGTGAGCCATGGCCGCTGAGCCTGCGCGTCCGGAGCCTGTGCTCCGCAACGGGAGAGGCCACAACGGTGAGAGGGCCGCATACCGCAAAAAAAAAAAAAAAAAAAAAAAAATAGTTAAAGCTCAGAGAGCCTTCCCAAGAATATAAATTCACTAAAAAATTAAAATTCAGTTCCCAAATAATGCAGCCTCTTTGCAAAACAGTCTGGCAGTTCCTCAAAAAGCTAAACATAGAACTACCATATGACCCAGCAATTCTACTCCTTATATATATATATGATATATACCTAAGTGAAATGAAAATATACGTCCACATAAAAACTTGAACACAAACATTTAGAGCACCATTATTCATAATAGCCAAAATGTGGAAATAACCCAAATGTCCATCCTCTGATAAACGGATAAAAAAATATGGTATATCCATACAGTGGAATATCATTGAGCCATGATAACAAATTTTTTAAAAAAGGAATAAAGTACTGATTCATGCTAACATGGATGAACCTTGAAAACATTATGCTAAGTAAAGATGCCAGTCACTAAGGACCACATATTGCATGATTCCATTTATATGAAATGTCCAGAAGAAGCAAACCTGTAATGACAAATAGTAGATCGGTGGTTGCCTAGGGCTGGGAAGGAGGGGAGTGGAGAGTGACTGCGAACGGGTATGGGGTTTCTTTCTGAGGTGATGAAAATGTTCTAAACTTGATTATAGTGATGTTTCCACAACTCTGAATATATTAAGAAACATTGTTGTATACTTTAAATGGCTGAATGTAAATTATACCTCAATAAAGCTTTTATATATATATAATATTTAAAAAGTCAATTCTCACCTCTGGTCAGGTGACGCACACATCTCTGCATAATACTTTATCTTTGGTTCTGTCCCACTTGTCCGAAGAGTAGCAACACAGCCATTTTGAAAAGAAAACGTAATCATTTGGCTGTTTTTACTCACAGGCAGCACCTACGCACAAATGCAACAACAGCTCAATTACACTTGGTACCTTTCTTGTTTTCAAGAGTTGTAAAGTACATTCCACTTATATGAGGTGTGTAAAGTAGCAAAATTCATAGAAAGAGAAAGTAGGAGCCAAGGGCTAGCAGGAGGGGGAAATGGAGACTTGTTTAATGGGTATAGAGTTTCAGTTTAGCAAGATGAAAAAGTTCTGGAGATCGGTTGCACAACAATGTGAATATGGTTAACACTACTGAACTGTACTCTTAAAAATGGTTAAGATGGGGCTTCCCTGGTGGCGCAGTGGTTTAGAATCTGCCTGCCAATGCAGGGGACACGGGTTTGAGCCCTGGTCTGGGAAGATCCCACATGCCGCGGGGCAACTAGGCCCGTGAGCCACAACTACTGAGCCTGCACGTCTGGAGCTTGTGCTCCGTAACATGAGAGGCCGCGACAGTGAGAGGCCCGTGCACCGCGATGAAGAGTGGCCCCCCGCTCGCCGCAACTAGAGAAAGCCCACGCACAGAAACGAAGACCCAACACAGCCAAAAATTTAAAAAAATTAAAAAGTTTAAAAAAAGGTTAAGATGGTAAATTTTATGTGTTTTTTTAGCTGCAATTAAAAATTTAAAAATATTTTTAAAAGAATTGTAAAATACAAAAGATTACATGCATAATAATTCACAGCTGTACCATTTACTAAACATTTATAATTGTACAGGCACTGGATTATATACCTTACACACATGATCTCCAGGCCTCAACAATAATCCTGCAAAGTAAATATTACTGCCAATTTACAGACAAGGCTCAAAGAGAATAAACGACCTGTTCAAGGTAATCAGCTAAGTGGCAGAGCAAGAAGTTTAAGCCAGGTCTATTTGTACGAAAGTCCAAACTGCCTCTACGTTTGTAAAGTGCTTTAGAATTTCAAAGCACTTTCACGGATAGTTTATCAGTAGTCTCCAAAGCAGAGTGCACATATCCTAGAGGACAGGCAAAATAACCCACCGGGGTGCAAAATATATATCTATTTTTTTTTACCTAAAAGTTAATACATGAAATGAAGCTTTATTGGGGTTTCGCTGGTGGCGCAGTGGTTGCGAGTCCACCTGCCGATGCAGGGTACACGGGTTCGTGCCCCGGTCTGGGAAGATCCCACATGCCGCGGAGCGGCTGGGGCCAGTGAGCCATGGCCGCTGAGCCTCTGCGTCCGGAGCCTGTGCTCCATAACGGGAGAGGCCACAACAGTGAGAGGCCCGTGTACCGCAAAAAAAAAAAAGAAGTGAAGCTTTACTGACATTAAATATATGGATTAACACTGGTACTCTTCCTGGATCACAAATCAGTCTGTGAAGGTATCTCAAGGGACCCATGGCGGTTGTACTAGGGCAGAAGGGTTGACAGTGGTGCCTTCCCTCTAGCGAGCCTGGTCCTCTCCGTGAGACCCCTCTCTCAGTCAGTGGTACTACTAGTTGCTTAAGACAGAGACCTTCCTTCCCTCTTTTCCACTCACAGGCCATCAACTAGCAAGTCCTGTCGATTCTATCCTTTATTTAACTCAATTTTGTCTGGCTCTCTCCATCACGACTACTACCATTCAGGCTCCCATCATATCTCATCTGGATTACTGAAACAGCGTACTAACTGATCTCCCTGCCTGGAAGTCTGCCCCTCTCTAACCCACTCACTGCACAGGCCATTCTTCTTTGCACTCCACACTACAGCTGTAGAGAATTCCTTGTGGTTCTTTGAAAGAAAACATGCCTTCTCACCTCCAGACATAGCACTTGCTGCTCCCTTTGCCTGAAACATCCTCTGTTCCTCCCATATCTGGATAACTCCTACCCAGACTCTAGGACTCAGCTCACAGAAGTCCTCTGCAAAGCCTTCTGTAAGCCCCTCAAATCTGAGTAAGGGTCTTTCCTATGCTCTTCCATGGCACCCTTATGTACCCCCAGTAGCCCTTATCATTTTGTAAAGTAACCACTGTTTACTTGACCATTTCCCCACTAGACTCCTGAGTGTAGAAACAGTGTCTTTGTCATTACTGTATTGCCAGGGTGCCTGTGCCTGTAGCAAAGAAGGGTTTTAATAAATGCCTGTTGAACACACAGTTAATGCCAATCTGAAGTTGGAGAAGAAAGAACTCAGGAAGTCTTTGACAGTCACTGTGTGTGACCTTAGGGGATTAACAAATATCTACACTACGAGTCTTACAAAACTGTTGTAAGCATCAGTGGAGAACAGATAGGAAAGCACTTTGAATAACAAATATAAACTTTAAAGGGATTCAAGAGGAAAAAAGCAACACACCAAGAACTATTCTAACCACAGCAACATTAGAGAAATAAAAAGAAGCAAAAAATTTGGTTCTTTTCAATTAGTTTACGAAGACAGAAAAATAGATACACACATATGTGCACACAGAATGACAACTGAGAACCAATTTTTGTTGACTGGATGAAAATACACAAAGGGAATATGGGTAGTATTCTACATAAAAGGCTTGCAGATTTCCCAAAATATATTATGCGCCTAGAAGCTTGAGACAACATCAGAAATTATAAACAGAAATTTAGGCTAATAATTGTAATCATAACAATAACAAAATAAATATAATCAGCAATCTATAGGGCTTTTAAATATTAGTTGAGCACCCACTATGTAGGCAGGAGCTTTGACAGGCATAAAGCTATGTTAGAAATGGATCTGCCATGAACAAGACAATGATAACATAAGATAGAAAGTGATAAATGACAAGAGGAAGGCACAATATATAATGAAACCTCAGGAGGACGATATCGGATTATGGGACCTGGAGGGTATGTGGAGGAGGTGACATCTGCATAAAGTCTTAAAATGGCTAAAGTGTGGATATGCAGCAGTAGGAAGAAAAGGTAGACTGAGGAAAAAGCCTGAGCAAAAATAGAAAAAAAAATTTTAATGTATATATGTAAGAAACTATAAGTTATTCCATCTGGCTGGAGGTATAGGGAATAAAGTTGAAAAAGGAAGTTAAAACTAGAAAGATGAATAGCTTTGAAATTATAAGCATTTATTTATTTTTAGGTGCTAAGATGATTAGGTAAAACATTAAAATTTTTTTAAATTTTAATTAAAAATTTTTTTATTAGATTCTTTTCCATTATACGTTATTACAAGATATTGAGTATAGTTCCCTGTGCTATACAGTAGGTCCTTTTTGGTGATCTATTTTATATATAGTAGTGTATATATTTTAATTCCAAACTCCTAATTAATCCCTCCCCCACTTCCCCTTTCATAACCAAAAGTTTGTTTTCCATGTCTGTGAGTCTGCTTCTGTTTTGTAATATGCTCATTTGCATAATTTTTTTAGATTCCACATGTAAGTGATATCATATGATAAAATTATGGGCTTTTAGACTTTATTTTCAACATTATTTAGCATCATCACACCTTTCCCCTCCTTCCCTTTCTCTTTCTGTCTCTCTCATTCTCCTTCCCGCTCCCCACCCACAAGGGTAGCATACACTTGGGGGAGTGATGAGGACAGGATGGGAGTCAGAGCCAGTTGGTGAACTTACAACTGCTCTGGAGAAAAACAATGGACCCTAGTTTCAAGAAACTCACAGGCTTGACCTTCAACTATTTTACTGTAGTATGAATTATTACAAATTGTTGAAAATTTAAAAAAAATAGGTACTTACTGATTTCTTATTAGGCTGGCTGCTATCATATCCAGTGGTAACATCTCGTATATGCAATATAGCAAATGTCCCACAAAACTTTGGGTATTCTTTTGGAGAATCAAAATTGCGAAGCCTTTCAAATATACTTTTGATGGTAGTTGGATCATAACACAAGAAATACGAAGTTTTTGAAATATGATAACCATATCTGCACAGAGATTTAAAGTGTTAAAATCAGATTTCAACTCACTCTTTTGAAAAGTATGTATTAAAGATAAGCCTATTACAGTGTTATGTAGAAAGTGGCAGTCCTTAATGCAGACAATTTTAGTACTTTTTAAAAAGGAATGACTATTCCTCAAAAATAAATTTAGAAGGTTAAAAGTAGCACCAAAAAAATAAAAAAAATTAGAATGTCAAATTCCTAATAGTAGAACTTACTTTTCATAAACCTTAATCAGTTGTTGTTTCAATGTTATATTCATGGTTTCCAGGTAAGATGCCATCTCAGCAACAACAACGGCTGCACTCACCCCATCCTTATCCAAAACTGAAGTTCCACACAGAAAACCTAAGAATTAAAAACATCTTTAAAAAGAAGGAAAACATAAGCCTATATATAATTTCAATAGTTTTACATTTCTTCAGAAGGACGAATGAATTTAAAAGCCTAGTAATAAATGAAACCCACCTATACTGAAGGTATTTAGGGGACCTTTAAGGTCTTTTTTTTTTTTTTTCCGATGAGAAATGTATCTACACATTTCGGAGTTCACGGTGGTTTCTTTTTAACTCAAAATGCAAAACCAGATGACAAAAACTCCTCTGTACAGAATTAACTATATTTTAAAAAATGCTCTCATTCAAATTTCAAATATTTTAATATTTACTACATACCAATAGACTCTTCAAACGCAAAAAGGACTTCTTTCCCATTTTCCAGGAGGTCTTTTATCCTACTTCCAATCCATTTAAAACCTGGTAACGTTTCCTGAAATGCAGAGGAGGCTATTCTAGTTAAGTGACTCTCTTGTAAAAATACATATTAGAGAAAAGCCTGTCACTAAAGGCACATAACACTTCCATAGTGATCTTCTGTTATGGTCTTCACCACAAAGATTTATATAGTGGTAAACATATAGTCATAAAGGGCATGGATACACACACTGTTGTGACTGATGACCTACCATTTTATCAAGCACAGAAATAGGTGATGTAATCCACCAAATATAATCCAATAAGTGGTGATGATATAGTCACAAAGTAACATAAATACACACATATATTATGATCATCTGCTATTTATCAAGCACTGTAACAGGTGCTTTACATTATTATCTTTTTTAATGCTCACAAAAACTCTTGCTGAAACAGAGGCTCAGAGGTTCAGTAAATTTGCCCAAGATTACACTGCATATAAGAGATCGAGCCAGGATTCAATTACACGGCTTCTTAGATATTGTCCTTTAAGCTGTATTATAATCACTAATATAAAAGTGCCTATGAAGGTTGTAATTTAGTCCATCTGAGTAATCAAAGGCATTAAAGCTTTTTAATGATACACTTTTAACATTATCACAACATATACTTGAACCAAGTGTACTTTTACCATAACAGCATGGCCCAAATAAAACCATCAAAAAGTGACTAAGTCCTTCTTTGGAAATTAGATTTGAGGACTTTTCATCTGATGAGCTACTGTTCATTTTAAAGACATGAACTCTTTTAGAGTCAATAGAAAGAGCATGTAATACACAGTGACTCTGGAGCTCTCCATTACTAATTTAAGATTTCTCATTCACCTCTCTACCTCCTCACTGGGAAAAAAAAAAAGCCAAAAATCTCTGCAGCACCCCATCCCCAACAAAAACAAGGAGGCACATTTATAAATAGGTCTTTAGAATCATGTTCTTTTTTTCTCTTTTGTGTTCATTATACATTTTTCTTCCTACAAGGAAAAGGTTAACATTAGAGTAATTCAGAATTTTAGGTTTGAATAAATTTTCAATTTCTTCTGTTTTGCTATTTGTACTTTAGAAAGCCAGAGACTGGAAGTTCTATTTCATTAAGGAAGGTTCAATTTTCTTTTAGTTAGCCAATTAGTGTTAAGACCTGTAGCTTGATTGTGGCTCAAGAAAAGTGCCCAGCGGTGACTTTTTCACTGATATTTGGCAAAGTTGGCAGAGGAAAAGTAACTTAATTGGCATCAGTCCCAGTAGCTATAAAAGTGGTCAGTTTAACTGCCCGAGGCTCACAAAGGTTAATGATCTGTGCTGAGAGAGAGTCATTATTTGTTTTTTGGATGTAGAATCACTGGGTCTTAATTTGCAATCTAGGAGACTATTTAAAGTTTCTTAAGACTGAACTTGAAGAGCCTAAACATGCAGTCAATGACACCTACAATTTTTTGGAGTGAAGTCTATGTGATTGATGAGGTCACTCGGAGCCAGATTTTCTCAGTATGAAAGCCAGATACTGTTGTATGGAATAGTAAACATTAAAGCAATTTTTAAAGAACGTCCTATCTTAGTTTCAGAAACTCACATACAGGATGAATTTGGCTCAAGGTTACTAAACAATCAAAAAGATTAAGAAAGTGTTAACAGAATTAGAAAAAAAGCGGGGATTAGCAATGAAATCAATAAAAGTCAGTTTTGGTGGGAAGATGGCTTTAATTTATAGAAATAGGTTTAGAAAAGGAGCACAGAGATATTATCTATTCTTACTTCAAAGTGAAATCCTTCTTTTAGTGCAATTGCCTTCAAAATTTTGGAAGAGACTGTGGTGGCTAACATATAAATGTTCTTCACATCAGCATTTCTTGATTTATTTTTCTTCCAGCAATCAAACATCCACCACCCGAACAAAGCTGCCAACTCATTCCCTGTGAAAACTTTCCAATCACCACTGTAGAGAGAATGAAAATTCAAGTCAAGACCTTTATAACTTCTCATTAAAACTCCTTGACCCCAGGACCTACAAATTACCATCATTCACACGAGAAAACCCAAAAACTACTGTATGGGATTTTTGAGAAAACATTTACTACTACGTCTCTAACTGACCGGGGAGAGCTTAGGGTAGGAATGGCAGCAAAGTACTTTGAAAAATTATTATGCTGTTACGTTTCTTTTCTTACTTAATGAGAAATATGTTATAATATGATGTCCTCTTTATGGAAGGACATTTGTCACCACATTATAATGGCAAAAATACACAGCAACCGAAAGCACCATGATTAGGAAATGATTACACTAATAAAGCAATCTGTTGGGATACTATGCCAGTTTAAAAATGAATATTTTAAACAATATTTAAGGACAGAGAAAAATGCTCACAGTACAATATTAAGTGGAAATAATCAAGATACAAAACTATATATAGTATGATTACAATTTTATAAAAAACAAATATACCTTAAATATTTGAATAGAGAAAACATAGGGAGGAAATGTCAAAATATCAACCTAGGTGGTTATCTCTGGATAGTAGGCTTACGGGAGATTTGTTTTCTTATTTTTTTTTTATTATTTCCAATGAGCCTATAAGACTTAAAATCAAAAACTATTTTTCAAAGTTTAAGCTTTTAATCAAATAAGAGGTTCTACTTACTTCTCCTGAAGTTCTGCCACTGCCAGTCGGTCTGCATCAGGATCTGTGGCTAGCACTATCCGGGCATTTTCTTTCTCTGCCAGTCTCAAAGAAAGTTCCTGAAATGGTGACCCAAAAAGCTGGATTGCATTGAAGATGTTAAATTCAATGTAATATTCCTAAATGTGGGCACTATGTTAGTGATATGAATTCTAGAAGGAACATAGTTTGGCTAACTTGTTTTTTTTACTTTATTTTACTGAAGTATAGTTGATTTACAATGCTGCATTGATTTCTGCTGTACAGCAAAGTGATTCAGTTATACATATATATACATTTGTTTTCATATTCTTTTCCATTATGGTTTATCACAGGATATTGAATATAGTCCCCTGTGCTATACAATAGGACCTTGTTGTTTATCCATTCTATATATAATAGTCTGCATCTGCTAATCTAGTTTGGCTAAATTTAAAATAAGCCTAGAAGTAGGGATATCCACCATAGAGATTTCAAACAAAACAGAATATATGGCTCTAATATAATTTAAAAGATGTAAACTAAAGTGGTTTTTGCTTTTGTAAGTAATCTTTGAATTGTCAAAGAGTTCTGGCTATATGATAAAGTTTAATACACTAATAATAATTTAAATATAGAAAAAATATACCAGCACAGATTCCCCTTCTTCAGGATTTGGGCATTTAACAGTAGAAAAGTCTGGATCAGGATCTTTTTGTTCTGGTACTGGAATTGGAGGCTTAAAACCAAATACTTGAAAAGCCAACTGCACATAGTCATGTCCAACTCCATGAAAAGATGTATGTACAAATTTCAAGGTGGTTTTTGAGTTTAATTCCCTGTAAAGGAAAATATCATTCAGTCCGTATCATAAAACTCACTACTTGTGGTATAATTAAAATAATCTAGAGAAAAAGCTAAAATTTATTTTGCTAGAATAAGGAAAATATACTCAACAAGCCATGATATTTTCTAAAAATAGTGTTAGCTATTTATGGAATAGTTACAGAAATATAGAAATAGGTAAGGAAAAATCAAATTTTAGAGGAAATTTCCTTACCTTATATAGAATGAATACATCTATTCAGCTATAATTTTTAACAGCTTTATTGAGAGGTAATTAATATACTATAAATTCATCCATCTATAGTATACAATTGAATGGCTTTCACTATATTCACAGAGTTGTTCAACCATTACCGTAATCAATTTTAGAACATTCTCATTACCCACCAAAAAACTCCATACCCCATAGCCACCACACCCTAATCCTCCCACTTCTCCCAGCCATAGGTAGCGCTAAATACACTTTCTCTTTCTATCTCTATAGATTTGCCTACACTGGACATTTCATACCAATGTAACCATATAACATGTGGTCCTTTGTGACTGGCTTCCTTCACTTAGCCTATTTTTAAAGTTTATACATGTTGTAGTATGCAACGGTACTTCATTTCTTTTCACTGCTGAATAATATTTCATGGTATGGATACACTACATTTTATTTATCCATTCATCAGTTAATGAGTATTTGCATGTTTGTGTTATTTCTACTTTTTAACTATTATGAATAGTAGTATTTAGCGATAATTTTAATATAAGGAATAGTCAACACATTTTTATCCCCATTGCTTTCTCTTATTTGTTAATCTTATGCTAAGGTAATATTATCCTATATTCCCACTTGGATACCTGTAAAAACAGATCTTTTTCAGATCTTCCATGTATCTTCTACAAATGTCCTGCAGAGGATCTCTCTTCAGTGGGCTGGTATCCACTAAATTATCATTCCAGGAACCATTCCAGGGTTCCACACATTCTTCTATACATTTCAGAATTTCTTTATCATGAGGAGATGTGATCTGAGCACCGTTTTCCCAATAAACCTAGATGATAGGTAAACACAGCTATAATTACTTGAAATGTTGGCCATATGTTTTCTTAGCTACAGTAGAGATATTTGACTTTAAAAAGAAGCATACCTGGACTTCCCTGGTGGTGCAGTGGTTAAGAATCCGCCTGCCAATGCAGGGGACACGGGTTCAAGTCCTGGTCCAGGAAGATCCCACATGCCACGGAGCAACTAAGCCCATGCACAACAACTACTGAGCCTGTGCTCTAGAGCCCGCGAGCCACAACTACTGAGCCCGCGTGCCACAACCACTGAAGCCTGCACACCTAGAGCCCATGTTCCGCAACAAGTGAGGCCACCGCAGTGAGAAGCCCGCGCGCGGCAACAAAGACTCAATGCAGCCAAAAATAAATAAATTTATTTAAAAAAAAAAGAAGCATACCAAATTAATCAAGTAGAAAATGTCAACACTGGATTAACTTAATAAATACCTAAGGATATTGATAGTAATGATTCCACAGGGACTTTTCAATAAAATGATCCGGTATTATTTTCTCATTTATAAGTATACTAATAATAACAATACAAGTAAAATATAATCGGGGCATCATTATGACAATGCTAAAATATGCATATACCATAATGTACAATCATAATCTTAGATCTATAGGTAAATATATATTATGAAGATCTAAGAAACCATGGAGTATCCATGAAACTTGGTACTATGAAATTTTAGCATTATAAAATGGTCCTGTTATATGATAAAGAAGAAATTATTTTTCAGCTATAAATTAAAGTAGAATTTATGTCACACTAAATAAAGTCTATTCCAGGAAAGACAGTTAACATGCTAATTATTCCATACACATTTCAGTATATGTATTTTCAGTATTTAATGAAAATACATTTCATTAAGTTGTCAGTTTGTCAAGTAGCCTGATCAACAAGACAGTAGGAACAGTTAACAAAAAAGCAAGAAAATGTATTTCTATAATTCACAGGCTCTCAAGGTTAGAAGGAACTCTGCTTAGAGAATATCTATACCAACTTTTCCCATGTATTTGACATGAATCCCTTCTACTGCATCCTGAATGAAGGAAAGAAGAATACTTTTGAATATACGCTATGTACAAAACTCTGTACCAAGCAATATGGTAGACTGCATGACCTAAAAATTCTCACTCTGTAAACACCTCAAAATGCTAGATAAAGTAGAAAAAGTATTATCTAAAATGTACAGCTTGGTTCATAAAAAGGGAAAACTCCAGGCAGTGGGAAAAAAGGAAAGAATGGAAAACCAGAGTGATAAAGCTGCGGGCTGACGCTGTGGCCACCTGGAGTTTGGGAACTGTTTGTTTATCTGGCTCCTGAGTTTTTTTGTTTCTTTTTTAATATTGGCTCCTGAGTTTTAATGCCCATGTGGAAGGTAGGGAATTGGAACTGAGATGCCCCTCTTAGTGGAAATGTAGAATAGAAAAAGTTCTGCCCACTATTATTGAAAGATGATGAGGAAGCATGTCTGTTTCTTCCTAAGTTCTGGGTGATGAAAAAATTTCAAATCTGAGATCTAAATTGACACAGAAATTGCTCCCAGTCAGTGAAACTCCTGTGTTTCCTGCAGAAATTTAAAAAACAAAACCAAAAATTGCTCTTAAGGGATGCTCCCACATTCCAAACAACCAACAAGATTCTGTCCATAGGCCCTGAAATCTCTTTATGAAAATTTATATAACATGAGAAAAAAACATCTTGGCCTTTCTCCCTGCCTTGTATGTGAATGTGATGCCTAGAGGAACAGCAACACATATAATGGCCATGCTTGAAGAAAAGGCCAAAAAAACTGCAGAGGTGCCAGACCCGACAACGCTGAGCTACAGAACCATGCCAGCAGCCACATACTTCTGGATTTTTTGTTATGTGAGAAAAATAAATTCCTATCAGCTTAAGCCACTTTTGTGGGTTTTCTGAACCTGCAGCAGAAAGTATCCCTACCTGATTTAGTAACAGAAAAATCCATGCCACAAAATATACCCAGGAATAAACTTAAAAAGAAATGTAAAAGATAAAAAATCTTTAAAATGTTACTGAAGGGGCTTCCCTGGTGGCGCAGTGGTTGAGAATCTGCCTACTAATGCAGGGGACACAGGTTTGAGCCCTGGTCTGGGAAGATCCCACATGCCGCGGAGCGACTAGGCCCATGAGCCACAACTACTGAGTCTGCGCATCTGGAGCCTGTGCTCTGCAACAAGAAAGGCCACGACAGTGAGAGGCCAGCGCACTGTGATGAAGAGTGGCCCCCGCTTGCCACAACTAGAGGAAGCCCTCGCACAGAAACGAAGACCCAACACAGCCAAAAATAAATAAATAAATAAATAAATAAATAAATAAAATGTTACTGAAGGGTCTAAAAGAAGTCTTGGAAGAATAGAAAGATACATTCTGTTCTTGAATAAAGAGACTCAATAATATGACAAAAATATTGAATCTCTCCCTAAATTAATGTACAAGTGAAATATGATACCAATAAAAATGTCAAAATAATTTTTCCAGATGGAAAAAAAATACCATAATACCATGCATGGAAAAATATCATAAATAAAGTCAAAAGGCAAATGATAATATGGGGGAAAAATATCTGAAAAACAGATGACCAAGAGCTACTTTGGAGTTCCTACAAATCAACAAGGAAAAGAGCAACTACCCAAGAAAAAAATGGGCAAAACCTTAAACAGACTTTTCAGCAAAGGGAACACAAATATCATATAAATGCATGAAAAGAAGCTCAACTTTACTCATAAGACAGGTACAGATTAAACATAACATTTCCACATATCTGATTGGCAAAGATGAAAAAGTTTGATAATACAATAATGTACTGTGGGGGATAAAGACCTTCATATTGGTGGTGAGGGTATCAACTAGAACCACTACCTTGAATAGAGAATGACAAATTTTATTTCATAGTCCCTTTGACTCAGAAGTTTCACATCTAGAAATTTATTTTATAGCTCAGCAGGGCCACAGAAATATAATGTGACCACAACGCAAGTCATATTTACATTACATTCTTTTATTGTATTAACTGTCCGAAATCTGGTGTGTATTTTACACTTACAGCACATCTCAATTCAGACTAGTCATATTTTAAGTGTTCGATAGCCATAGGTAGCTGGTGGCTATCAGCTTGGACAGTGCAGCTATAGATAAGAATAAAAACAATAGGTAACATTTATTATTTACTGGAGCCAGACACAATACCAAGCATTTTTCATGCACTATCTCCCTTAATCCTTACTCTCACCCTATGATGCTGGTTCTATTATTATTCTCAGTTTGTAGATGGAGAAACTAAAGCACAGAGAAATTAAGTAACTTGTCTTAGGTTACAAAGCTTCTGAGTGGCAGAGGACAGAGATAGGTTTCAAACCCACCCCCATAATTCTTTTTTTTTTTTTTTTTTTTTTTGCTGTTACACGGGCCTCTTACTGTTGTGGCCTCTCCCGTTGCGGAGCTCCGGACGCACAGGCTCAGCGGCCATGGCTCACGGGCCTAGCCGCTCCGCAGCATGTGGGATCTTCCCAGACCGGGGCATGAACCCGTGTCCCCTGCATCGGCAGGCGGACTCTCAACCACTGCGCCACCAGGGAAGCCCCACCCCATAATTCTCTTAACTGCTATTCCATATTGACTCTGTAAGTCTACTTGTACATATGAACAAAGATGTATGTAGAATAACATTCACTGTAGCACTGCTTGTAGGCAGCAGATCAGAAACAAATGAAATATTCATCAACAGAGGACTGGTTAAATAAATTACGACTCATCTATATAGGTTTTTAAAGATGAATGAGGCAAACCTATCTATCTATAGATGGACTGATGTAGAAAATGATCTCTAAGGCTGTTTCACACTGTTGTGTGAAAAAACCAAGGTGCAGAACACTATATATAGTGCCCTGCCATTTATGGGGAAAAAAAAAAGAGGAGTGACCAATACGTGATTGGTCATGATTACACGTGCATAGACTCTCTGGAAGGAAACCAAAACCAGAAACAGTATTTGCTTCTGAAAAGGGATACTAGGGGA
The DNA here is from genome assembly GCF_003676395.1 of Aethalodelphis obliquidens. Lineage (NCBI taxonomy): Eukaryota > Metazoa > Chordata > Mammalia > Artiodactyla > Delphinidae > Aethalodelphis > Aethalodelphis obliquidens. The sequence goes on from NW_020837994.1 coordinate 1,645,214, forward strand.
AGAGGGTGGGAGAAATATTCCTTATTGTTTAACTTTTTACACTGGTTTAACTTTCATACTTTTTACCTTGTGCTTATATTGAATACTTTAAGAAAACAAATCTTTGAGGGTCTACTATGTGACAAGTATGTTCAATAGCAGTAAATATCAAAACAAAGTCCCTCCACCCATGAGCTTATATTGGGGAATGGGGTGGGGACAGTCAAACAAACAAGTCAATAAACAAACAAGATAATTCATCGTAAAGAAAGCAGGTAATTACAGATAGTGATAAGTTTTGTGAAGGAAATAAGATGAAGAGAAGGTCACTGAGGGAAGCCATTTCAGATAAGGTGGCCAGGGAAGGTCTTTTCACGGAAACAACATCTGGGCAGGAGCCTTGAAGGATGAAAATAAGCAAATCTGCAAGATTTGGGGAAGAGAAATCCAAGCAGAGGAACAAACAAAAGGCTCAGAGTGGGAAAAGGGCTTGGTATACTGAAGGAGCTGGAGGAATGGAAAGGAGCTGCAGTGTGACTGGGATGTACTGAGCACAGGAGAAGAATGAATGAAACAAGGTGGAAGAGGCAGGCAGGAGACAGTCCTGTAAGCCCCAGGGTAAGCAGTTTGGGTTTAGTAGGAAAGTTAACATGGCCTGTTTATATTTTAAAAGATCATCTGGCTGCTTGGTGAAGAATGGACTGCAGGGGAGAAAAATGGAAGCAGGGAAGAGACCAGCTAAGATGCTGTAGTTCAGGCAAAGACAACAGTGGTTTAGAACAGTGAAGGTAGAAGGTACTGGCAGAAGTAAACATATTCTACATATATGTGGATGTATATGTAGATACATATGTATCTCAAATTATACATACATATACATTTGGATGTATATGTACAATTTCTAGAACCTGTTAGTAAATTAATGTCAGGAGTAATCAAGAATGACTTTTGGTTTTTGTTTAGGTGGGTGGTAGTGTGAATTTACAGAGATGGGTAAGACTGGGGGAGGAACACATTTGGGTGTATATGTGGCAGGTCTGGGGGGAATCAAGACCACTGTTTCAGAGACACTAATTTTGAGATGTCCATCAGGCATCCCAACAGATATTAAGTTGGCAGCTGGATTCAGGAGTCTTATGCTCAGAGGAGAGATCTGGGTTCTTAGCTCTCTTTTGACAGTTGACCTCTCCCTCCTTGCAACTCCCTTACCTCTTTCGCTTTTATCATACCAGCCTCTTCCGGTCTTTGTCCTATCTCCAGCTCCTCTTCTTTCTCCCTTCACTTGAAGTTGATATTCCCTAGGGTTCCATTCTTGACCTTTTTTTCTAACCTACACTGTCTCTGGGCTGCTCATCCAAATAAAGAATTTCCAAATATTCTTATATGCTCTAATACAATATGTACGGTGATCCCCAAATCTGTAACTTCAGCGCAGATTTCTCCCCTGAGCAACAGATCTACTTATTCAACTGCCTACAGGTCATTGCTGCCTGTTTGACCCACAAATCCCTCAGACTTAATTATGTCCAAAACTAATTAATTATGATTCTTCCCTGCCTCTATAAATGGTAACACTACCCATTTAGCTGGCCAGGGCCAAAATCTTAGATTAGGATTAAATATTCTTTTCCCCAGTAAAACAGAGCTTAGTGTGCCTGGAATCTCCCTACACAAGATGAAAAAAGAATATAAGATCATGGACTCGTCAGCTAGGAGCCCCAAACACTGGTTCAATACTGTGCCATATCTTCTGTTTGCCCCTCCAGAGCCACTCTTCACCCTTCCCCACCCTGCTTTCTGCCATGAAGCCTGACACATCAAATAGATCCTGTGGCCAATAGGGAGTCCCAGCAGAAGGTTGGAGGGAGAGGAGAATGAGGTCAAGATACTATTCCTCCGGCTCTCTTCCATCAAACTCCCATTTATTCTTTAAGTTCTTGGTACAAAATGCCTTTATTTCTGAAATGGTAGAGAGGGTGGATTTGCGATGGGTTGGGGAAATCAAAGGCAGTAAGATATCAGAAGTAAAAAGACCATTGAAGAGACTTTTGTAATAGTACATATTGAAACGTAATAAGGGCCATTAGGGATACACTTTCTCTGAGGGGTAGCCTCAATGTTTTTATCTTTCTGTTCCCAATGTCTAACCCTGCTCCTCACTGTAGAAAATATACTCAGCACATATTATTTAAATAAAATAAGAACTCTGAAATGACCAAAGATAAGGAATCCAAGGTTTACCTTGTATCCATTGTCTTCTTTGCGGTTGTGAGATGCAGTAATCATCACACCTGCAACTGCTTTGAGCTCCTGGACTGCATATGGCTAAAAAAACAATAACAATAAATATTTGTTTCTTAGCTACTCATACATTTGACATAAGAATAACTTTGATTAAATAACTGGAAAAGACATTAAGATATAAATAGCCTAAAACCTCAATAATCAACTCCAGGTTCCTTGGGTGGGATATAACTAAAGCCACCTAAATATTAGGTCATCAATAACCACCTAACTGTTAGACTGAATGGTTTTGTTCCCCCTCTAGTCTCATTTAACTTAGTCCTATAATTATTTTGTTCATTTAACAAATATTTAACAAACGCCTATTATATGCCAGATACTCCACAAGACTCTGGAGATATGAGAGGGGAATATAATCATAAAATATTAGACCTGGAAGTAAATTTAAGAAATCATCTAATGTATCATATTTTACACACTGTATACTGTTTATCCAACATTATATAATCATAAGGGAGAATATATAAGAGAAGAACTTAGGTCTCTTGCCTTCCAATTTGAAGATCTTTACATATACTCTGTGGCCTCTATAGCATATAAAGGTTAATTTACCATCTCTCCCGAAGTTAATTCCCAGGTTGAATTTCCCTTTTTCTTTGCAGTTATCATTTATTTGCCTAAGATGTTCCCCATATTCCTTCTACCATCACATCTAACTTCTCTCCTCCTGGCCATGGGCGGGTGGACACGTGACCCTGATCTGACTAGAGTAACCTATTCCCTTGATGATTTAACTCAGAGACTGGCTTACAACCCAAGCCTGGTCACAGTCTTTCTCTAAGATGTCTCTGCTATAGGTAGTCAAGGAAGATTGCCTTTTGACTCAAAGACATGGTGATAAAGGGTGCTAAAAATAACTTCCCTAGCAGCTAGAGCAAATCCACCTGCAATAAGACAGGAAGGCCAACACATAGTTACAGCTGGAAATGGTAACCCAGTGGCAGACTCCTACATAAATGTTCTACATTTCTGGGCCCTCCCTGGTTTCTGTCATTCGTTAGAGCTAATTGTTTAGAAATTCCTTCAATTCTTTGAGCCACTCCGTATATTTCCAATAAATCACTAGTAACAGTTTATAGAGACATTATCTAATGGTCAAACATTTGGTAAAACTTGTCCACAAAATCATGTGAACCTGGCATTTTTATTTTGAGAAGATAAATAAAAACCAGTTCAATTTCTTTAGTGGTTATAGGTCTATTCAGGTTTTCTATTTCTTATCAGTTTTGATGTATTAGTTATTCTAGAAAATTGGCCAATTCTCCTAAGTTTCACATTTATTTGCACTGTTATTCAGAATATTGTGATTTTCTTAATAGCTATGTATTTATTATTCACTCTTTTACTTTCTTTGTCTTTTTTTTCTTCAGCACCCTTGCCAAAAGGCTTTGTCTATTTTATTAATTGTCTCTTCAGAGAACCAACTCTTGCTTTTGTTGATACAATCTTTTCTTTATTTTCTATTTAATTGATTTTTCCTCATATCTTTATTACTTTTATTTTATTTGGATTTATTCTGTTTTGGTTCTAACATAGTAAGTTAAAGTCTTAGCTCGTTATTCTAAAAATTTTTTTCCTAATATATTCATTAAGACTATAAATTTCCCCTTAAGTAGGGCTTTAGCTATATCCCATAGTTTTTGCTATTTATTGTTTTCATTGTTGCTCAGTTTTAAATACAGACAGTCCTTGCTTTGCAAAGTTCCAGTATACATGAATTTCTGATACCATATTTTAGTTAAATAATACCAGTCTCCCAACAACATGCTCAAATTTTAGTTACCATGCTATATTGTGAGTAACTGCATCAAGTACAAACCTGGCTGCTAGCTCTTCAGTCTGAAATAACTATGTATATAAGAGATCCATCATGATTAATAACCAATCATGTCATCAAGTCTGTCAGTGATTGGTCACTGTGCATCTGTTAGTCAGCTCTCTCACAGACAGCAAAGCATGTAGCTGTGTTGCCTCATCTCCCAGTGATATATCCATGTGACAATTTTGCAAAAATGGACAACTGAAAGAAGGAACTGGCCAACAAAGATGAAAGTGCAGCAAAGAAACAAAAGTGATAACAGTGGAAGTGACATTTGAATCGACCATAAATGGAGTTATAGAAGAAATAACCGGGAACGTTGACACTGCTGTCATTCAAGAGACTCTAGATGTGCAACCAGGTGAGCTTAGTGAAGGTGAATGTATGGATATAAATGAAGGATGTGGTTGTGATGAAAGGGATGAAGCTGTCCCAGAGGGAGTGATACTGGTCAAAAAAGGAATTCTCAGAGACATTTTATGATACTGAAAGTACAAACGATAGGGAATTCCCTGACGGTCCAGTGGTTAGGACTCCACGCTTTCACTACCGAGGACCTGGGTTCAATCCCTGGTTGGGGAGCTAAGATACCACAAGCCGCACAGCACAGCCAAAAAAAGAAAGAAAGCAAGTACAGAAGATAAAATGTGGGAAGCTGATCCAGACTTAGAAAGAAGTGTGATAATTCAGCAAGGCATAGAGAAGATGCTTACTCATACTGTTAAGTCATATGACAAGAAGCAAGCACTGGTCACAATCCTGATACATTGTATTACAACGAAATAAAACACTAAAGTGTTTTACCACTTCTAATGTTTTAAATTACAGAGTAGCAAACAAATATTAGTTTATTACTTTTTTCTTTTCTCTGTACATTTTTAATCAAGAGAAAAGGTATATTTAAGGTTTTGACAAAAAAATTTTAAAGGTCACAGAACAATCGTAATTTCCCCCATTGATAACTAACATTGCTTTGCATGGTTTTAGCTTACACAGTTATCTGTACAGTTCTGCACTACCATGCAAAGCAAGGATGGCTATAGTTTCTAATCTTCATTATATCTTCCTTAATCCATAAATTACTTACGAATGTGTTTTTAAAATTCCAAACGGGGATTCGTGGGTTTCTTTATTTTAAATCTTATTGCATTGGGGTCCAGGGCTATGGCTTAATAAGCAATTATCTTGTATTTGTGAGATTTCCTTTGTGACCCTATTTGGTAAGAATGAGTATCCTACCATCACTGAATACAGGGCTTACACACAGACACACACACACACACAATTAAGCACGCTAATTGTGTGTTTAAATCTATCTGTAATAATTTTTGCAGGCCTGATAAATCAGTTTCTGAAAGAAGAGTATTAAAATATCCTGCCATGACTGTGGATTTGTCATCTTGTTATAGATCAAATTCTTAGGTGGTTCGACACATGCTTGTTGAATGAAAATAAATTCAGCGCAAAATTGGTTTTCTTTAGGTCCTTCGTATCACTTAATGCAGAGCTATATGCATGACAAAGATTTAAATCCTGCTTGATTTAAGAAATCTTTTCAAGAGCAATCTTTTCTGTACAATCAGTGATATAACACACTTACTACAAAAGGCGTAGGAACATATCTTGAAAAAAGGTACACAGGAACATCTTTGGCCAGTAAGACTGCAGCAGTGAGTTTAGCAAGCCTAAAAAAAAGAGATTTCACTTGGTCCTTAGCTTTACATACTTTTTGAAAACCAACCTCCCATAAAATAAATGCATTACAATTATTCTGAATATACAGTAGCATAATACAACCGATTCTTATAATCACTAGTTATTTAAGAATCATGCTCCAACTTTAAAATGTTAAATGAGATTTTTTTGAAAAGGAGTAACCAGGAACAGAATTGACATTTAAATTTCTTCCTTTTTTCTCATTCATCTTCTGATGGCTCTTTTAATAAGAAATAAAACACGCAAAAGGCAAAAAACATGGAAGAAAGTGAAACCAGAGACTTTGATAAACACAATATGTCTCTTTACCCCGTGAAGAAAAAGTATCACTGTATCATGATTATCTATGTGTGAAAATACCCTAAAACTAATCAAATAGGACTATAATGAGAGAATGCAAGTTACATAATCCTCCTACCCAGTGCCTCTGCCAAAATATTAAAATCATCACATAGTCTATGTCATTCTAAACACTAACTCTAAACATTTAGAAATTTACTCCTTTCTGTAAAAACCAAAGGTTATCTTTGAAATGCTTCTATTTCACCTCTAAAATAAACATTAGCATGTGATCACATTTTTTTTGGACAGCTTCCTGTTTCAGAAATCCTACAACTGGGCATAACATTTTTTTCAAGGTTTTATTCCAATCCAGCTTAATCTCTGAAACAATTAACACTGTACCTCTGGCTGCTGCAGCTGCTGGTTACTTGACCCCGGGTGTCGTACCCCACGACAAAACCTCTTTGCTTGAAGTTTGAGAAACATCTCTCAAGGTATTTGTACATCCCCTGAAGCAGATAAACACAGAAAATTAGTTCCTGACTAATGCCTGCATTTTCTACAACTTAAGGGCTATTCTTTTTATGTGTGGTGTGCAGCTTATTGGCTCTCAGGGAACTGGCTTCCTCCTTTTGCCCATGGTTACAAATGTGAGAAGAACAATGTTCAGTCCTCGAATGTGAGATGATAAACACCTACTTCCTGGAGTTTCAGACACGTTTAATACCACAGAAATACCAATTAAGTAACTTAAATCCAATACGATACATAAAACATTAGGGGAAAAAAGATGGGACATGAGAGTCAGAATGCTAAAAAAAAAAAAAAAAAAAAAACTTGTTAGAAGAGCCAAAAGAAATTGTTTCTTGCCTTAAGGCTCTAGAGAACAAAATTTTGACCATGTTAGGCCTTGCTAAATCATAAGATTGAAGCTAACCAGAAGATTTGATCTAATTTATGACACAAATATTTAAAAGCAGCAACATAAACCTTCATTAGAACATTTCTTAAGGTGGCTGATCCCATTCTTTAGTTTTAAAATCTCACAGAAAGAAAATCTCATAAATGAGGAAAATTTGCAGTCAAGGGTGACAAAAAAAATGAAATGAAGTACTTAATATTGAAAATATCACAATAATAAGCCAAAACACCATTTAACTATTTTATGAATGATTTGCTAACTCTAATAAACACTTCCGTCCGTAAAAACAACACTTCATATTGCTACAGTCCTTTTAAAACTACTTTCTCGGATGTTGCCACATTTAATCCTCACAACAACCCCCAAAAGAAAGAAATGAAGATACCAGTTCTATTTTTGTCTCTGTCTTTCAACATTTCTTCCAAAAAAGAGGAAACAAAATAAGATTGAAGCTCCATTTAATGACTTACCCAAAGCCATTCATTCAACCAAAACTATGTTATATTGATTTATTGAAGACCTACTATGTGGCAGGGACTGCTAAGTAACTATGTGGCAGCACCAGAGGAGACCCCAGTGACTTCTGGACGCTTCTTTCATGGTTCTTTCAAGTATAATTATTCTTCCTAACCTACTCCCTACGCGTGTGTGTGTGCCCAAGCATGCGTGCAATATAGCCCAAATTGACTAGTTTCACCAACTTATTTATTTCTAATGATGATACTATCCTAAAACCTCACAGAATCTCATTCTCTGGTGTAAAAATCCATCTTCTCGTATCCATACATAGGTTCTGAAAAAAACTAGGGTTTAAGAATTAGATTCCATCTGGCTTTTCCACTTCAAATAATGGAATCTCAACTCCTGTAAAAATTTGCACTTCTGTAGAAATTGATTTTCAAACACCTCCTCCACTCCTTTTTCTGAAGTCAAGGAATCTTCAGTTAAAATGAAAGCTTATAAGGAAACCCAACATACAAAAAAGATCGAACTGAAGCGTTTCTGGACAAAGAAAAGGGGATGGGGGCAGGAGGAGGCAAGTATCCTACCTATTCAGTCATCTTGTCATCCTTTGTTCAGGGGCTGATCCCCTGCATTAGCCCCTGGATTTAGAGAATTCCCTCAGAATAAGGGTAAAGGTGATTTACTGTTTGGCAGTATCAATTAGAATTATATCTACTGAGCAATTCTCTAGTTCAGAACTATTTTTAGTATATGCTAAATGCATTTTGGCCTCAAAAGTGGAGCTCCTTGAAACACTAAGGATGATTCACTGGAAAGAAAAGTAATCTGTTTCTAGAATAAGTTGCATAAAAATGGGGAGAAATAAAACAAATTGTATCATATCAACACTGTCTTAACTCTCAAAATATATGGAAAACCATGTTAAAAGGAAATATTTTCAACTAAATTTTCCAAATACTCTGGTTAATCTTTACCAATGGCCATATGCCAAAATGAGCAATCACCTTCTTTCTATCTAAATTTGTTTCTTTGTATTAAATGGAAATGTCAATATCCATTTCCTGGTTTCAAATGCAAAGTAACATTGTCAAGAAGTTGACAATGGCAACCAAAATAACTCAATAAGAAAGTCAGTCTGTGACTCTAAAGATACATAAATGACCTCTAAGATCAGTCTTGTGCAAGACCAAAGGTCAGAATTTATTCTACATTTTTTATTTACAAGAGAGTATCTTGCTGGATATAAAGCTTTTTTTGTTTTTGTTCTTTTTTTTTTTTTTAAGAAAAGAAACTAATTTATAAAGCAAAAAATAGAGTGATAAAAGTACATATATTATAATTTATAATACTTACCTGTGTTGATTGTATTACTGTAAGATCATTAATATAGCAAAATCCTGCCCCCATAGCAGAACGAAGCCCTGCAGTCCCGAAAGTCATTCGGCAACAAAGTCTATCTCGCAGCTCCTTGTTCATCCCATTCCTTAACAGATTTTCAATTTGCTCTTTTGTCTTGGGATTCTATAAAAAAGATGTATTAAAACTTAATCAGGATCACAAGCGGAGTCCTAATATGAAGCCCTTCTGAGGAAGCAATAAGTATTATTCATACATAACAAGGTTCTACATTGACAACTACAAATTCCACAGTGCTACTTATTAATATTAGTATGTATAATAAAAAAACACCTGCCATTTATTGAGTCCCCAAAGAGGCCAGACCCTATTGAGTGTGATTTACATATCTCTAATTGTCATATTTTTAAAATAATATATTCAAGAATTTTTTTTAACAAATTGACAAGAGCTATGGATCCAAAATAAAACTCTTAGTCAAAAATGATATCAATTAAAGTCTATGTTAAGTTTTAAAAGAAATATGGAAGCTATTAGATAAATGTCATCAAAACATGCCTACTAAATACTTCCTAAACATCTGTAATTCAAAATGGCCAGATAAGCCTTACTGCTCTTTAAAGTCACAGAAAACCGTTCAATTTATCTACAGCAAAAGTTGACCATGAAAAGGTCTTAAGTGTTAAATGTGGACTTGGTTAAGAGTGAGAATGAAAATTCAGTCCAAATTTGGCTTGTGAAGCAAGACATGCCAACATCTTTATTTTAGTGTTCGTATTTCATTAGCACATACTTCAACTTATTTTCATAAAGCTCAGGGTGCCTATAACTGAAAACAGTGCTTCACAAATGAGTAACAAGTTTTGAATAGAAATGCAATTACAATGAGAATAAAACTTAAATGGAATTTTCCAGTATTTTCTTTTTTAGGAGAAAGAGTCAAATAATAAGAAAATAAGGTAAAGCGTAACTTCTCTCTTCCATACCATACGTAATATGGATTTAGTCCATACTAACTGCATAGATTGTCTATATCTACAGTCCATATAATGACAATGAATATTCAGAATGATAAACCAAGGCACTTGAAAGACGCTAAATATTAGAGTATATTTGTACTTGTAAAGAAATAAAATCATATTAATATATAATTTAAACAAAAAGGTATTCTGGGGATAGTGGAAACTAAAGTAACCAGAGGACATGCCACAAACTAATGAGAAGCCATGGAAATTTTGATCAACTGAAATTGTAATCTGCTTAAACTAGATGGATGTTAAAAAAAAATGTGTATACACACACACACACACACACACACACACAGAGAGAGAGAGACAGAGAGAGAGAGAGCAACTTGACTCAAGGAGTCTATTTCATAAATGGCACAAACTAACAAATATAGAGCCTACATTAAAATATGAATAGCTATTAAGAGAAAAATCTAAACAATAAGATTATCTGGGCTACTATATATTATTCCAATGTCTAAGATATCGCCAGATTTGATACAGAGGTCAAAGACTTGAAGAGAGTTAACATTTAAAAATAGGTTATAAGAAAGACAAAAATTGAAAAGACTGAAAAACTTCAGTACTATAGAGGGTACAAGGCAGTGTCATACAGTTAGTTACATTGAAATTGGGAGTCTTTTCAGAGTGATTTTTCAGCAATTATTAATATTTAAACTGCATGTGCCTTTTGGCCCATAGATTTCTCTGTCCACAGTAATACCTTCACATGAACAAGATTCATTCATACAAGAATATTCACTGCAGTATCTTACTGGTAGTAGTATTATTACCATCGTATTGAGATTAAGAGATAAGAGATTAAGATTTAGAGAAGGAGTCTTGTAACACTGAGCTAATATTGGAGGTCTAGACAGGATTTGAATCCAGGTTGGTCTGGCTCTAAAGCCTATACCATCTCACTATAAACAAAATAATTATGTAGGGCAGGTTAATAATGCTTCTAATAATAATTTAACTCCAGCTACAAAGTAAAAAAGATTCCTTTTTATTACAGCTATATAAATATAAAAATGATCCACCAGACATGAACGCTATTAGGTTACTGAGTATACTTCCTAATATTTATTGCACAGCTATTACAGTAGGGCCTAAAAATTCTATTTTCTGTTATACATCACAACCAGTTCTAACCTAATTCCTGGTTCTGAAAAAGCCTGTAAATTGGAGAAAAATAAAAATGGGTAAAGAATCATGATGCATTAGAAATAAGCAAATCTTTATGGTAAAAAGAGCTAAGTGACTAGGTGACAGTCATTTGAAATCTACTTTAAAGTCAGATTTCTCTACTATTTCATAGCTAGACATTAAATTAGATGTTGATGTTCCAAACATTTAAAAATGTAATTAAAAGTCTATCTATGTAGCCATGATTATCATATATTTTCCATTTGGATGATGAAATTACATTTGTATTTTGCTGTTAAAATCTTCAAATAACCATGATTTTTATAAACTATAATATATGAAGATTCTCAAGAATTACAAAATTATTTAAAAAATACTATTTCCAGGCTTCCCCGGTGGTGCAGTGGTTAAGAATCTGCCTGCCAATACAGGGGACACAGGTTCAAGCCCTGGTCTGGGAAGATCCCACATGCCGCAGAGCAACTAAACCCATGCGCCACAGCTACTGAGCCTGAGCTCTAGAGCCCACGAGCCATAACTACGGAGCCCACGTGCCACAACTACTGAAGTATGTATGCCTAGAGCCCGTGCTCCACAATAAGAGAAGCCACCACAATGAGAAGCCCGTGCACTGCAATGAAGAGCAGCCCCTGCTCGCCGCAACTAGAAAAAGCCTGCACGCAGCAACAAAGACCCAACACAACCAAAACTAAATAAATAAATAAATTTATTTAAAAAAAATACTATTTCCACAAGGAACTAAGATATATTAAATGAAAAGGAAGGAAAAGCAGAAGAGTATATAAAGTGTTTAAATTTGTATAAAAAGATGTATATGTATACTTATGTATAATTCTAGAAATACTCCATGCAAATATAAGACACTACAAATAGTGATTATCTATGATGGGAAAATCTGGGGAAAATGCTGAGGTAGAAAGGATTATTTTTATTGTACAGTCTTGGTTTTGATGGGCTATTTTATGTACGTATTACTTATTTTATGGTAAAAATTATATAGATATCCATGGGGGCTGAGAAAAACTACTACTTGTGTATCTACATGAATACTTTTTACCTCACAAACTACTCTCTTTTTCCTACGCACAGAAAGCTATTAAGAAGATCTGAATCTATAAAACATATATTGGCGCTTTCTCAAATACAAATTATTGTTTTCTTTCTAAGTGTGTGCTCTTATTTACAATTCACTCATTACTTGAGAATAGGAGAAGCCCTATCAGCAAAAAAAGAAAATTGTTCAACTGTTAAAAAAAAAAAAAAGCACCTTTAAAATTAAAATGTAAGTCAGTAGAAAAGTTGATTTACATACTTCTTAGAAATGTACTTATTGACCTACTATATAAAATGAAAATTAATTATTTAGAAAGTAAATGTATCCAATCTGAACTAAATTTGCTCTTAACTAGCATATTTTAGAATCCTAATAATTTTAGTACCCTAAAAAAGTAACCCTGAAGAAAATCCAAAGAGATTTTAGTGACTACTAGCATGTTCTACACTTCATCGGAAATTAAGCTGGTTGTTTAGTATGAATCAGTAAGCTAAAGAATACAGAATTAAAGCCATGCATTATTTTCAAATTTTACCTGTATACCAAAAATTTTCCTTTGGTTCTAATCGTATGGATTGCTGCAACTTTATACGGCTGAACTGAAGACAAGAAAGTGTCTTCTTACATAATACTGTGTGGAGGTTTTTTTTTTTTTTTCCATATTGTAGGTCCATAAGGCCCAAATTCAAAGAAAACATGAAAGAACTGATTTACAAAAAAGGCAACACTTTAAATATATAGAAGTGCCTCTTCTAACAAACTTAACTTCTTAAAGACTTTCATAACTGTGAAGAAAGCTCACATCAGCCTCAAATCATGCCAACTCTGCCTGCCATGAAATGAAACTATTAGCGTTTACTTATGAAGGCTCATTTTGGACACACCCAAGCTTTTCTGAACCTATTCTGTTAATAATTAGGGGGCTTCTGTATTATTTATGAATAACAAATATAAATGTGTATAAAAGTATATAAAAAAGTACGTAATCGTCATTAAGTAAAACAAATCAAGTTTGCCAATGAGGAATTCACCTGTAAATCTTCTTTCCTACTACTTTTATAAACCTAGTATTTTTATAATTCTTATACAGTTGAATCTCTATTAATATTCTACTACTAAACCTAACAGCTTAAAAGCAATCTAAAATATGAATCTCATTGTTTAGAAGATTAGAACAGATCTAAAAGAACATAACATATATTAACAATTCCATTTCTTAATATTGTTAAACATCTAAAGAGGAGACAACATATAAAATTGATTTTTTAGTAACTCAAATATATCTAAAATTATAAATCTGTAACACTTTTAAATGCTTCTGACAGAGATGGGTGTCTAAACAATAAATATCAGTTTTATATTAACTACAGAGAAAAAAATTTAAGTTTATTTCTAGACAGAAGTTAAAATAGGAAACTGCAATCTGAAAATCTAAAGGGTGAATGCAACTGACATTTACTTCTGAGGGTCAGCCAGCTTGGAGATCCAAGTCTAGAGTCCTGAAGCAGAACATGTTTTCCAAACCAGATGCTTCCTGAGTCCAAAATACACTCTCTTAAAACCAATAATTTTTTTTCCCTTTAAAAGGATTTTGGTGTAATTCTAAATTTAATTTCTCCATCTTTAAAAAAATTGTGGAAATTAGCATAAGCTAAATTGGCTTAGATAAAACACTTGAATGACTATACTTGTCATATAAAGTGAAATTTACTTAATAATAATTGGTTTAATAAAAGTTGAATAATAATCACTGAGTGAATATAAAAATCATATCCAGGAAATAAAGATGCTAACTACTCCAAAAGTAGAAAATAAGCTTTAAAATAAAATACATTGAGGGCAGAGAGCAGAAGCAAGAAGAACTACAATCCTGCAGCCTGTGGAACAAAAACCACATTCACAGAAAGATAGACAAGATAAAAAGGCAGAGGGCTATGTACCAGATAAAGGAACAAGATAAAACCCCAGAAAAACAACTAAATGAAGTGGAGATAGGCAACATTCCAGAAGAATTCAGAATAATGATAGTGAAGATAATCCAGGACCTCGGAAAAACAAGGGAGGCAAAGATCAAGAAGATGCAAGAAATGTTTAACAAAGACCTAGAAGAATTAAAGAACAAACAAACAGAGATGAACAATACAATAACTGAAATGAAAACTATACTAGAAGGAATCAATAGCAGAATAACTGAGGCAGAAGAATGGATAAGTGACCTGGAAGACAGAATGGTGGAATTCACTGCTGCGGAACAGAATAAAGAAAAAGAATGAAAAGAAATGAAGACAGCCTAAGAGACCTCTGGGACAACATTAAACACAACAACATTCGCATTATAGGGGTCCCAGAAGAAGAAGAGAGAGAAAAAGGACCCAAGAAAATATTTGAAGAGATTATAGCTGAAAACTTCCCTAACATGGGAAAGGAAATAGCCACCCAAGTCCAGGAAGCACAGAGAGTCCCATACAGGCTAAACCCAAGGAGAAACACACTGAGACACAAAGTAATCAAATTGGAAAAAATTAAAGACAAAGAAAAATTATTGAAAGCAGCAAGGGAAAAACGACAAATAACATATAAGGGAACTCCCATAAGGTTAACAGCTGATTTCTCAGCAGAAACTCTACAAGCCAGAAGGGAGTGGCATGACATAAAGTGATGAAAGGGAAGAACCTACAACCAAGATTACTCTACCCGGCAAGGATCTCATTCAGATTCGATGGAGAAATCAAAAGCTTTACAGACAAGCAAAAGCTAAGAGAATTCAGCACCACAAAACCAGCTCTACAACAAATGCTAAAGGAACTTCTCTAAGTGGGAAACACAAGAGAAGAAAAGGACCTACAAAAACAAACCCAAAACAATTAAGAAAATGGTCATAGGAACATACGTATTGATAATTACCTTAAATGTGAATGGATTAAATGCTCCAACCAAAAGACACAGGCTCACTGAATGGATACAAAAACAAGACCCATCTATATGCTGTCTACAAGAGACCCACTTCAGACCTAGGGACACAAACAGACTGAAAGTGAGGGGATGGAAAAAGATATTCCATGCAAATGGAAATCAAAGGAAAGCTGGAGTAGCAATACTCATATCAGATAAAATAGATTTTAAAATAAAGAATGTTACAAGAGACACGGGAGGACACTACATAATGATCAAGGGATCAATCCAAGAAGACATAACAATTATAAATACATATGCACCCAACATAGGAGCACCTCAATACATAAGGCAACTGCTAACAGCTATAAAAGAGGAAATCGACAGTAACACAATAATAGTGGGGGACTTTAACACCTCACTTACACCAATGGACAGATCACCCAAACAGAAAATTAATAAGGAAACACAAACTTTAAATGACACAATAGGCCAGATAGATTTAATTGATATTTATAGGACATTCCATCCAACAACAGCAGAGTACACTTTCTTCTCAAGTGCGCACGGAACATTCTCCAGGATAGATCACATCTTGGGTCACAAATCAAGCCTCAGTAAACTTAAGAAAACTGAAATCATATCAAGCATCTTTTCTAACCACAACGCTACGAGATTAGAAATCAGTTACAGGGAACAAAACATAAAAAACACAAACACATGGAGGCCAAACAATATGTTACTAAGTAACCAAGAGATCACTGAAGAAGTCAAAGAGGAAATCAAAACATACCTAGAGACAAATGACAATAAAAACACGACGATCCAAAACCTATGGGATGCAGCAAAAGCAGTTCTAAGAGGGAACTTTACAGCAATACAAGCCTACCTCAAGAAACAAGAAAAATCTCAACTAAACAATCTAAGCTTACACCTAAAGGAACTAGAGAAAGAAGAACAAACAAAACCCAAAGTTAGCAGAAGGAAAGAAATCATAAAGAGCAGAGCAGAAATAAATGAAATAGAAACAAAGAAAACAATAGCAAAGATCAATAAAACTAAAAGCTGGTTCTTTGAGAAGATAAACAAAATTGATAAACCATTAGCCAGACTCATCAAGAAAAAGAGGGAGAGGACTCAAATCAATAAAATTAGAAATGAAAAAGGAGAAGTTACCACAGACACCGCAGAAATACAAAGCATCCTAAGAGATTACTACAAGCAACCCTATGCCAATAAAATGGACAACCTGGAAGAAATGGCAAATTCTTAGAAAGGTATAATCTTCCAAGACTGAACCAGGAAGAAATAGAAAATATGAACAGACCATTCACAAATAATGAAATTGAAACTGTGATTTAAAATCTTCCAACAAGATGGCTTCACAGGTGAATTCTATCAAACATTTAGAGAAGAGCTAACACCCATCCTTCTCAAACTCTTCCAAAAAATTGCAGAGGAAGGAACACTCTCAAACTCATTCTATGAGGCCACCATCACCCTGATACCAAAACCAGACAAAAAGACTACAAAAATAGAAAATTACAGACCAATATCTGTGATGAATATAGATGCAAAAATCCTCAACAAAATACTAGCAAACAGAATCCAGCAACACATTAAAAGGATCATACACCATGATCAAGTGGGATTTATCCCAGGGATGCCAGGATTCTTCAATATAAGCAAATCAATCAATGTGATGCATCATATTACCAAGTTGAAGAATAAAAACCATATGATCATCTCAATAGATGCAGAAAAAGCTTTTGACAAAATTCAACACCCATTTAGGATAAAAACTCTCCAGAAAGTGGGCATAGAGGGAACCTACCTCAACATAATAAAGGCCATATACGACAAACCCACAGCAAACATCATTCTCAATGGTGAAAAACTGAAAGCATTTCCTCTAAGATCAGGAACAAGACAAGGATGTCTACTCTCACCACTATTATTCAACATAGTTTTGGAAGTCCTAGCCATGGCAATCAGAGAAGAAAAAGAAATAAAAGGAATACAAATTGGAAAAGAAGAAGTAAAACTGTCACTGTTTGCAGATGACATGATACTATACACAGAGAACCCTAAAGATGCCACCAGAAAACTACTAGAGCTAATCAATGAATTTGGTAAAGTTGCAGGATACAAAATTAATGCACAGAAATCTCTTGCATTCCTATACACTAGTGATGAAAAATCTGAAAGAGAAATTAAGGAAACACTCTCATTTACCATTGCAACAAAAAGAATAAAATACTTAGGAATAAACCTACCTAGGGAGACAGAAGACCTGTATGCAGAAAACTCTAAGACACTGATGAAAGAAATTAAAGATGATACAAACAGATGGAGAGATATACCATGTTCTTGGATTGGAAGAATCAATACTGTGAAAATAACTATATTACCCAAAGTAATCTACAGATTCAGTGCAATCCCTATCAAATTACCAAAAGCATTTTTTACGGAACTAGAACAAAAAATCTTAAAATTTGTATGGCGACACAAAAGACCCCAAATAGCCAAAGCAGTCTTGAGGGAAAAAAGCAGAGCTGGAGGAATCAGACTCCCTGACTTCAACCTATACTACAAAGCTACAGTCATCAAGACAGTATGGTACTGGAACAAAAACAGAAATACAGATCAATGGAACAAGATAGAAAGCCCAGAGATAAACCCACACAGCTATGGTCAATTAATCTATGACAAAGGAGGCAAGGATATACAATGGAGAAAAGACAGTCTCTTCAATAAGTGGTGCTGGGAAAACTGGACAGCTACATGTAAAAGAATGAAATTACAATACTCCCTAACACCATAAACAAAAATAAACTCAAAATGGATTAGCGGGCTTCCCTGGTGGCGCAGTGGTTGAGAGTCTGCCTGCCGATGCAGAGGACGCAGGTTCGTGCCCCGGTCCAGGAAGATCCCACATGCCGCAGAGCGGCTGGGCCCATGAGCCATGGCCGCTGAGCCTGCAAGTCCAGAGGCCTGTGCTCCGCAGCGGGAGAGGCCACAACAGTGAGAGGCCCGCATACCGCAAAAAAAAAAAAAAAAAAGGATTAATGTAACACCGGACTCTATAAAACTCTTATAGGAAAACATAGGAAGAACACTCTTTGACATAAATCACAGCAAGATCTTTTTTGATCCACCGCCTAGAGTAATGGAAATAAAAACAAAAATAAACAAATGGGACCTAATGAAACTTCAAAGCTTTTGCAAAGCAAAGGAAACTACAAACAAGACGAAAAGACAACCCTCAGAGTGGGAGAAAATATTTGCAAATGAATCAGCGGACAAAGGATTGATGTCCAAAATATATAAACAGCTCATGCAGCTCAATATTAAAAAAACAACCCAATCCAAAAATGGGAAGAAGACCTAAATAGACATTTCTCCAAAGAAGACATACAGGTGGCCAGGAAGCACATGAAAAGCTGCTCAACATCACTAATTATTAGAGAAATGCAAATCAAAACTACAATGAGGTATCATCTCACACCAGTTAGAATGGGCATCATCAGAAAATCTACAAACAACAAATGCTGGAGAGGGTGTGGAGAAAAGGGAACCCTCTTGCACTGTTGGTAGGAATGTAAATTGATACAGCCACTATGGAGAACAGTATGGAGGTTCCTTAGAAAACTAAAAACAGAATTACCATATGATCCAGCAATCCCACTGCTCGGCATATACCCAGAGAAAACCATAATTCAAAAATACACATGCACCCCAATGTTCATTGCAGCACTATTTACAATAGCCAGGTCATGGAATCAACCTAAATGCCCATCGACAGACGAATGGATAAAGAAGAAGTGGTACATATATACAATGGAATATTACTCAGCCATAAAAAGGAACGAAATTGGGTCAGTTGTAGAGACGTCGATGAATCTAGAGACTGTCATACAGAGTGAAGTAAGTCAGAAAGAGAAAAACAAATATCGTGTATTAACACATATATGTGGAACCTAGAAAAATGGTACAGATGAACCAATTTGTAGGGCAGAAATTGAGACACAGTTGTAGAGAACAAACATATGGACACCAAGGGGGGAAAGTGGTGGGGTAGGGGGTGGGGTGGGGTGGTGAATTGGGAGATTTGGATTGACATGTATACACTGATGTGTATAAAATGGATAACTAATAAGAACCTGCTGTATAAAAAATCAATAAAATAAAATTCAAAAATTCAAAAGAATAAAATACACTGTTATCATTTAAGTATAATATTGATTATGCCAATATTAGTGTGAAACATAAAAAGATTAATCATTTTATTTTAAAACTTAAGATTACATAAAGTCTTTTTTTTAACTTACAGATTTTTTTCTTACAAAGCACAGTCTACTGAGTCTACTATGTTCAACTCTTCTTCTTGGGCACACAGCTAGAATATTTTTTCCAGCCTCCCTTAGAGCTAGATGAGATCATGCGCCAGAGTTCTGGTCAATGGATCTGAGTAGAAGAGATGTGTGGCATTCCAGGCCTAGCCCATTAAACACTCCCTTACCCCCGCAATCCTCTCTTTCCCCATCTACCCATGAAAGAGAGAGGGCTCCAAGGACTTCCAGGAGTATGTAGCATCAAGATGGAACAAATGATTCACAGAGCAAAATTCCCCTCTACCTCCTACCTCACAAATACTCCAACAAATTTTGGAGGATTTGTTACCACAGTTAACCTGACCTGTTTAATAAAATTAGTATTCAGAGAGGAATACTCGCATACTCCTCAAAACTTTTTTTTTTAATGGTAGATTGAAAGAAATCACTTCACTTTCTATGTTTGTATCTTCAGGGCTTATGCAGTATCCTGGTTGGGCTTACTCTTTCCATAATGTTGTTAGTTTCTTTAATAGACTAAGACGTAGAAGACTTGAGTTCTTTACCCAGTCTATTCTATCAAGTAAACTATGAGCCCTTGGACAGGTCACTTCTCTCTGAGGCTCATCAGTACAATTTAGGGGTTGGAATTTAATCTGAAAAGATCTCATTCTAGTATATAGCTTTTCTAGGTGCATTTTTTTTAAAAAAGAAGAAGAAAGAAAAGATCTCTTCAAACCCTAACATTTTGATTGTTAGACTCACTTTGCAATCTAGTCAACAGTTCAAACTCCTTCTCTCTCTATTTAACTTTTTCTCCAATAAAGTTCATACTTGGAACTTTTTTTGTCCAATAAAATACATCAATTGATTAAATTTTTTTCAATCAAGGAAACTGCCAATTGCTAAGAACTGAGTATATCTTGAGTACTACCATACACATTCCTAATTCCAATCAAAAGCAAAAAACTTAGAATTTTAATTGGATTATAAACAGACACATATATAAGTTTCCTAAGGTGTTTTAAAAGTTTGACAATAAGTCAGGAATCTGAGGACCCCAGATTGGTAATAACACCCAACTGCTAGATGTCTCCCAATATTTCTCTCTCCTTTAATCATACTGTTGGGTACATACATGGCAGCCCAGCTAAGGGCTATACTTCAGTCTACCTTATAGTTAGATGTGACCATGTGACTAAGTTCTGGCCAATGGAATGAAAATGGGAATGACATGTTCCACTTTCAGGTCTTTCCCTGAAAAGGATTAAGTGTACACTCTCCTGAGTCTTATTCCTCTTCCCATGGGCTGAAGACATCTTGGATCAATAGTGGAAGTCACATTTTGAGGATGGCACAGGTACCCCATACCAACCCTGGACTGCCACTGACCTCTGAGTGTTATGAGAGAAATTATCTTCTCTCTGCTTTAAGCCATTACATTTTATAGCCCTTGGTATAACAGCTTAGACTGTACCCTAATACAGTAAGTGATGTTTGTGTCCCAATGGGAAATAAGGTTGAGCCTTCTTGATGCCCAATATAATACTTCTTCAAAACACTGAATTCCATCCCCTATCATTCCTCCTTCTCCTACCTATCCAAGCATTCTTCTTGCCATTCATACATTAAAGCAGCATTCATCAAAGTCCTTATTTGGCAAATATTTTGAGGGAAATAACTATACATTTTTGCTATTCTGTATTTTTCCTATAACTCTAAGTGAAATGTCACTCAAAAATAAGTATTAGGAAAAAAGTTAACAGATGATAGTGGGCATTTCCTTAAAAAGAGTAATCAATTACATAATGGGGGTGGGGGTACCTTCAGTTGATAGTAGTGACCATACTTTAAACAACTTTGTATTCCCCACAGTACATAACCTGTACTTTGTACACAGAAGATGTGTTGACTATGAATCATTAATGGTGACAAAACAGCCATGTTCTTTCAGGAAACATAAATATTAGGGAAAGAAAATATCAGAACAGGTTTAAGTTATCATGCAATCAAACATAAGAACCCCCAATTGAAATGAATTTTCTAATTAAGTGGATATGTTTTTTAAGATAAAGGCCTTTGGAAAAATAATTTCATGTTTTTCTTTGAGGATAAATTAAATCACAAATATATACTTCACGTGATCACTCAAAAATATTATTTTGTTTTAATTATTACCATATTTTCAGTACCGAGAACAGAACCTGGTACCCAGTAGGCACTCAACAAATATTTGTTGAATTAATCAAAAATATCTACTTATTAAGCACACACTATGTGCTAGGTACAGGAAACACTATAGGGAAGAAGAAGACACTGTCTTTGCTCTCACAAAGCTCAAGATCTACTGAGGCATAAAGATAAGTAAAAGGGTAATTACCACATTGAATATAAAAAATATTAAAATAGGAGTAAGTAATAGGGTTCTATAGGAGCACACAAGATAAGTCTCTAACCCATAATGGATTGAAAGGTAGAGAGCAGAGTCAGGGAAACCTAACTGGAGGAAGTAATATCTGAAGTGAAAAATGAGTAGAAATTGGAGGGTAGAGGGTGAGGAACAAGTTGAGGGTAGAGTGATAGTGAGTTCAGCATTAGACTTATTTATTAAATTTGAAATGATATCTATAGTCAGCATGCCAACTATTAACTTCCCTACCCAATAGCCTCTTCCTTGTAACCAAGGAAATAAAAATTACCATTTTCACTTAGAAACTTTATTAAGAGTTTTCAAAATTATAAGCCCAATGCTGGAAATGGAGGGTATATAAATTACCATGGCAGGGGCAACAAACCACTCCAAACTTAGTGGCTTAAATCAATAATCATTTATCTCTCACAGTTTCTGTGGGTCATGAATTCGGAAAGGGCATAGCCAGGATGGGGCTAGCTGGGGCTTTCAACAGGAATACTTATAGTGGACACTACCTGTGACATGGTTCCAAGGGCAAGTATCTCAAGAGCAAGCAAGCCAGGTGGAAGCCACATTACCTTTTATGACCTAGCCTTGGAAGTCAGGAAGCTTCACTTCCACTATACTGCATTTCTGGAGACAGTTACAAAGATCTACCCAGGTGTCAGGGGAGGAGATATAGATCCTACCTTTCAGCTGAGGTGTGCCAAAGTTATAGCATGTGAGATGGGATATGTATATATGATACAAAAAAGATAAATGCATATGATACCAAAAAATGATATATAATGATATAATATATATGCATATATATAATATATATGGGTGCAGCCATCTTTGAAAAATACAATCTATCATAGAGGGAGTATAAACTGATACAATATCTCAGATGACAATTTGCCAATGTTATAAATAACTTAAATATTAATAGCCTTTGATCCAGCAATTCTATTTTTAGAAACTTATCCCAAGGAAATAATCATAGATGCATGTTAAAATTTAGTCATGAGTATATAAAATTTGTTATTGTATTATGTCTGTAATAGTAAAAAATATATATAAGCAAACTACATATCCAATAGAAAACCAGTTAAATAAAAAGTATGATGTAATAGTGCATTAGAATAGCATATTAAAAATAACTTTAGAATTCTATGATATGGGAAAAAATTCTTGATATATTAAGGGGGAAAGTATATACACCATATGTGCAATATGATTTCAAATTTATAAAATGGATACATACAAATGCACAGAAAAATAAAACTAAAAGGAAACACACTGTTCTTTATTAGTGGTCATTAAACTTTTTATTCCTTTATTTCCTTATATGGAAGGATGATATAATCAGGGAGAAAAGTTTAGAAAGTACAAATTAACCCCAAACTCTTTTACCTGTGGATTGATGTCATTCACCAGCTTAGGAAATTTCACAGCTGTTGTCTCTTCAAATGTTGTTTCTAGTTCATTTTCTTTCCTCTCCTTAAGAGATTTCAATTAAATGTATGTTGGAACTTTTTCACTGTATCATCTTATGTCTTATGCCGTCTTCTTTATTTTCCTCTTCATCCTTTTGTCATTCCATCCTTCAATTTTCCATGACCTATCTTCTAGTTTACTAATTCTCTCTTCAACTCTGTTTGAAATGTTATAAATTCATTCACTGAATTCTTGATTTTAGTTACTGCACTTTTTCAGATCCATAATTTCTATTAAAATCTACTATGTCATTTTTGTATCATTTTCATTTCTCTGCCCAATTTTTAATTGGGAAGTTGACAAGCAGAGTTATTTTAAAGTCTGCATTTGGGACTTCCCTGGTGGTCCAGTGGTTAAGACTCCATTCTCCCAGTGCAGGGGGCCCGGGTTCGAGTCCTGGTCAGGGAACTAGATCCTGCATGCCACAACTAAGAGCCTGCATGCTGCAACTTAAGATCCTGCATGCTGCAACAAAGGTCTCACATGTGGCAACGAAGATCCCGTGTGCTGCAACTAAGACCTGGCGCAGCCAAATAAATAAATAAATATTAAAAAAAAAAATACTAAAGCCTGCATTTGATAACTGCAGTATAAAGAGCCCCTTCAGGAGTTTCTATTATCTGTTGGTTCTTCAGGTTCTTGTTCATGTTGACTTGTTTCCTTGCATGTCTGGTTATCTTTAACTCTGTATTGAATATTATATTTGAAACATTATTAGTAGGAATAATTTGAAACCTGGGATGAAGGTACTTTCCTCTAGGGAAGATTTTTTTTTTTGCTTCTTCCAAGCACCTGAAGACACGAGTAATCTGGGTTTCCCTTAATTCACTTTTCAGGCTCCAAATGACTCAGAGCTGGATGCAGTCTGTGTGCAGGATGTTTAGTTCAAGTTCACCAGTATTCACAGGGAAGTATTTACAGTATTCACAGTATTCACCAGTATTCAAGTGGAAGTATTTTCAGGGTTCCCACCTATGGTAGGCCCTCAATTCCAATATTTGTCCCTCTATCCTAGCAAGGCTAACAAAAAGACTGCTAAACCTCTTGGCTGCCCATCCTGGATCAGAAAATGAGTACAGGTCAAAGGTGGCCCTAAATGCTAAACTCAACCTCTCTGAATTTCTGTCTTCTTCCAGATCTTGAACAGGAAATTCCTGACTAACCTGCTGAGTCATTAACACCTATAAATCTATACTTTGTCTATCTTTTCTAGCTGTTAGAAGAAAGTTGTCCAAACTACCTCATCTGTCATTACTAGAACCAGAAGTCCTTCTACTATACAATACTGTTCTACATAGTATAGTTTTATATACATTTAACTTACACATATTCAACTATATGTACTTAGCCCTACCTCCCAAAGCACTGCTAATGATTACACTTTGTGCATGTGCTCCATTATATACGGTGAATTACTATATACATTGTTATACAGTAATGTAACTGTACCAAGATAGATACTTGAAGTCACATATTCTGTAGTTCATAGGCAATTTAAGATTTCCCAAGTGTAATTTTTTACTTTATGAAATTTTTGTTATTTATTGACCTTAGAATCTAACTCCCAAGTAAGACAAGAGTCTACTATATCAGGGATATTCTGACACTGAAGTTATCTATTAGGGATACTTTAGACATTTTAATTCTGAGTAGGAGCTTAAACAAGATGACATCTAGGTCCCTGTCAACTGAGATTCTGTAATTCTATACTTAATTTAATTTGTACCAGAAAAAGATTCATGGCCTGATGTTTAATACGTATTTTGGAGTGGTGAAAATACTAACAATCAGGAGAAACTTTCCCATCAGCATGAAAACTATCAATGAAGGAAACAATAAGACGGGTTTTATTTATTTTTTAATAAGGCCCAATTTTCATATGCTTCCAAGCTCATGCTACAATTATGGTCTGACTGCATTTCTCAGAAATTAAATATCTCTATCTCATATATATGTCATCTTTACATATGCTACAGAAATAATCCAAAAGAAAAAAAAAGCTGTATGCAAAATAATGTTCTCAGCATTCTTGAAAATAGCTATTAAAAAATCAGAAACAGAGGGATAAATTAGGGGTTTGGGATTAACAGATACACACTACTATATATAAAATAGATAAACAACAAGGTCCTAACTGTATAGCATAGGGAACTATATTCAATATCTTGTAATAACCTATAATAGAAAAGAATCTAAGAAATAATACATATATGTGTATAACTGAATCACCATGCTGTACACCAGAAAGTTAACACAACACAGTAAATCAATACTACTTCAATAAGAATAAAAAATAAAATAAGATAAAACCATCTGTAATATGTAAGTTAACCAAAGGTTTATTTATTTAAAATAAATAAAAAAGAGAAAAGATCAATGACTCAATAGAAAAATAGACAAAAGATATGAAGACAGTTCATAAAAAAGGAAACACAGAGAGATGTCTTTTAAATATATGAAAATATACTCAGCCTCATTTTTAAGAAAAATTAAAATAAAAATATAGCTTTCATTTTTTACATTGGCAAAGAAAAATATTTGATACTACACTGTGGTGCAAGAATTTGGGAAAGCAGGCACTTTTATATATTTCTGGTAGAAGAATAAATTGGTACACCCTCTCTGGAGGGCAATTTGGTAATATCTATCAAAATTTAAAGGCACATAACCTGACTCAATATTCTGTTTCTAGGAATTGATGTCACAGAGATACTGAGAAACACACGTCTAAATATGTGTGTGCTACAAGCATTACCCTGACTGCAATAGCAAATAACAAAACCAAACCATAAATGCCCATTAGTAAGACACTGGTTAATTAGTTTGGATATCAATTTAATGAAATACTATCTAGCTCTTATAAAGAATGGAGCAGTTCTATATATACACAGACAAAAATATTTAAAGTGGGGGAAAAAAGCAAAGGGCAGGACACTGGGAGGATATTATACTAGTATTTATATTAAGGGACAGGTTAAATATCTGTGAAAATATGTACAAAAAGCTAATAGTAGTGTCTCTGGGTAGGAACACTTAGATGGATATGGGAAAAAAATTGAGAGGGTATTTAGTCAAGTACCTTTTGAATTTGTGTATGTATGGCCTATTTGTTTAACTATATAAAATTACATAGGATAGAATTGCATGCTATGAGCATGGAAATGTTGTGGTAAATAGAAAAAGAAACAAAAATTTAAGCACACTGTGCTAACAGGCAAAGAAAAACTAGATACACTTACAGACAAAGACTAAGTGGGAGGGACATTCCTGGTGGCTCAGTGGTTAAGAACCCACCTGCCAATGCAGGGGACACGGGTTTGAGCCCAGGAAGATCCTACACGCCATGGAGCAACTAAGCCCACGCACCACAATTACTGAGCCTGCGCTCTAGAGCCCGCGAGCCACAACTACTGAGCCTGCATGCCACAACTACTGAAGCCTGTGGGCCTAGAGCCTGTGCTCCACAGTGAGAAGCCACTGCAATGAGAAGCCCGTGCACCGCAACGAAGAGTAGCCCCCGCTCTCTGCAACTAGAGAAAGCCTGCGTACAGCAATGAAGACCCAACACAGCCAAAAATAAATTAATTAATTAATTTTTTTAAAAAAAGACTAAGTGGGAAAGAGAAAAATGTAAAAAAAAAAGATGCCATATTATAGCTTAATTTATATTAATATATTAAAATTATTTATATATAAAATACTGATGAAGGAAAAAGACCTAGATATATGATTTTCCACAAGACTGCCCCCACTTCAGACATTAGTCCCAAGTCCCAGGCCACCCTTACTTCTTACAGATTGGCTATAAATCAGGTGTTCCCATGATCCCCTCCTCAGGTTCAATAATTTGCTAGAATAGCTCGCAGAACTCGGGAAAACACTTTACTTCCCAGTTCATTATAAAGGACACAACTCAGGAAGAGCCAAAGGGAAGAAATGAACAGGGCAAGATACATACCCAAAACCCAAGGTATTTACCCAAGAGTAAAGCATGGAAAGATAAGAGTCTGAGAGACAAAGAAGATACAGGGTGAAGGTTTAACACATTTAAGAAGATTCCCTGAAGGAGGAGAAAGATAGAGAACACAGCAAAATCGTTCTCCTCTTCTACCTACTCTCACAATTTTCTCTTTGTCTATGTTTTCTAGAGATTAACACCTAGAAACATTATAGCTAATCTTTTGAAATCAAGACAAAAAGAAAATTATAAAAGTAGGTAGAAAAAAATTACCTTCAAAGAAATGATAGTCATTCTAGGTTGACTTTTCAACAGTAACAATGTAAACTGGTAGGCAATGGGATTATATCTTTAATGCACTGAAAGAAAAAACTGCCAATGTTAATTTCACCCAGCAAAAATATCTTGGAAGAAACATTGTAAAATAAAGACATTTTCAGATAAAAACTAAGAGCTCAATGTCAGACGGAAGTAAAATGATCCCAAATGGAAGGTTTGAGTTGAGAAATGAAGAAAAAAGGATGTATAGATTACTTTACATAAATATTGACTATAAAAAGAACATATGGTAGGGCTTTTAAAATATAGACTAATAAAAATAAATATAGTTAGTGTTCTAAAATCCTTGTGTTATCTGAGAGTTAGATAAAGGTATTGATTAACATCTAAATAACACAATGGTCAAAAAAGAAAACAGCAATTAGGAATATTTTGAATCAAATGGTAATGAAAATACTACATATGAAAAATGTATGGGTACAACTAAGTAGTAGTTTGAGGGAGAAAAGTGTACATAACAGAAAAGGCTTAACATTAATGATATAAACATGCATTTCAAGAATGAAATTAGGACTTCCCTGGTGGCACAGTGGTTAAGAGTCCACCTGCCAATGCAGGGGACATGGGTGGTTCGAGCCCTGGTCCAGGAAGATTCCACACGCCACGGAGCAACTAAGCCCATGCACCACAACTATTAAGCCTGTGCTCTAGAGCCCGTGAGCCACAACTACTGAGCCCATGTGCTGCAAATACTGAAGCCCACGTACCTAGAGCCCATGCTCCGCAGAAGCCACCGCAATGAGAAGCTTGTACACCGCAATGAAGAGTAGCCCCCACTGGCCGCAACCAGAGAAAGCCTGCGCACAGTAATGAAGACCCAACGCAGTCAAAAAAATAAATTAATTAAAAAAGAAAAAAAAAAGAATGATATGAACAATGGAAGGACCAAGAGGACATTATGCTAAGTGAAATAAGCCAGTCACAGAAGGACAAATACTGCATAGTTCCACTTATATGAGGTATCTAAATTAGTTAAACGCATAGAAACAGAGTAGAATGATGGTTGCCAGGGGCTGGGGGGAGGAGAACATAGGTTGTTGCCGTTCGAAGGGTATAAAGTTTCAGTTATGCAAAATGAATAAATTCCAGAGATCCGCTGTACAACACTGTGTCTATAGTTAACAATACTGTATTGTGTACTTAAAAATATGTAAAGAGGGTAGATCTCATATTAAGTGTTCTTACCACTAATAAAAGAAAAAAGAATGAAAATGAATAATAAAATTGACAATGAACAAAACCC